>NC_072039.1:7614922-7920755 GCF_027791375.1 Indicator indicator
CCAGCAGAAGGGATAAAAAACAGTTAGCTGGCACGACAGTGCTAGGTCAGTGCTAGACCTGCAGCTGGAAGGGGAAGGAACAGCACACAAGAACTTACCAAGGTCTTATCAAGGGGAACACAGCCTTGCTCTGTTCTACGGGCTTCTGACACCCATCTATTACCATCTTGGATAACTGAGGAAAGAATAATGTGATGAAAAAGCTGGTTTGAGAAGTCGAGCTGTGAAGGACTGCATGCTTCAGACTCCTGCTCCATATTGCCCTGCAAGTGGTCCACTGCTAACCACAAAGAATATGGCCATTTGTCATTCAGGACTGCAAAGGCTAGAGAAACAAGTGTCAAAACAAGCCAAAGCAGTAAGTTTACCTGCATTTGTCATGGTTTTCTCCTCTATAGAAGCCATTAAGGGATTTTACAACAAGCGATCACTTGCAGCACCAGGAAATAGCAAAACCCAAGCTTAACTGAGACAAACGTTTATGGTTCTCAGGAGAAACGCTCCTAATTCATTTCAAAGCTGCTCTGCCCTGCTGAGCCTCCAGCCCCAGGTGCTCAGGATAAAGGCATTTGATACGGGCTGGGACACAGGGTTGTTTCTGCTGTTGAGTGCCCTTCTCAAGATCAAAGCTCTGCACGCAAACACGGCACAACTGCTAAATCCCTTCTTAATGAAGCCTTCAACAGGGCTGGACACTTCCATTGGTGGGCTCTTCATGCATGTATGTATGCAAATGGGGGCAGGGAGGAAAGCTGTCCTCAGGAATCAACAGCTGAGCATATGGTGGGACACTGTTTATCAAACAGCCCCTTGCAGTTGCTGCTGCTGCAGCACTTCTGTTGGAGGAGTTGGCAGCAAACAGCCTGGCCACAAATAGCGAGGCCACAACGGGAGCACGCCTGGGGGGTCTTCCTGCTGGGGGGGAAGAAAAGGATGTTTAATTTAAAAGGATGGGAGCCATGTACAGACTGTGTGAACTTGTGAAAATCAGGTTTCACTCTGACATACTCAAAGGCGGGCCAAGGAAAATGCTGAACTCTATGAGGACAGAATAGCACAACCCTTCTCCATCAGGAGCCGCCTTTGTCCAGCCTCCCCCACCCCATTAGTCCCAGCCAGGGTAAAGGGATGATAACAAATTGGTTCTGTATTGACCTCCTGTGCTCAGGGACCAGACTGGGACAAAGCCCAAAGTGGCTCTACTGTGATGTCCTTGGGACACTGCAAACAACCTGGCAGGAGGGAGAGCAGCAAACGTAGCAGGAGGGACTCCTGGATTTTAGCTGTGCTCTGCCAACTGCTGTGGGCTCACATTGGAGCTCAAACCAGTTACCACACCAGACCAGAGGTCAGGAGGCAAGTAGCTCACTCCTTCCCTTGCTCCACTTGGTCTCCACACCTTGGTGGACCCTAACATGCATTTCCATTCCCACCCAGCCTCCTCTGCACATGCCTTTGCAACAGCCTGACCCATCAAACCTCTCCCCTCTGAAAGCAGCACAGTTATCCCTCATAACCTTGAAGCATAATGCACTGAAGTTTAGTTGGATGGTGTTCCAGAGCTCCTTGGTTTCTTACTTTTATGAGGCTTCTGGGGAAGTGTGTGCAACAAGGCTGTGAGGAACCCCAGCTAACCAGCTGCACAGCCAAGCATGAGCCCCTGCAAATGTGCTGCTGCTGCTGAGTGAAAAAAAAAAAAAGCCACTGTATTTAAGATGGAATTAAAACATATTTAACGGGTATGAATGCTATGTAATAAATTTAAGAATAAAATAAAAAGCCTCAGATCTGCAAAATATGAGCCATTAATCAAACAGGCACTCTGAAAAGACTTCCCTGTGAAATCTCTAGTGATTAGCTGCAGGCACTCAGCCAAAGAGGCCTGCAAGCTCTGTTTCACTGACATGTATTTTTAAACCAGCTCCAGCAAAGAAGAGGCCATTTGGGGCACAGAATAACAGCTTGGGGGGCTGGGATCAGTCCCTGCTACAGATTATCTTGCAGAGAAATCTCTCTGCACCTCAGTTCTCAGTCTCTGAGACTGGGATGATAACATGCCCTGCTCCTAATTCCTGCCTAGCTTTTACAGGTAAAGCTGCAGGACACAGACCACCTCTTCCTACATGCATGTGGTGATGTGCTGCCTCTCTCTCTCTGTGCTGAGAGCCCTGTACATCTGTAGTGTGTACCATGGAGACAACAAACAAAATGATTTTCAGGCACAGCACAGAGCCAGTTAGCCCAAGATCACTCCCAGTTCTGCTCAATGCATTATTTGAAACCACCCAGCAATAGAGCCCAACGCCTCTTAATAGCCTATTGATTAAATGTATTGTCACAGCCCCTGACACAAACGACTAGAAGCATCTCTCAGCCTGCATTAACATCTCTTGCAGCTCCAGGTATGCCCAAACCTGCCTGGGCTGGGTCAGGAGAGCTGACTTTTCATCAGGCTCCTGCCCACTTGTGCTGAGTGAAATGTCTATTAACTTCCCTCAGTCTGCCAATGGCCCAGAATGCTGCAGAGACAAGAGGTCACAGTGGTAACAAACACAGAATTAAGCTGACAGTTTTAAAAGATTAGTAAAGTGTTGCTTTCCATTTAAATTAGGGGGGAAAGGCAAAAAGATTACTTATAAAAAAAGAACTTCCCCAACAGAGTGTGTACTCTCCCTCGAGATGCAGCAAGAGGTATTTGCATTACTGCAAATCCTCATCAACAGCAGGGCAAATGTTTAAAATGAGAAAAAAATAATCAGAGTTTGGAAAGTAACGCCATCAAAAGGTTTTCAGATTGGTCTGCATGAAAGAAAATGGGTAAACAGTGCTCATCAAAACCCTGCCAAAGCAATAACCACTGAAAGGGTGCAAGAGACCTGCAGAGCAGTGGTCTGAGCAGGGTCCTGGCTGAGCAGACTGTGGCCACCCCACCACAGGATCTCAGTGCAGCTGTAGCACAGCAAACCACTGATCAGCCAGAAGCAGGCAGCAAGCTCACTCTTCTGACCTGTCAGTCACTTCTTCCCTCTCTGCAAGTGATGGTCAGGGTTGCAGCTCACAGTCATGGAATCACAGAATGGATTGGGAAGGGCCCTTAAAGATCATCTGCTTCCACCACCCCTGTGCCCCTGCAGGGACACCTCCCACTAGCTCAGGTTGCTCAAAGCCTCATCTAGCCTGGGTTTAAACACTTCCAGGGATGAGGCATCCACAGCTTCTCTGGGCAACCCATTCCAGTGTCTCTCCACCCTTGTAGTAAAGAGCTTCTTCCTAATGTCCAACCTAAATCTACCCTGCTCTAGTTTAAAACCACTGCCCCTTGTCCTATCACCACAGACCCTCACAAAAAGTTGATTTTGTTGATTCTGGAGATCCTGAAGCAAAACAAGGTACAGACCCAAAGGGTGATTGTGAGGGCAAATTGCTGAGCAGGCAGCACCACTGCAGTTTGGCTTCTACCTGCTCCCCCTGCAGGGGTGCACAGCTGGGGAGAGGGGAACCCTGTGTAGGAAGGTGAGGTGCTAATTAAAGAAGGCAGCAAGCAGACATCAGTATCTTCAGCATGCCTCACCCACCAGATTTGGTTTAACATGCAGTTTTGTTTTAAATGCTTGCACCATGTAAGTTTCCAATACAAGTTTTCACTGATCACTTTACTCAGAACAAGCTGACTGGAGAGAGCACTACCCTGAAGGGGCTCCAGTTGTTTGCAAAGAGGTTTCTTGCCCTCATGAGTTTCCATTTCAACCTAATACAGGGAGACAACAGAGGTAAGCAAAAATGCATTCTGGCTGCTTTCAGAGCATGAGAAACGCTAGGAGAGCAAAGAAGATAAGCACAGGCAAGAATAGTTTAAATTCATTTCTGCAGACATAATCCGAGAAGTGTGAAGTGGAACTTCTCTGTGCATCGCAGGGAATCAAAAGCAAAGGAAAGTCCCATGACAGGGCTTAGCAGCAGCTCAGCACAAGCTCTTGAGCAAAGAAATGAACCAGGAATCTTCATATAAATACAACTCCTGATAAGAGTTGTATAAGAACTGATGGAGAGAGACGATGGACGTCCCAGAGAAGGAGGCAGGTTAAAACACTGCTCCACAGCTTCACCCTCTCCTCCTGAGCTGGTGGGGAGACAGGCACACAGCCCTACCAGCAACCTCACTGCTCATGATCCTCAGCTTAGAGTCTTGCCTTCAGGCTCTCCTCCCCAACTCTCTTTCCAAAGTACTCCCATGACGCAGCTAACTCTTAATTTGTAAAGGAACAGAATTGGACCTACCCATCTTGGGTGCTAAAAATACAGCTGAAAGGACAGCTAACCTTTTCAGCTCTGCTGTGCCCTGCTGTTGTTGTGAAACACCATGGGACAGCATGGTATGAAAGCAAGCATAGAAGCAAAGCGTCCTACAGAACAAAGCCGTTGTGTCTGCGCTGGCCTCGCCTGACCTCTTCCTTAGGGTAAACAAATCTGGACTGCTTCTGAACCAGACACAGTTGGAGATGACTCTCCACTCCCAGGACTCCCAACTGATCCTGAAAGAGAGCAACCAACCCCTAAAACCTGGGTTGGTGCAGCCTTGTCTCTCCCATGTGTGACATGGACGGCACTTCAAACAGGTAAAGGCAATCTCTTGACCTGCTGCACTGGAGTCAATAATTATTAACATTTAATTTATCAATATTTTCTAACTTACCTGTGCCCTTACTGAAGAGGGTGCTCCTTCTTCTCAATATAGCTGGACATTATCTGTAGGGTTTCTCCAATTTACTCCAGATCTCATGATGGCCTGGAATTTGGGGGGCTATTACCTATGCTTGGAAAGCTAAATACATTCATCAGTGGTCTGGGATCATGCCCCAGAGTACTGATCAGTCCCAGGTGGGACAGCTCATCCTTCAAGGATGCTGCAAATCAAGTAAACCACTACTGCCTGTACCTAGGTCCCACTGAGCAGAGAGTGGAGCTTGACCACCAATTTAGCACTATGAGCTGGAAACTTTGGTTCCTTGCAGACAACTTCTCACAAACCAACATCCTGGAGCCTGCTCTACACCAACCATTCCAGCACAGCTACTGAAGATTTATTGTACACATAAAAATGTTGTTTGAAGTGATGCAATATTGAGTGCTCTGAAGGTAGGAGGCTACCAAAGTGATGTTGTCACAGACAGGGACACAATCTTATTTACCACGAAGCCAATCTTTCTTTTTTTGCTATTTGCTTTACTTTTAGTCCCCAGCTTCCAGCAGTGGGAAGGATGCACCATCTGCAGTCCCAAGACAAGCACAGGAGCTTTGGGCACTCAGGTAATGGATTTCAAAGCAGCAGAGTGTAATGATGCACCTGAATGCCTGCATCATGAAGCAGACACAAGAGGAGGCAAATTATCTCAGGCAAACTGAGTTTTGGCACCAGGCTTTTGCATAGCCCCAGGCACTTTTAGTAACAGTTCAAACAAAAAGCTCAGAAACACCACCAGTACAGCGTCCAGCTTGGGTGCTGAAAACCTTCAGCTGCTTCAAAGGTTCACCATGTTCTGCACTTGTTCCTCCTTTAGACCATACAGACCTGCTGCCTAGAGCTGGTGTGGAATCAAAGACATCCTTTGCTGATCACTGGGACAGGTACCTGCTGCCATAGGTGTTCTTGTGGGCAATGGGAGGAAAGAGTGCCCTGGATGGCTATTTTCTGTTCATCCACAAACCCAACATCTACCAGCCTCTTCCTCTTTCTTCTCTTCCCTCCTGTCACCATCCCAGCCACCCTCACCAACAGCACTCCATCCCCCATGTCTCCTTCCATTCTCCTTACTCATACATTCAGCTTTACTCTTTTTTTGCCTCCTCCTCCTCTCCACTGGTCCTGTGCCTTGTCTTCTCCCCAGCACCTTCCCCCTGACACCAGATCCATCCACCCACCCCACCAGCCTGTCCTCATCTCCATCCCTGCTGCTCTCCCTCATAGACGTCTCTCTCCAGTCTTGGACTCACTCTTTCCATCTTTATTCTCTTTATGCCTGATGTTGGTAACAGTAGGGCCAGAAACCTGCCCTGCTGCTGCACACCCCCAGGGACCCTGCTCCTCACTGCAGCACTGAGGTAGTTGTTTCCAAGCTGTTTTTTCTCGTGCTTTACCCACAACCTGGGGGCACAGAGTGCTCTGCAAGCATCAGTGGCACTATGGCACTGTGAAAAACCACAGCTGGCTCCACATCACTTCTGATACCTTGGCTGAAAAGCTCTGAGGTGCAAGAAGCCTCTGGGCTGAATGGTTTTAATAAGGTGAAGTTGTCTTCTCATGCAAGGATACCTCCCCTGCCAGAGCATGAGAGGACGAGAGCTCTTCAAAGAAAAGGTTGACAGGCTGTGAGTTGGGGTTGTTCAGCCTGGAGAAGGCTCCAGGGAGACTTTCTTGTGGCTTTTCAGTACTTAAAGGGTGCCCACAGGAAGGAAAGAGAGGGATTCTTTCTTAAGGAGTACAGTGACAGGCCAGTTTTAAGCTGCAAGAGGGTATATTTAGATTAGATACAAGCATTTATTTACTGGGAGGGTGGTGAGGCACTGGAATAGGTTCCTTAGAGAGGTTGTGGATGCTCCATCTTTAGAAGTGTTCAAGGTCAGGCTGGATGGAACTTTGATCAATCTGATCTAGTTGAAGAACTCCCTGTTCCCTGTAGTAGCATTGGACTAGATGATATTCCAAGTCTCTTCCAACCCAACCCATTCTATGATTCAATGATTTTGCAGTATTTCCTTCCAAGCTGCTCCCAAGAACGGCTTATATAGGAAAAAAAAAAAATCTTGAGAAAAAAAGAAAATCTTGTCTGGTACCCCGTGAGAATCTCACCCCAGAACTGGGGCAGTTTAATGGGAAACACTGAGCAAAGCTAAGAGAAGGCTGTGCCATATAGCCCCACCTATAGCAAGCACTAAACTTCTGCTGACAGAGTTCATGATCTTACAAAACAAATTGCTCCAAGTGAACTGTGACATTAGTGTGTGTGATTCTCCAGTTGCTCAGGCTATTAATGTTTAAGATGTAATTAGAAGTAAGGGTAGAAAATAGCCTTTGCAGAATATTTTTCAGACCATTAGTTGAAAGAATTTTCCACACAATTTCTCTCTGGCATTTCAGAGTACCAGGGCCTTCTCTTTATCAAGTGCTCCCCACCTCACTAAGCACTCTCTGCATTTTCAGTAGCCACAGCAGCTCCCCATCCAGTGTGCATCAGCAACTCCAGCTCTTATTGCACTACTCCACCAAACCAAGGAAGATCAGGTTAAATGAGACTTATATTGACAAGGGGCTGCCTTGTTTCACTTGCTTCAATGGAAAAGGCCAAATCAATCTTACTCTCTAATCCACAAGTCCCTCTTGGCAGCCAAACTGTTAAAAGAATTGAAGGAAGAAGCTAGGAGAAAAAGAACCAAACCCAACAGATTACTGCACATGTGCACACTGCAGAAATTCTCTGTATTGCCACTACCCAGCAACAGGGACTCTGTCCTCTTACTAACACACAGCTCATCAAGGCAGTCCCCTTCCATGTGGGAAATTGTTCACATTAAGCCTCTGCCTTCTGCTCACCTTGGGAGTAAGAACCTTCTGGGCTTTATTTACGACCTAGAACCTTCTAGCTGGACTGGCGGCTTGGAAAAAAAGAACTTGCCAAATGCAGAAGAGACTTTCAGTTTTTTGCTTCCTGGACCACAAAACTATTATTATTTATGCCCCAGCAGAGGCTGAGAGCCCTGGTCACAGACCAGAACCCAGCTGCCTTGAACTCGCTGGAAGAAAAACAACAAAAACAACCAGAAAAATTCAAAAGCATGAAAAGCAGCAGATGAAAAGCAGTAACTAATTATTTTCCTTTCCCCAATTTTCCACCAAGTGCTTTTTAAGCACCATTTTTCCACTTTCAAACAAGGAAGCAGGCTGCACCCTGCATCAGCAGCCCGACTAATCAAAACTGACAACACAAGTGTCCCCACCTAGAACAACCCATCAAAAACATACCAAACTCAACCACAGGAATCTCTATAGAATTGGCTCTTTCTTGTGTATTAAATATCCCTTCAGAAACTCTTCAAGTGGAGAGAGTTTCTAAAGCAGCTGGGGAAAGGCTGAGCATCAGTGACAAACTCTGTCTGAGATCCTGTTGGGTGCCCACCAGGGCTGCCCTGCAGCGAGCTCTCCAGCTCGTGCCTTGTGTGCTGTGCTGAAGAGCCCTGCTCCAAAGCAGGGTTTTGCACTGCCAACAGACCATCACCTCCCCCTTGTCACATAACCCAAGTCAGCTACATCCACAAAATGAGGCTTTCATGTGAGTGAAACCTCAGCTGATAGCCTGCTCCTTCCCACTGTCAGGAGCCAGGCTTCTTCTGGCTGCCTTCTCTCCCTTCTTCTCCTGGGGGGTACCCAAAGAAGTCCTGATCCTTTTGGATATTGAAGCCACATTCAGCCACATTCAGCACATGAGTGGCTCTCTAAGCCCCAGCTTAATATGCTTAAAATTAAGCAGGTGCACGTGCCTTGAAGGTGCAGCCACTGCTCCACATAGAGCACTGCTACTAAACCTCCTGTTCCCCAGAGTGTTTCTTTGGGGTTGGGGAAGTGTACTCTGCAGTTCTTTTGAACTCTGTGTTTATGAGACACAGGTTGTACTTTTGAAAGCAAACTGGTTTCAGTTTGTGGTTTCCTTTCATCCAACTGGGAGGCAATCTGAGAAGCTGGCATGGACTGTCCTTGATTCTTGGACACACCAATACATTTCCTTGTAAAGGTACAGACAAGCCACTAAAACCAGGCACATTGTGGCATGTTGGAAGTCCTCATCTAGGTCAAGAATTTGTTTATACAAATTCTAAAAATGAATTTCTCTGGGGGGGAAAACGATCTCTTCTCTGTTTGGAGCATGAAGAGACATGGTAAACATCCATCAGAGCAGGCACTCCTGTCTGCTGCAGACAGCAGAAAGCTTGTTCAAGAGCCTGCTTTATTTTTTGCTCACTGGTTGAAATGCCAAAACAGGCATCCACCAGAGGCTCAGCCACCAGAGGCTCATCCACATGATGACCCACATAAATCCTCAGCCCACATCTCTGAAGGCTCAATTCTAGCTCTTTTTTTCTTTTTTTTTTCTTCTTTTTTCCTTCTTTTTTTTTTAGTTCCTTCTCTTTTTTTTTTTTTAATAAAAAAAAAAATCCACAAATTAATTCACCAAAATTGAAAATCTGGTATCACTGAGGAGGATTCCAGCTCTTACTGCAGCAGTACCCAGAGATCAGGACACAACCTGCCACCGAGCTTCTGGGCATACCCTCCCCTGTTGGGCTGCTCTCAGTTTTGAATGTTCATGTCTCTGTGTGAGCTGCCTACCTAATTCACCAGCTGAAATAAACCTTGGCTAGGTCCTGGGCTGCTGGTCCTTGCAGACGCTCTCACTAAACATATTAAAGCTTAAAAATCTAATATACTTTCCAGTTTCTAAGCTAGAGTTTAAGGACAAGTTTCTGAAAGAGAAGAGCTAAAAATGTTCTCACTTAATCCCCTTTCTCCATCCCTGAATAAATCCATGCATATACAAATAGAGGTGCATACACCCAGGCATTATATAAACTGGCAACTCTTAATTACACAAGTTCAGCTCAAAGTGTTTCAGTAAATAACTTACCCAAGCCCAGGGAAACAGAAGAGAAAAACAACTGTGAAATAAATACCTTGCAGACACAGTTACTTCAGCAGGACTCCTGAGATTACTATTTATTTAGCACTTCCAATCTGCCCAGCAATGTGCAAGATACAAAGATAAAGAAATGTGGTTGCTGGGGGACTCTCCAAGGGCATGCCAGCCACAAGCCCAGTGCTGCTGACACCTCCAGCCCTGGAGAAATAACCTCTCACACCTTATGAAACTTCAATTTCATGTACTCTAAACCCAGCTCACACAATAAATGCAGGCTGTGACTGTGGAGGTGCAGTTCACCCTGACTTCCAAAATCCAATAAATGTGGAAGTAGGGAAGTTGGAACTGGAGTTGGTAAATCTTGTAAAATAAACATGAGAGTGTGTTGGCAAAACATGGTGATGGACATCCCAGGAAGAGTAAAAAAAATCCCACAGGAAATGGATAGAACTCATGCAAAGCAAACCTGGGGACATGATGTTTTCCACTTTTGCCTTGGATGCTATGTGGAAAGCTTGGAAGGAGATTGTAGAAGAAACTAAACCTGAGTTTTGATGCTATTCTGAAAGAAGTTAACCACTGTGAACTGCATCTTACTCCTCAAATAGGTTCAGAATTGAGGGTTAAAAAAAAAAATGATTCAAATTTATTTAGAGGGGGGGGATGGGGAAAGACAGAGGGAGGTATGAACCCAAGCTCACTGTGATGAAGTGTTCATACTTTACACTTTCATTCTTCTTTATCATGAGAAAATCAGCTGGATTTTTTTCTGTTAAAAGAGTGTTATAGTTTTAAGTTCAGCTCCCAGAGATGGGATTTTAAGGGAAGATATATTGTGAAACAACTCGTCAGAAGGCAGAATTTGTCTTTACAAACTATCCCACTACTTCCCTATTCCAAATGGAATGAAAAGGGAGATCCTCTGATGGACTTTTAAGAAAAAGAGCCATCGAGAGTCAGTTCTCACTGGAGGGACTTTTGCAGGATAAAGCAAGAGGGGCCACTGGCAGGATCTGTGTTTCCATGTCTATTAAGGCTTTTCATCCCAGTGTCTTGGAGACACCGTGGAGACTTCTCTGAGAAACATCAAGCTGATGTTCAAAGCTCTCTAGGAACTGCTAGGTGGAGCACTGTGAGTAAGACAAGAGACATCATCATGCTATAGTGCAAACAAGCAATACCTGAAATGGGATGAAATGATCCAAAAGGAGGCTTAGAGGACGTGAAGTACAAATCCATCCAGCACACACAGAGGATGTCACAGAGACAGAAATAATGAAGAGGCTTCAAGAGGGGATTAGACAACTTTGTGGTGGCTTGGCATACTGATAGCTGTTCAATATGGTGACATGGATTCAACTGGAAATTTAGGAATCCCTCGGCTGAGGACTGGTGGGGAACTGCAGTGGGGAAGGAAGGATGCAAACTTTATTGCTCAAGGATGTAAATTACAGCACAGGAGGTTCCACCTCAACATGAGGAGGAACTTCTTCACTGTGAGGGTCACAGAGCACTGGAACAGGCTCCTCAGAGAGGTTGTGGAGTCTCCTTCTCTGGAGGCTTTCAAGAGCCATCTGGATACATTCCTATGCGACCTGTGCTAGATTCTATGGTCCTGCTCTGGCAGGGGGGTTGGACTTGATGATCTCTGGAGGTCCCTTCCAACCCCTAACATCCTGTGAGCCTGTGATTTTTCCATTCTTGCAGACCTTAGGCAGAGGGCAACCTATGGGTGTTGCTCATGAAGCCACAAGCCAATCTGAGCTGACATCCTCAGTTTTCACAAACAGATCAGCATCTCACCAGAACTGAGTAACTCCAGATTAATGCAGACAGTAAGTTTTCCCTGTTAGTATTGATGCAGTAATTCCTATTTCATCATATTAGCATGTCTGAGCAGGATATCAGTCACCCCAAAGCAAATGGATATCTAGCAGAAACCTTCAGAGGAGCCCTCTGGTTGGTGGTACAGGCCAGGAGTGTAAGGACTGAGTGAGTGAAAGGCAGTGGTGAACTCTGATTGAAGACTAGCAAACCCCTTCTTAAGGTTGCAAGACTTTTAAGTAGGCATCTGATATATCTGAACTGAAATTTTGCACCATCATGGTTATCCAAACAGGACTCTACAGAAAAAGCTCTGCAATGATGAGGACATGGTGTGGAAATTGGCTCTGGAAAGGAATTAAAAGAGGGAGTAAATCAGTGAAAAATTAAAAAAAAAAATCTATTTTCTTTCAGATTCAAGACTTCAAGGGAAAGTCTAAGAATTAAAGGAGAGGAAGGACTCCTGAATAACCATTTCCTTCTCTCACAGGAGAGAATTCAAAAGCCATCAATTTGTACAGCCCAATGCATAAAGCTTCCATAAGCACAAATCATGAGTCAGGATCTGATTAACATAACCTAATGCTAACATCCTTTCCAAACTGAATAAATGATTTGGAAGAATGGTTGACTTGTACATTTATTTCTCTCCCTGCTTGATTGTGTACTAAGTGCATGAGCCATAAAAGCAACACATGGGCAACTCCACAGTGTAACAGAACTCCCAGGAAGAGTCCAGGTAAATCTCATTGGCTTTGTTGTGGCCTGCCTGGCTCTAAAGACCCTCCACAGCCTCAGCTGTGCAAGTCTTGCTGTGTTGATAAAACATCTTTCTGGAAGGTGGTTACAGCTGAAAGGCAGATTTACTGATGACACAGTCCAGAGAGATGAGAATTGCTTTAACCAGAGGGGCAGAGGAGTGGGCATGCCTTTAGCATTATACACTGAGTATCACAAGACAGACACATCCCTGCCAAGGGGAGCTGGAAGTGCAACTCACCCAACTTTCTCATCTCTAAGCTGCATGCAAAATATTAGTGCCATGGTCAAATACAACACTCTACCACTTCAGGCACGTTGCCTAATTAGAGGCCATTGTTATCCCAGAATACTGTTTTTGCAGCTGTCAGGAAATTAAATAACCCAAGGGTAACTTGGAATTAAATGAAGCTGTACAAACACAAAGCCCAGCTCTGAAATCTTGACTCTGACAAGCAGCTCCTCAGCTTTCCAAGGGACTAAACATCTAACTAGGGCATGCAACTATCCTTTCCTGTCAAGCCATAGGATAACATGATACTGGCCCTCCTGGAATGGCTCATGTGGGAGTCCTTCAGAGACTGGGAGCTTGCAAATCCATATGTAAGCACAGGCACTGCTTTCTCTCCACTTAAATAATCAGCACCTCCTGAGGAAAGACCTTCAGTACAAGTGTCCACTAAGAGAGCAATCAAGGGCTGATAAAAGGAAATGCTTCTACAGAAACCTCTGCTTTCATCTCATTTTCAATCAATTACTCCTCCTCTTGCAATCCTTTGGCTGCAATCTAAAAATGAGCTGGCTATACTTCTACAGAGGCATTTAAGAATGCAACAAAAAGGAGGAGAGCATTTCCAATGAGCCTGGTGCAGTCAAAAATGGCCATTTGGAAAACATGTTCATGGTGGCTTCCTTTCTTAGCTTCCTCCTGGTGAGAAACAAAAAATCTGAAGACTAACAGCCAAGGTCAAAGGAGCAAGGAGGTGAGTTCTTGCCAGGCTAGACACTGCTTTAGCAATAAATGGCATTGCACAATAAAGTCCAGATGTAATGCAGAGGCTGTTCTAAAGTGACAGCACACTTCCACCTGGCTGTGAGCACGGAGGGCTGAGTGACTCACTACAGGCTGCTGGGAGGATCACTAGAAAACTGTGGGCTTACAGCAGCATCTCAGAACAGATGTTCAAGTCTTTGCAAAAACAAAGCCCCCATTCTGAAGTGCAGACAAGTAGATGGCATTTTGGGCTTGCAGTTGAGGCGAAAGCTGATCCATCCCACCAAGCAGTATGTGACTCCAAACACATCCTTTGGTCTCCTTTTTATCAGTTTTCTCATACGTGGGAGCAAAAAAACCCTAATTCTTACTTCACAGGGATATCATAAGACAGGAAGCATGAATACACTCCAAAAACAAAGCAGCATTATTATGTTTGGCTAGAAATGTGGAACATGGTAAGGTAGACTCCAAAAATAATCACCATGTCCACTCTCACTGGAGAACAGGGTTAGGAAGGCAAATCCAGGTTAGGCTCCAGTCTGCTCTCAGGAAATCAAGCTGTTCTCTTCCTTCCTCTTCACAGGATAATGCACCACTAATAATGAGCAAATCTGGAAAATCAAACCCAGATCCAAGCTCCAAAAGCTGTTGTTTGCTCAAGATAAGTAAGAAGGGAGCAGAAATTGTTTTTTTAAAAGAAAAAATCACTGAAGAGTGGTAAGGGATGAAGATTAAAAGCTGTGTTCAGAGCATGGATGTGTGTGCATCTGTCCTTCTGCCCAGGACTGCCTCCTGAAGGCACTGACTTTGATGCCCTCTCTCTGCCATCATCAAGAGTTGGGTCCTCCTCAACCTATTGACCATTGCTTTTTGCTCCCAGCCAGCCTCTGCTCACCCACTCACTGCTTCAGGAGCAAATGGGTTCCACAGTCTGAAAGAACTGAGGGTTTTGTCTCTGGTAATCAAGGGACAGGAACTGCAGAAATCAGCAGATTTGTCACTTCCTGACAAAACTTTCTCTGTGTTTCAAAAACTCTTGGCAAAGGCTTTGCTCACAAAATCTGCAAGCTGGGGGTGAGGGGTGGGGAGGACCTATCCCAGACAGTTGAAGGCTCAAGTTACTGCAAAACAAAAATTACTAAAATAGAAGAAGAGACAAAAAAGCAACTGATGCAGTTGGACTCACATTTCCAATTCCTTCTGTATTTTCAAGCAAAACAGTAAGAGGAATCCTCCTCTTCTTCTTTTTCTGACAATCACATTTCAGGCTATTTCACCAGACTGACAGAGCAGAGCAAATAATTACATTTCAAACTAGATTAAATTCCTAACTGTTGTGTGACTCTAACCTTGAGGTTGTGAGACTTACTCCTGTGCAAGATTAAATACCAAGATATGAAATACTAAAAATATTATTATTGTTTTTCATTAAAGGGTATTTTTCCCCCCCTATAATCTCCAATCTGTTCCACTGTAGAGATGATTTATTCAGTAGGTCTGCAAGTGTAGCCATTGTGAAGGTGAATCCTGTGGGACAGAACCTACCTCAATTATTATTTATCACAGCCCTTGTTACATTATCAAAGCATTTCCACATGTTTACTAATTAGTCTTTATAAGGCCTGTTATGAGGTGATTTAATAGGATTATCCCTATTTTTCAAGTGAGGAAACTGAGACACAATGAGAGACTTGTCCAAGGTCAAACAGAAAAGCTTGCAGCAGACCTGGGAACTTTCACCAGGCTGCTCTGACTCCCCAGCCCTTCACCTTGTGATTGCAGCAGCAAAGCTGCTCACTTGAGAAAGGTTCATTTGCCCAAGAGGCAGCCCTTCCAAGAACCCAAAAGAGACTTTATTGTGACTGTCAGGCCAAAAAGCCTGAAGATGATGGCTGGCCAGTGTGTCACTCTCAGCTTAACAGTGCACACAAAGCAAAGCACATCCCCTTTTTAAGTGCACAAGAACAAACTCAAAGCATCAGACCTCCCCTCAAAAGAGAACTTAGTTTGGAGTCAAACAGATGCATCACACTGCATTTCCAGACTTAGATACAAGGGATTTAGGTCCTTCTAGGGAAAACCAAACAACTAGACAGGTTGCACTGCAGTTCTGAGAGCTACTCTTGATCCGCCATTAGCTCTGGAGGCTTTATATCACGGATGGCAGAAAGATGGGAAAGACTGATTACAGCACCAGGAGAAAATAAAGTTGAAGATTTGGGGCACAAAACGTGACACCTCTGCCTGACAGCCTCTAGGTACAGCAAGGATTTTAACTTCTTTGCCTTTCCCTCCTCACTTGACCAGAAGGACCCTCCAAGTCTGGCAGGGACAGAATTTTTCCCACCTTGCTGAATGACTGCTGATCCCAGGGAAACCTGAGGCATGGAGGCATCCATCTCTTGCACTGAAGAAAAATCTGGCAAATCTGCTCAGGGACCAACCCAGGGGAGTGCCATGTGTTGGTATTTTGCAAGCGATTACCACATAAGAAATGTTTTCTTTGTCTGCTGGTGGTGACAGACTGGTTTGGGGAAGGTTATGGTAGTCTCACCATTTCTAGACTAAGGTCACAGCATTTATGGGACACCAAGGTAGAGGAAATCCACTTCCTTGTCATGTCATGAACTTGAGAAGTATAGCTGGACACTTCAAATTAGGTTCACAACTCACAAAGCTTGGGAACCGAGGGTTGAATGCTTTCAGCCCAGCCTCATCTCTCACAGGGTGCTCCAAATCAAACTCACTCAAAAAGCAGGGAAAGATGAGAAATTGCAGCACTTACAATACAAACATACCTCAAAAGGTCTTACAGAGTACATCCAGCTTTGTCCCACCCTCTCCATGGACTGCACAGTTAGCTCCCCTGGCTCATCTCCACCTAACTGGCAGACTGTGGTTAGCTCCAGATACAAGCAAACAATAAAAGCCAACTGCCCTTAAGCCTTGCCTTTAGAACCCAAAAGAGAAACAAACCCGAACAAAACCCAAACCAGTAATGGACCTGTGCAACAGTAGGATGGTCAGCTGCTGTCTAGTGAAACAAATAAGCAGGGCTGCTACTTCTCTGGAGAGCTGCATCTTGCTTGTAGAGCCCAACTTCAAAATTTCAGGGAATTCTTCCTTCTATTCAGCCAGAAAAGATTTTTATTTATGTCCTGCATTCATGAGAGTGGGTTGATAAGAGTGAGCCATGGTATCTATCTGCTCATCTATCTCCAACTTTGGAAAGTGCTAGGAAGCAGCCAAGATGTAATAAATTTAAGAGGGGGAAATCCCAGCTGGTCAAGTGGTTCAGGAAGAGGAGTCTGGACTTTCTCACCACAAGCTGTGAAACCAAAACAAGTATTGACACACACCCATCTGCTGGAGGAAACACTGACAAATAGGTATTATTTATGCAGCATTTTAACAGGAGCAAGCAGAGAAGCTGGACAAAAAGATTTTTATGTGACAGGTTACAAACCTAAGGAATAATATATGCCATCAGGACTTGCAAACCCACTCACATACAAGCTCTGAGGAGAAGCTAAAGTGCTCCTTTCCCCAGGTGACACAAAGTAGATCTGGCAATATTATATATTTCTCATCCTTCCTTCCCTTTCCTGAGAAAGCTTTACCTACCAAACCCTACTGCCTTTTGGGAGAAGGCAGAAATCCCATGGAATCACAGCCCCCCCAAGATGTTTATTGATTTGTTTCAGCAGGTATGCACTGCAGGAAAAATCTTCCCAACCAAGCACATAGTTCTAATTAGCCAGCAGTCAAATCCCCATGTTTTTAATTTGAATTTAGGTCATTAATAGCACATTACCTAAAAAAAACAAACAAAAAAAAAAAAACCCTGAAAACCACAGACACAGTGCAGTCTGGCCAACAGAGATCCAAAAAAGAGTGATTGTGCACGTGTTTAACACAGAAAAACATCTTCTGCCTAGCAACCAGCAGGCTCTCCTGGCAGTCCAGGGAAAGGAATTTGGTGTTATAAATGTCAGCAAGCAAATTAAGCCACTGTGCCCCAGATACAAAGGGCCAGTCACTGGGCAATAAAAAGAAAAAAAAATTAAAGGAGAAATAGTTCTAGAAGAAATATTCAAAAAACCCCAGATGAATCTATTTGCTTGCTTCCCTCTATATCTTTAAATAAAGTTACAGATTGCTCCCAGCTAGATGAGTTCTGTGCTTGCACTTCTTTATAAGCTGATTTCTTGCCCATTTTATATACAGGATGAGAGAGAGGACACTGAAAGCAATTTGCCATTTTGATTGTTATTGAAAAAGGGACTTGGTGTGGTATTAAAGCATAAGATGGTCCTGAATCCAAGGTCAGAGAGGGAACAGGTTGTCTGAGGATGATGGTTATCAAAACACAGCACTGCCAGCAAGAAGGCTTTTTTTATTCTTTTTCTCCTTTCTTTTTATTAGAATGAGCTCAACATTTTATGAATTCTGACAAAACCTCTTTGCCACTTGAACTAGTGGAGATTTTTCAAATAGTTCCATTATTCTTTTATGTACTGGGCAGTTTATTTTGAGGTCTGAACTGAGATTAGGAGCCTCCTCCTTCAGGGAACTGTGTAAATGCATGGCTTCTGGCTTTAGAGAGGTTACTAGCCATAATGGGCAATCAAAAAAGGTTAAAGGAAGGATTGTCACCTCCATCTGGCAGATGAACCTCAGTGTGGGGAGACTGAGAGTCTTGCTCTGTGTTCACAAAAGGGATCTGCATCAGAGAAGGACACAGATGTTTCCCACCACTGCCTCAGTTCTGAAATCAAACTGCCTCTCCTATTTGGTTCCAGTCCAGAAGAGACCAGCCAGGACCTAAGCCCTCCTGATTGCAATGACCTACATGAAATGGGCTTGCCAGTTCTAGGAGAGAGGTGAGCAGAGTACATGAAGGTGATGAGTTCCCCTTACCCCCAATTTCCCTGAAACTAGAACATGCGCATTTATTAACTGGGAAATCACAAGAATTCCCTCCTCCTTTGATGCCAGCATTTGATTTCTTTTCCCTTCTCTGATACCTTTTAAGTTCACAGAGAAAGACTGCATGCAAAGGACACTGCTCAGGTGACAGGGCTGGCAAGGCAGTGATCTCACCTTGAAAATGGTGCTAACACATTGCTTTTCAATCTTCTTTTTTTCAGTACAGCTTCACCTGGGTGACAGACTGTCCCAGGCCCCATATAACCAAATGTTCATGCAGCAACTCAACAGCTGCCAGGGTCACAGCTGCCAGGAGGCTAGGCTGGGCAGCAACAGGCCACAGGTTAGCTCCCCAGTGGACCAAGAAGCCTTCAGACTCCATTCACTGCCCAGCATGAGGTTCTCAGATAAGGAGGCTTCTCTTTTCATCACAAACAGGGCAGAAATTTTTAAAGTAGGACTTGGTTCTATGGTTCTGTGATTCTATGATTGTTGCCTTCTAGGTACAAAAAGACTACAGAGAGGCTCCCCCTCCCTTAGCACATAGGCAGTTCTGGGAAGGTCCTTACCAAACAGCTGGGCTTATTTTGAAGTGGATGCAAGAGATACTGAAACAAAGGAAAACCTGAGGGTACTTGTAGCCATCTCTCACCTCCATGCAATGGGACCAACTTATATAGCCTGCACTGGATGGACTCTTCCTTCATTAGGCTTGTAGAGAACAAAGGTGGTTGAGGGAGAGTGTTGGCTCTTCCTTGCACACTGTGCTGTGCCATTAGAGAAGTGCTGTGAAGTGGGGGCTGTTTGCATGGCACTGCATTCAAAGCTACCCAAGCAGAGCTATCCCTTAACATGGCAGTGGACTTCTAAGAGAAAAAAAGGATGAAGGAAGCCTGCAGACAAACCAGCTGGAGGGGCTCAGGCACAGAAAAGGGGCAATCAAACCAAACACCCAAAGTACTCCTTTCCCTCCCATAAAGGCTCTCTGGATAGATGGTACAGAAGCTGTGATGTGATAGCTGTTGGGAGTGTCACTGGAGGAACGCTGCTACCCCCACACCCCATTATTTAATTCAGGTGGCACCTCCAGGACAGGACTGCAATGTCAGCAACTGCTTCCTGGTACACACCAACAAGGTTTCTGAGAGCAGGGCTATCTCCAGATGTGCTGGCATCTGCTTTCCTTTCTGTGTGTGAAAGCTAAAACCTTTGAAGCACCGAGACTACTGGCACCAGTAAGACCACAGCCTGAAAGCTCTGCTGGTGCAGCTGCCCAGAAACAGTCTGTCCTTGCTGCCCTTTGAAAAGGAGCCAGTCTAGGCAGAGAGGATGGGGGCTATGGCATATCTGCTCCATGCACAGGCAGCTCCTGCTTTCAGCCAAACCCTGGGAAAACAGCAAACCAAACTCAAACAAATATTCCTGGATTTCAAGGAGCAGCAGCCGCTCGACTTCTCTGCCACGTGCTGGCTGCACAGCAGGTGATAAATGCAAGGATTTTACATGGCTGTCCAAGCACCCCAGTAGATGAGACACTTGTCTTCACACAGCAGGGCCCATGGCCAAACTCCTTCTGCTAATTCATCTCAGTATCTAGCCAGGAAAAGAGCTTTCTGTGCACTGTCCCCCCCTGTGACTTGCTGAATAAAATTGTTCCTCATTAACAGGCCAAAGCCCAAGAAATGGCCATGGGAACAAACAAGGTTCTGTGCAGATATAATCCCCACCTCACTGCTGGGGAATTAAAGCAAAGAATTAGGCTGAAGCTGTTCTCTTCCAGCATGATGAATGCTTAAGCAGGTTATGGCTTTCCACTGCAGCCGTTTTCTGGGGAGAAGAAATAATGACTTCTTTACCAGCCCCACTCTCAGGGAAACAAGCCTGAGGATTACTTTTTGACAAAACAGTTAAGAATAATTATTGCATGTCAGTATGTGTGAAGTGTTAACCTCAGGGGTTGCTGGAAGTGCCAGTATTTCTCCAGCCTGTTCTTGCTCCTTCAGAGCTGTCTGTGATATGCAAGGGAAGGGGCCTGGCTAACGTGCAAGGTGCCAGCTAACAGGAGAGTTACCTCACTGCTGCTGCAGCAACAATTTATACAGGTGCCTGAGATGTGGAGGTGCTGGAGCCAGTGCAGAGGAGGACAAGGAAGCTGGTGAAGGGCCTGGAGAATAAATTTTATGAGGAGCAACTGAGGGAGCTGGGGATGGTTAGTTTGGAAAAGAGGAGGCTGAGGGCAGATCTCATTGCTCTCTACAAAGGTTGTGGTGAGGTTGGTGCTGGTCTCTTCTCCCAGGTAATTAGTGATAGAACAAGAGAGAATGGCCTCAAGCTATGACTGGGTAGGTTTAGACTGGACATGAGGAAAAAAATTTTTCACAGCAAGAGTGGTCAGGTACTGGAATGTGCTGCCCAGGGAGGTGGTGGAGTCACCAAGCCTGGATGTGTTTCAAGGTGGTTTGGATGTGGTGCTTGGGGATATGGTTTAGGGGTGAACTTTGTAGAGTAGGGTTATGGGTTTGACTTGGTGATCCTGAGGGTCTTTTCCAACCTGAATGTTTCTGTTGATTCTGTGAGAAAGAAAAATGCTAATTTTCCACACAGAAAAACCTGCCCTACAGAGACTTAACATCGAGTTTGTTAAACACTGCATGAACAAAAGTTACCTGGAGAGGGAAGGAAAAAAAACCCAAAACTGTCACTTGCTGTTGGACTTGCTACTTAAATTGGTCACCAATGGTGAAGATTTATCCTGTAATTCTTGAGCTGAACCCAGCTCTTCACTAGCAGGAAGCAGCTGATGCACTCAAGGCATTGGTGCTGACTTGCAAGAAGGTAAAATGCTACAGTTCTTAGACATTTTCATCTTGTGGAAGCCCATGGGCTGATTGCATACTATACAAAGGCCAGGTGAGATTCCTCTTCTGGAGGCATTTATAGCCAGACTGTGAGGGGAAGCTGGGAGTGAAACAGAGCAAGCCCTTTCACTGTTATACAGCACCTGAGATGGTGGCTCCTCAACAGCTTCCAGACCATGAACTACTTACAGCAGATAAAAATGAAGAACATGGATGGAGCAACAAAAAGCTTATAGCACATGGAAATGAGGAACATGGATGGAGCAACAGTGGAGATGGAGACCAAGGCTAACTAACTCTGACAGGAAGCCTTGGATATGGTGGTGAGAAATAAGAGCAAAGGGCATGGGAGTTGTGTTAGGAGACCTAGCAGGACCCAGAACATACAAATCTTGCCAGCAGATCAATACTTACTAGCAAAAAGCAAAGGTGATGAAGCTGCCACCTCCCTGACACTACTGCCCATGCTGGGTCTTGCACCTGGCTTTCATGCCATGCTGTGGTAGAGGATGACTTCAGCATGCTCCTTCCTTCCCCTGCACTGCCTGGAAAGTGATCTTTCCCCCTGCAAAGTCCTGCTTTAACACCCCAACTGCACAGACAGTGTATCTGAGAAACTGATGTTCCATGCTGCCAAAACCACAGCCCAACAGAGGCAAATGGGCACTGTGACCATTAGCAGTAAATTTGTCTGCCTATGAGAGCCAAGGTAACAAAGTCAAAAGGCTCCAGGCAGAGAGGACTGCTGCTTTGAAGTGCAGCAGCACTGTCTGGTCCACAGAGATAACCCTGGGACACACAGCTCCTCGGGGACACTGGTCTGGCTAGACCTGGGATTTGCTCCCAGCACAACCAGCAGCACACATGGAGCAACACAATCCCCCACAAGTGATGAGCAAAGCCACTGCTCCAGCTCACCTTTGTTTCAAGCTGAAATCATTTCTGGAGAGATAAATAGCAGCATGGCTGCTTGAGGCTGTATGGGGGTGGTTGCAATCCAAACTTGCCACCAGTGATTGAATTGAGGAATCTGGTTTGTGCCAGCTGGGCAGAGAAATGAGTGCCATGGACATCACAGACACAGATGTGATGCTGGAGATGAGCGTGCCCCTAGCATGGCAAATCTGCAGGGACAAGCTTGGTTCAGTGGCACAGACACCCTCTTGAGAATGGGAATCTCTGGGTTTCTTGCTCTGTCACATGCTGTTGCCCATGGGAAAAACATCTTCTCCTTTGGAGACTCCTCTCTTAAAACAAAGCCCTTAGAGAGAGGCTGTGGATCCTACTATTGTGGCAAAACCAGGTCTGAATCAATTTCCCCCAGCTGCTACCAATAATAAAAAGCTGATACTACTAATAGTAGTAACACAATTTTTGTGCATGTATGCTCTGAATAAATGCAACAAGGGACATTTTGGCAGCAGAATCACGTCCCCTCCTCTTTTGGGAGCAGAAGCAGAAGCGGAACATGTGGCATACACTTAACAATCAAACCCTCCAGCACCCAGATTACAAACAGTAAGAGCTGGAAAGATCCACTCACCTATTCTCAATCCTAGTGATTATTTTATGAAACTGTTTAGCCACTATTGTGCTCTAAAATGCAATCAGTTGTTCTGTTCTCTGTTTATGAGCACTCCTGAAACAGAAAGGGGAGTCATTCAGCAGTGCTGCTGGTTATAAAACTTTGCCTCCGTTCTAAATCAAGATGGTGTAGTTTCTAATTTCCTCTTCAGGGTTTGGATGTTACAAACCCATTGACTATCGCAGTGTCACAAGCAGTTACTTGACAGTTAATTCCTATTCAGGAGTGAAACCTTTTCCCCTATTTTAATGCATTTTCTGCACACCAGTCAAATGTGTAGACTTCCAATTCCAACCACAGGGAAAGCAGCGATCGAACAAAAATAATAAGAGCTGCACAATGCTTCCTCATTCCAACACCTCAGTAACACTGCTGCAAACAAAACCTCCCCACATGATAAATGTTATTGCAAACTCTTTCCATCCACAAAGCCAAACCATTCTCTCCATCAGCACTCGCCCTTGTGCCAAGTGTCTGCAGCTCCCAAGCAGATGCCAACCACCTTTTCTGATGCACAGCCAACTCCACCTTTGACACAGGCTCGGAGAGACCTTCAGCCACCACGGGCAAAGATGGCACATTTAGTATGGAGAAAGCTGGGTCTAAGAAAGGGGGATCAGTCACAGTGTTAGGTGATGAGCCAAAGGACCTGATCTGCACCTCCCCAGCACTGTGATGCTGGTGGGGATTTATGAATTACTCATCTCTGAGAGCTCCTTTTAAAGCGAAAGGTTGGATGAAGAAACTGGAGATGCAAGATGTGGTGTGCTTGTGGAGGTTTGGGGACAAAGGCCAGCTTATTTTAAAACAATGATACACAGATGGTTTTGCTTTCTTGAATATGCTCAAGATGCTCTTTAAGACTTGTGTGTGTGTGCTCTTCTTTTGGCATTAAAATATATTCCTGTTCCATGTGTGAAACGCCTCATACAGCACAGCAGCAGAGACTGTGCTTAAGTGATCAAAGCACCTTTCAGAGCTATGCTAGCAGAGCTGACAAACAGATCTGTTTTACAAACACTTTGGTTTATAATCTCAGCAAGAGGTGACATGTTTTCCTCCTCCACCTCCAGGTTGGATACCAAAGTGGCACATGCTGACACTTACCTAGGAAGCCCTCTTCATCCACAATGATGGTGTAGTCTTCTGGGGTTTCTGTGAGGCTGAAGAACTTGCACCTGGTGAAGGCAAACAGCAGGAGAACAGGATTAGCTGCTGGACTGAGTAGAGCTTGGTCTTCCACCTAAAATGGAGGTCCTTTCCCACCCAAGCTGTGCTGGAGTAAAAGAGTCACAGTCTGGTGTTTATGGAGAGGCCTGAGGCATTAACAGACCTGGATTTTATTCCTGGCTCAGCCACTCACACTGCATGACCCACATTCCCTGCTGCCTGCCTATGCACAACGGAGCTGGTAAAACACTTATTATTTTTATGACTTAGTTCTTAGTTACTTTTCTTAATTACCATATCCCTTAAGGCTTCTCAGCACAGCCCAGGACATGCTGTATTGCACTGACACAGAGCAAAAGGCTTTGCTCACTGACTGATCACTCCAACGCCCTCTAAGAGCTTTCCCATGGCTCACACATGCACCCATCATCCCTGCTTGCCTACTGACATCTCTTGCCTTGTCAAGGTTTGACATACAATCTCTCAGCCAAGCCCCAGGATCTCTTCTTGCTGCTTCAACAACCAGCAGGCAGCATCCCAATTCCCTTTGCTGCTCTTTGCCCTGCCCCTTAGTAGCTGCTTCTCTTCCCTTCCCTGGGGAGCTCCAGGTGAGGAGACAAGTGGAAGCAGCACTGAGCCCATGAAAACAAGGCTGAGCTTCCCTCCCTCTTAATCTCCTGTTGCCTCTGCTCTGCTCCATGCTCATCTTTTGACACTGCAGGCCATGTGCAGCACAGCCGCTCCAACTCATCCAGCACTGAGCACAATGTCACCTCCAACATGAGACACAAACCCAATGTGACACAGGATTCTTCCACTGCAGACACACACACACACAAAAAAGCAGCCTTAGCCTTAAGGTTTAGCACCACACATAGATTATAAGCTTTTTCCCTAAGGTACCAACATCTACTACAAAACGCAGAATGTCTCCAGCTTCTCTCCAGCTGGTCCCCCACAACAGCAGGAAGGTTTCATCTTGTTGCAAGCTTATGTTCACCTTCAGCACTTGTCCTGCATGGGCACAGTGCTGGATGGATAGCCCGCCCAGGCAGGGGTCCTGGCACCTCCAGCAGCTTGCCAGAGCACATGGACTGTGTTTGCCACCCAAGCCACAGCAGAAATTTTCCCTTCTAGGAGGCTAAACTGGGTGCAACAGAAAGAGTCTGTGCCTGTAAGGACCAAAGGGCAGGATGTTGCAGTTCCACTGCAGTAGTATCAGACTCATCTGAGGCAACCTACAAAAAATACTTTAAATACTGGAAAAAGAAGGATTGTTTCTAAGGTCTCCAAATTCTACAGCATGTCCACATGATAATTCCTGCATGGAGCACAGTTCAGCAGGACTCAGTAACCAGGGATTACTGAGGCTTCTCAGCACTGCTGAGCATCTGTGCCTCAAGGTCTTCAGGACTTCTGAAAGACAGGGACCCCATGCTGGTGGCTCAAGACACCGAAAAATGGAAGCATTCACTTGATCAGAGGACCAGACTGACAATTGGCTTGAATGCTCTTTTGACTGGCTGAAAAGAACAGAGATTGCAGCTACCCCCTCCAAAAACAACAGGGAGAGAAACGAGATGGCTGCTGCCCTCCCTTCTCATCTCATCAGAAGCAGAAGAAACAACATGCAGCTCTGTTAGCAATCTGCCATGTAACCAACAGGATTGCATGCAAATGGAAAGGATTAGATAACCTGCCTTGGGAGAGCCATCCTGTTTTCCTGGAAGCATCCGTCACCACAATCAAGCATGACACTCTCTCTCCCAGCACAGACATATCACCATGAAATCCAGAAGTGGCCCCACCACAACAGAAACCACAACTTAATTATTTTGTGTCATTGGTAATAGCTACAGTGACAGCCCCATTTACCAACTCAGCTCTCTCCAGGAACAGTGCCAAGAGAAGCAGAAAACAGAAGCAATCCAAAATTTTTTGACTCTTGCTTCTTTCACTGCACAAGGATGCTACCTGAGTGAGGGGTGATCCATGCTGGGTAACAAGGACTTCTGGGATGCTCCTCCAGATGGGTCCAGGAGGTGTAAGTATTTTATTATTTAGTGAATGAATTACCTGCACAAGTCACTGAAATAAAATTTTTTGCTCGACTGAGCCACATGCAAACTGGCTGGGAGAAGGCAGGGGTGTTAAAGGAGAAAATGTATTATTTTGTTTTAAATAATCTTTCCTGATCTGCCGTGGCATTTATGGAGGAATTTTCTTCCAGAAGAGCAATACATGTCTGTGTGCACACATTGACCCCAACAGTGAAAGTCTGATTGTGACAGATGCCATTTTCTTAGCACACATCTAAAATTGATGATATTTAAGAGATATGTACAGACGAAATCCCATAATTGCTGGCTCAGAACGCCTGTCAAAACCTCACATCTTCATACACCAGCTCAAAGCCCAATCCCCACCTCACTGCAGTTCTGGAAAAGGTCAGCAGCACGGAGCCATCTGAATTTAAAAGCAAAGCCTTTTCACCAGTGGTTCCTGTGGCAGAACATTCCCTTTGTTCAAGTCTGTGATGCATTCTTTATCCCAAGGAAAATATAAAAATGAAAACCTGGAATGGCAAACATCATGTGATAAAATGTGGCAGAGAAAATGTTCTCACCACTGCATGCCTGCCAAAAGTCAAGTCCTCACCCTAAAACCTGTGCCTCAGTAGAGATATGTGTAAAGATCTACTTCAGCTGTGAGTGCAGCTCAAAACTTGTGTCTTGAATCACCAGCAACAGAAGGAACTCAATGTCGTTTTCCTCTCCTGCACTACACTACACATGCCTCTTCCATTCAAGCTATTCCAATCATTTCTCTTTCCTCTTACCCCAATTCCCAATAAGCTGAATGCCAACAGCACCTTCTACTATCAAACCAAAGCCAAGAGAGGAAGAGCATTGCTCTTCCATCATTTTGAGACATCAGGTAAACAGTATTGCTCTAAGGACGGCTTTGTGGACAGCACGTATGTAAAAGGGACAGGATGTTTAGGTTTTTAATAGCCAAACCTCAGATAGATTCTTCTGGATTTCTGCCTTCCCCATGTTTCAGCACATTTCCACTTCAGCACTGTTGCTGACTTCGACTGCCTCACAACATATGTCTTTTTCTGGCAGCACAGCAAATGTAGACCAATCTATTATTAGATGAGATCTTTGAAACTGCGAAGCTTATGCTCTCTATGGAAGCCATACCCAAGCCTGCACAGAGCAGGAAAGTGTGTGTAGGACGCAGGAACTGCATCATTGCAGTTTGCAAACAGCACTGGAGTCTCCATGGGAGAAGAAAGCAGGCAGGGAAGTGTACTGGTTGGCCTCACTTGCAGGTCCACACCGTAAGCGTCTCCCTCCTGACATTTGCTCCCCAAGCCTGCCTAGGTAGCAAGGGTGATGGTAGTGGAATAGATGCAACTTCCATGGGTTCTGGGTCACACACAAAGCACAGAATCACAAGATGTTAGGGGTTGGAAGGGGCCTCCAGTCCAATCCCCCTGCCAAAGCACATCACACAGGAACACATCCAGGTGGGTTTTGAAAGTCTCCAGAGAAAGTCTTCCTCTCTGGGAAGTCTCTCCAGGGCTCCAGTACCCTCACCCTAAAGAACTGTCTCCTAGTATTGAGGTGGAACCTCCTGTGTTCTAGCTTGTACCTGTTGTTCCTTGTCCTATCACTGGGCACCACTGAAAAGAGCCTGGCACCTTCACCCTGACACCTATGCCTCAGATATTTACAGATGCTGATAATCATAGAATCAGTCAGGGTTGGAAGGGACCACAAAGATCATCCAGTTCCAACCCCCCCTGCCATGGGCAGGGACACCTCACACTAGATCAGGCTGGCCAGAGCCTCATCCAGCCTGGCCTTACCTCCAGAGATGGGACCTCAACCACATCCCTGGACAACCCATTCCAGCCTGGCCTTAAACACCTCCAGGGATGGGGCCCCAACCACCTCCCTGGGCAACCCATTCCAGGTTCTCACCACTCTCATAGTGAAGAACTTCTTTATGTCCAGCCTGAATCTCCCCACTTCCAGCTTTGTTCCATTCCCCCTAGTCCTGTCACTCCCTGATATCCTAAAAAGTCCCTCCCCAGCGTTCTTGTAGCCCCCTTCAGATACTGGAATGCCACAATAAGTTCACTTTGGAGCCTCCTCCTAAGATCCCCTCTCATCCTTCTCAAGATTAAACAGGCCCAGGTGTCTCACCCTTTCTTCATAGGAGAGATGTCCAAGTCCTGCAGTCATCCTCGTAGCTCTCCATCAGACACTCTCCAGCAGATCCCTGTCTCCCCTGACTGCTATGGGGCATTTGAAACCTCAGCATAGATGATGGTCTTTAGGAAAGCCACCAGTCCTGACCTCTCCTTTATAAGGAAACTCCTTAGGTAGTTGTTGCCTCTGGCAGGGTAAAGTGCTGCAAAGCTGTTCTGTGGGAAAGATCCTTCCCAGAAGCAGGTGGGTGGCTGGCCTCCCCACGTCAGAAACCATGGCCAAATGCCATTCCAAAGCAACACAATGCCTAAAAGGCATTCAAAATGCAAAGTCTGGAGGGGACCCAAAAGTTTGCAAAGAAGAATTTGAACTGAACAGGAATTAAGAAGCAGAAAGTTGATCTGAGTGAATATGGAGAACACAATTTGTTGGGTTTTATTCCAGGCCATCTTCTCATTTCAGTTGAGAAGGGATTTGGATGCTTCGCTCTGTATATGACCATGATAATACATCTCCTTGGTACAGAAAGAGAGAGTCTCATGGTAATCATCTAATTCTTAGTGATCTTAACTTCTTTGCAGTTTATAAATACTGACAAGAGGTGGGCTCGTGTAGGACATATTGTGAAGTGTATTTAGGAAAGGAGCAAAGAACACTTGTGCTGCTAATGCGTTTTGACATATTTGTGTAACATGTTAAGTACTTTACACCATCTAATTACAAGACTACACAGGCAAGTGACACTGCAAGTTGCAAACAGTGAGATGGCTGGTGTTTTCTAAACAACATATTTATTTGTTAGCCAAGAGGCTTTGCCGTCTTTTGAGTAAGACAGACAAAACACAGCTCAGCTGAACTCCAAACACAGAAGCAAGCCCCTTGCAATAGGTGTCAGCTGACTCTCACAGAACCACAGAAACATTCAGGTTGGAAAAGACCCTCAGGATCACCAAGTCCAACCAGTATCCCTACTCTGCAAAGTTCACCCCTAAACCATATCCTCAAGCACTGCATCCAAACCACCTTTAAACACATCCAGGGTTGGGAATGCAACCACCTCTCTGCCCAGCCCATTCCAGTACCTGATCACTCTTGCTGGGAAAAAGGGTTTCCTAATGTCCAGTCTAAACCTACCCAGTGGCAGCTTGAGGCCATTCCCTCTTGTTCTATCACTAATTACCTGTGAGAAGAGACCAGCAGCAGCCTCTCCACAACCTCCTTTCAGGTAGTCGTAGACAGCAATGAGGTCTCCCCTCAGCCTCCTCTTGTCCAACCTAAACAGCCACAGCTCCTTCGGTCACTCTTCATCAGATTTATTCTCCAGGCCCTTCCCAGCTTCCTTGCCCTCCTCTGCACTGGCTCCAGCACCTCCACATCTCTCTTGAATTGAGATGCCCAAAACTGGACACAATACTCAAGGTGTGGCCTCACCAGAGCTGAGTCCAAGGGGACAATCACCTCCCTGCTCCTACAGGACACAGCATTTCTAATCCCAGCCAGGATTCCACTGGCTTTCTTGGCCACCTGGGCACACTGCTTGCTCATATTCAGTTGCTTGTCCATTAGAACCCCCAGGTCCCTTTCTGCCAGACAGCTTTCCAGCCAGAAAAGTGGTGGTTTCACCTTTCTTACAGTAACTTAATTCTGCAGAAGGCTGCTGCTCTGTTAGAAGGAGCATTATTGTTCATATGAGCTTTTTAAACACACTCTGCACTGCCCTCCCTACCAAGGGAAACACTAAAGATGTCACAGCCTGGTTAGAAATGGTCAAAGGACAGTGGCAACATTCCTTCCCAGCCTTTAGCTGTGTTCAGATCAGGGACAGAGACGTTAGCAAATACCACCAGGGACTGCCTAAAGAGTCACTGTGATAGCAAAGTTTGGTTCATTACAGAAAGTTAATCATTTTCAAAACCAACAGAGAACAAAACTAACAGATGTGTGGCCAAGGAAAGCAAGTATTCATGAGCAGACATAAATACAGGGAAGTCCTACAGCCTCTGCTATGCCAAAACTTGGTCTTGTCTAATCCATAATAATAATAATGATAGCTAAAGCTACAGATTACATTGTACAAAGTTAAAAGGGGGGGACCTTCAGTCAACCCCACTCCTTGATACTTTTGTGTAGCTGGGAAAGTTCCCTAAGCCTGTATTTGAGACAGCTGGGAGCAGAATAATGGAAAAATGATTGGCATCCTGAAGGAACAGAAATCAAGACAGAACAGAAAAAGGATGAGAAAACAGATGTGGATGTGCTGAAGAAGATACTGATCTTAAGTGCAGCTTATTGATAAAGCCAGGACACATGGTAAAAATAAACAAGGATTATTTAAAAAAAAAAGTCAGCTGTGTGTCTGCCATATTGGCCTTCAGTAAAGCAGTACCAAACTGTGGTTCATCAGAACACTTCCATGTGGTCTGGACTACAAGAGCCCATGGAAATCAAATTACTGCTGCAAATGAAAGATGAGCAGTAGCTTGGAACAATATCCACTACTCATTCTGATATGACTTTCATTTTTCTGGAGTCAGACTTGGTTAGTCCAGACATCCCAAGCTGCATATTAAACAAATCTACGATACGGAAGAGTTATCCTGCAACATAACCACAGGAGAGATTATTTTGTTTCTCTAAACACACACTTGGAGTTTATTTTGCATGACTAGCAAAGCCCAAGCCATGAAGCTTTCAGTAGTCAAGGCACACCATTTGCAGCACTGCTTTCTAAAACTGTTCCTTGGGATACTAAAACATCTTTCCTTCATTTCTCGTGACAGCAGGTTTTTTAAAATATGCCTTAAAAAAACCCCCAACAACAACAACAACAACAAAAAAACAATTAGAAGGCAACACACAACTTGGCTGGTTCGTTTCCCCCCTTCAACAGACTTCTACTGTCATATTTAGAAAGATCCTGCAAGAAAAACTGTTTTATTTCAACTTATGTGTAGAAATAAATTCTTGCCAAATGTGGAGAGAGAAGCCAAAACTACACTGAAGTAGTAGTAAGAAAATACACCACAGGAAGAAACTGTGGCATGCTGCATGCTGGAATGGAGTGGAAAGCTCATCTTCCTGAAAGGGAATGGTGTAAGAGAGATGAAAAGTCTGAGTCCACCCAAGTGCAGCTCCCTCATTAAGCCTCTCCATCTGATGAACGTGAATGACGCTGGTTTGCCACCCCAGCAGGACTGCCAACAGGCAAAGTCTGCAGTGCTTAGCAGAGATGGACTGCAGGAAATCTAAAAGCAGTTTAAGACCATGCAAGTGTTACTGCTCTCGTCTGTTATGTGTCCACTGAAGGAGCTAAATACAGAGTTGTTTTTTTTTTTTTTGGTGTGTGTGTGAATGCAGTGAGAACAATACACGACCCAGAGACTTAAAGTGTGCACATCCTGAAGCTAACACATCTTCTATACCCAAGACTTGTCCTGGGCATGAATCTGTAGAATAATTTACTGACCTGACGTAATTAAAAGTTATTCTTAGCATAGATTTTTTTCTTCCTGGGTCATAAATTATTTCAAGTGAGCTCTGCTGTGCAATTTTTACTTGGAACATCACCACCCACCACCTATATTAGTGAATGAGGCTGAATAAAAATCCTGGATCTGAACTTTACTGCTCTGGCAAAAGCAGTAAAGTTCAATGCAAAGGCCAGATGCTTGGCAGCAGTCCTTCCATCCACATACTGAAAAAAAGTCACCCAGTTACCTCCAAATGGCTCATTTGCACTTTGAGACTCCAGGCTGCCAGGCACCATCTAAGTATCATCAGTGATAAGGGTGCTCAAGGCTGCAAAGCAGGACAGGAACCTGCAGCAGATCTGCATCAGTGCTGCACCTCACCTCACACAACCACAGGGCATCATACTTTAGGTTTTAGCATTCTTACTGGATACTTAGTGGTACTGGATACTGGTGCTTATGAGCATTTGGTGGATACAGTTTGCCTGAAAGCCTATCAGTGCTCAGAGGAAGCAGACTTTCATCTAAAAAAAATGTTATAACAACATAATCTCAATTTTCCTCAAGTAACCTAAAAAAATACTTTAAAAAGTAAAAGGTACTTAGCTCACCTCTGGTTCTCATTCATCATTTTGTTTTCTCTACCATCTTACTTCTTGAAAAGGAGCAAGAGAAGCTGAGGGAACATAGTTCTTGATAAATCAAAGCTAGAAAAACACTTCTTGTAGTTTCAAGTTGAAACACTTCCTTTTAGTTTGAATTGAAATAAAAAAACATTATGTCAGCCACAAACCTTTCATGGAAGGCACTACTGCATTTTGCCATAACTGAGCCCCTCAAATCTTAATTCCAGAAAGACTCTTCACTGGTTAATGCTTTCTGCTTGAGAAATGTTTGTTTATTTTGGTGCAGCAAACGACAAGGGGGATGGAAGAATCCAACAGCCATGATTCGGAGCTGCAGAGAGGAACAAGATCCTCCACTCATTGTAAAGATGAAAAAACATCAGAGCAAACCAGCATTTAGATAGGTCTGTGTTCATGCTTCTATTCCTATGTGCTCTTCTAAGACCTTTGAAACTGCCTTCTGTTTCACAGCATTTATGGCTGCCACATACACCTCACACTTCCCCTGCATCCACAGGTATCTCTATGGCTTGCACAAGGGGCAGGCACTGCAAGAGCTGCTCTTGGAGCAGAGTAACAATCCCATTATATTAAGTGAGCTGTGACAGACACCACCTCCCTCTGCTGCAGCCACAGATGAGTTACACAGGGCAGAGCTGGCCTTCTCCCATCTTGGAAAACTTATTTTTATCATCTGCTTAGGTAGGGAACACACTAAAGCAGGAGAGAAGTCTGGAGGACAGGAGAAATGAGAGGAAAGAAATACATTCGGTTAGGTTTTACTTTCCCAGATGCTATTTGAACTTTCTATATTCATCATGGGCAAAAAACTTGTGTGTTGGACTGCTGATGGAGCTAGCTGCTTCTCTGCTGAAAGCAGACATGTCTCCATTCTCTAACTGCTGGAGACAGAAACCAGAGGAGCATTACCAGGTCCTTCATCCTCTGTTATTCTCACAAACTTTGAGAGCTGTTGCATAATACTGCCTACAAGGTACTGGTTAACCTTCTTTCCTGTCATCACACAGTAATTCTGAGTCCAAATTCATCAGCACATGGGTATGAACAGAGTGGACTATTTATCTTTGTCCCTTGACTGCCTGGAAAACATCAGCATGCCTGTTGTAGGGAAACACAGCCATGAAGTCAATCACAGGTGCTCCTTCTTACTCAAAACAATTTCCTATTTTTTCTTATAATACAAATGTGAGAACTTCCAAGTTCTGAGACAATAATAATTCTTAGCTGATCTTGCCTACCTGTTGAGAAGACAAAATCACTCTGCTAAGGGCAGGCAAGAGGCAAAGCTAAAGCCACAGCTTCCCTTGTATCTTAAGGTTCTTCAGTGCATGGCACAAGGTGGTGGCAACTGGGTGTCCAGCTACAACTGTAGTCAGTAACTGTGCAGGATCCTTGGTGGGATGCTTCTGTTCACCCCAGGAACACCCTGGTGTGCATTCAAAGCTGTTGGGCACCTGGGTGATGAGCTCTGGGCACCTCCCTGGAGTCACTAAGGGTTAACACAGCCAAAGCCTTTTTTGCAGTTCTGGATCTATGGAGCTCAAGGCAAGCTGAGCACAGCTTTATTTCTGGATGTTAAACTCTCTGTAAAAGGCTCATGCCAAGCCTCTGAGCAGTGTTTCAGAAACAGGCCTTGCAGCAAGGAGTCATTGGAGCCCCAGAGAGCCAGGGCTGGGTGCTGTGCACGCTGGGTGTGCAGCGCGGGAGGCACGAGGCGCGGGACAAGCACAGACACTCAGCTCTTCCCAAGCCAGCATCCCCCCTGGGATGATGGGCATCATTTCTGCTCAGGCTGATGATCTTACATAGCTCTGAGTAAACACTGACAGCGTGACAATCTGCTTGCATGGCAGGAGAAGCACTGAAGCATGTTTGCAACAGAGGCAGGTACAAAGCATCAATGCTAGCCCTGATCCAGCAGGTGATCCTGCCAGCTCACAAGCACTTCCAGAAGCTGCTTTTCCCCCCCCAGCTGTTAAGGTAAGTGAGGGCTGATCACAGAATCACAGAAACATTCAGGTTGGAGAAGACCCTCAGGATCACCAAGTCCAACCATTAACTCTACTCTGCAAGGTTCACCCCTAAACCGTATCCCCAAGCACCACATCCAAACACATCCAGGGCTGGTGACTCAACCACCTCCCTGGGCAGCCCTTTCCAATGCCTGACCACACTTTATGTGAACATTTTTTTCCTAATGTCCAGTCTAAACCTACCCAGAGGTTGATCAGTTTTGTTGATGTTGAGCTTTCACTAGAACGAGCCTCCCTCAGCTTGACCACAGCCCTCCTTGCAACTTAAGGAGCTCTACTTGTGGTATAAGGGGAAATTAAGTGAATTTAAGTCAACAAGGTTAGTGAATCCTGTCTGTATGAGTTCATGGCTTCCCAGTTCTGGGATATATAAGCAAAGCCTAGTTGTAGGAATGAGTTATGCCTAGAGTTGCATGAGGTCTTAAATAGGAATAGGTCTTGCACAGAGTTGGGTTTTGGGTCACTAAAGATGCTACAATCCCCAAAAGGCAAACTGCATAAAGAAAGCAGATTTTTGTTCTGAACACTGAAGGCATGGCTGAGTAAATTCTCTTTCCCCAGCCATCACTGGTGGTTGACCTGTATCCTGTTCTAGAAACTCAGCTTGACAAAGTGAACTTTTAGGGAAAGCCACCCAGTAGAAATTTGAAGTTGGGAGGAAAACAAAACAAGTAATGACAAACTTGCAATGTTCACAGAGCTGTAACAACAACAACAAAAAAGAGACCAGGATTTATTAGAATCATTCTCCAAGTTAAAAAGAAGCCACAAAACCCTGGGTTTTGTCCATGCAATTCACTGAATATAAGCCAGTTAGTGGTTTGCACTGACTCTCTTCCCAACTCTTCCATCAAACCCAACACTAGTTTCACTCTATAAAATGGGCAAAAGACAAAAGCAGGGAGTATTTTTCTTGATAGAAACCTGCCTTTAACACTATCCTCTGAAGGACTGCAGTAGTGTGTTTCTATATCACTCACACAAGACTCCTATTAGGACTGTCTTGCACTGCCTGTACTCAGCTTTTCCTTGTGGGCTCTGGGAATGTTTCTGTAGCTCCAGCCAGGGCAGTGCAGAGCTGCTGAGGACTACTCAGGAGTAGTGCAGATCCACAAAACCAGGAGACTGCTAGAAAAAAAAAAAAGACTCGCCACTCTTTATGTCAAAGTGAAATACTCAGAGGCTTGGCACTAGATAAAATGAAGGGAAGTGAAGCTAAGGCAAAAGATGAGTCATAGCACAAGTGAAAATGCCAAAGCCACACCTCTGTCCACAGCAGGAAGGTCTCTCTGGGAACCACCAGCATCAGTGACATCAAGAGCTTTGCATATGGCCTGGTTGTGGCCATACTGTCAAGGTGCTGCCTCTGCTAAGCTGACCATAACCACTAGCAGGAACCATAATAACCATTAACGTGCAGGAAGAGCAAGGACAACTCCTCTGAGGCCAGAGCCCTTCAGGGAGAACAGAAAGGTGCCCTCAAGGTCTCTCTGCACATCCTCCTCTGCTAACCTGAACCCTGTATTTAAACAGATATTCCCCTTTCTGCCTCTCTCAAAAAATTCTGTTAGGAACAGCTGTGAGAAGGGACTAAGAGCCCAGCAGTGTGATGGTGCCACAGCCCTTGGACTCAGAGACTTTGAGAGTAGCCAACCACAGAACTATTCAGAAGATAAGGCAGCCTTAGATCATTTGTTCCTCTGGTCATTACAGCCAACTACGTGAGGACAGACACAAAACTGGCTGCAATCACTAAGCCAGATCCTGTTTTAGCAGTGAAAGCACCCCAAACCCAGTTACATTTCCAGCCTCCCAGTTCAGACAGGCATTGACACACGTCCTGGGTCAAAGAGTTCAGTCCCAAAGGCTGCAGGCACATTTCCACGTGTGAGGAGGTCAGCAAGGGAGGTTGTGGTCATTGCTACTGACCAAAGCCTACATAGCAGCAGAGAAAGCTCTCTTCCCTTTAGGCAAACCCATAAATTACATCAGAAATTATTTCAGTCCATTAATTTAGATTGCAGTGTCTTTGGATTTACAAATGGGACAGTGAGACAAGACTCTTATCCGCTTAAAAAAGCAAACAACCACCCAGCAACAAACCCAACCCATGCCAGAACTGCCAGATTTACATTAGTAGCTCCAGAGACTCTAATCCAACACCTTACTCCATGCTGGTCCTATGGGCCAGCCTATGACTCAGCTTCCATTTGTGATGCAGGTCTAAACACATCCCTCATGAGAAGTATGGGGATATAAAACCAAACCAAACCTCATCATATTCTCATTTACTGTGCTAATGGGAACTAAATGAGCATCTCAAGCATCACTTTGCCCATGTTTTATTGCTGTTCATCCTCCAGCTTTCGTTTTTGAACCAATATATCAGAAACATAGCAATAGAACAATGGCAAAAGCATCCAAATCCCTAAACTTGCAAAAACCTTAACATTATTTGCAAAGATGGAACTAATATCTGATGCATAGTGCAGTGCTGTCTGTACTAATTTCCTTCTTCAGGGAGGATGGAAAAAGTGCACATCACTTCTCTGAGTCCTTTGATTTGTTCCTTTTAGTTTGATTCCTCCCCCAAAGCCTCTTTAACAATACTGTTTACAGTTTTATCATTGTTAATGACAGGAAAATCATTTCCCATATCTCTGTAGAGGGTCAGTGAATGCTTACATCAAAATGGCAGGAGCTCATTGCTTTGGGAGCAAATGCTGTAATCAGGTCTCTGAAGGGGAAGTTGGAGCAGTAAATGAAAAGGAAGCTTAGTTGTGTGCATTGGAAAAGGATTCATTTATTATCTGACAATTAACTAATTGATCCAGACACACCTTTTCCTTTTTTTTTTTGCTATCCCAGCATGCTAGCACTCCCCAAAGCCCATCTGATGGGAGCCAGCTTACCCACACAAGAAATGCAAAAGCAATTATTTCCATTTGAAATAGCCCATCATTTATTTAAACAGAAGGTAACTGTGCTTTAAAAACCATCCTCTTTACAGAGGTAACACTATCCACTGATCACTGTCAGAGCTGAACTTACCTTCAGCAGAGGAGAGGTGGAGTACAAGGCAGAATTTTCCTTAAACACACAATTATCTTCTACAAATCAGAAAGTGAACTGAGAAACATGTTACAGATGTGGGTGTGGAAGCTAAGGTTTAGAGTTGAAAACAAAGCATGATTTAATGTACAACAAAGGCTTGTGAATACATTTCACCAACTGGATCCAGAAGGACTATCCTAGGAGGACAATGCAAATGCTGAGCAAAAGAGTAAGCCCTGTTGCCTTTCCCCTTCCATATCAGGCACTACACATCAGCACTGGCAAGTCTGATTCTCTCTTTTGTTACTCCTTTCATGCCCTCTGCTGCAGAGTATTGACTCAGAAATCCCACCGATAATAAAATACAATTGAGTTTTCCTAAGTGCAGTGCCGCTGCACATCCAAATCCAAATATTTGGGGTACATAGTAGCTATTATTGTGTTGAGCCAAAACCCAGTGATTATTTTGTGGACAGCACTGAAAAACACAGACTGCACAGCATATGGTTTTTATTTCGAGGATGGGAGAAACCCAGGCTCAACCCAAAGGGGGCAAGAGGTGCTTACGATATTGCTCCAAGATACAAAAGGAGGAGAAAGAAACAGCAAAACTGTTGTGGACTGGAATTGATGAACTTGTTTCCCTGCAGGAACCATAAACACAATTTTCCCAGCATGGGACATAATAGTTCTCCTACAAATTACTAAAATATATTTCCAGCGCTCGATATAGAAAGCGAGATGCACAAGAAATGTTTGCAGCTTCAATGCAGGCAGTAATTGAGAACATGTGTGGCAGGGGGATTGGAGGGGGAGGAGGAGGGAGAGCAAGCTCATACTCCATCGAAATGGAGCAGCAGGAAAAACACATTTCAGCCCTCATCATTTTCAAAGAGCTTCCATTTGCGAGCAGGTCCAAAGCCCGACGCTGCAACTCCATGCGAGGGGGAAAGCTGGCTGTGAATCTGCACTTCAGCCCCAAAGTTACTGCAATTAGCAATTTAAGAGGCATTGTTAAGCCTGAGTAAAAAAAAACAAAAATAGTTTCATCAACTTTCCCTTAAGCACAGAGCGGGGTTAGTTTCTTACATGAATCAAGGACACGTCTACAGGAGAGGCTGCCTTTGACGACTCATTCTCCCAAGCTCTGCTTTTGGGTCCTACCCAGGGTGGGTCTTAAGCAGCCCAGTGATGAACAAGAAAAGCAATATTTCTGCACAATCTAGCTAACATCATGTGGAAAATAGTGTTGTAGATGTGCCTGTATCCAGCTTTCCATTAACCTGTAGTTAAGGTGTTTACCAAATCTAGTGCACTCAGAGGGACTGAAAGGAAGCTTCATTTGCTTCCTTTGCTAATGAAGCAAAAGGAAACTGCTCTTGTGCCAATCCTCTCTGTTTTCTTTGGGCTTTTTTTTTTTTTTTTTTGGATAAAGTTCCTGTTAGAGATAAGCAAAAAGGAAAATGCATTTCAAGAATTTTTTTTTTCCAAGTAAGTCAATATTGACAACCCACAAAGTTTCAGCCCTGAAGATGCGAGCCAGGATTATTTTTAACAATGCTCTTCCAAAACACTCTTTCTAAATTGGTCTCTTCAGGCTGTGAAGGAAGAGCCCATGGTAAAGGTAGAAGCATCAAACTTCTTCCCAAGCCTACCAGACACAAGGAAAACATAAATCAGGATAAATCAGCAAGTGAACAACACATGGCTCAGACTGAATTCTGTAGTTTCTGAATATTGCTCCTGAAAACCAGCTCACAGATCAGCACCCAAAACAAAAGGCAGAGCTCCTGGAGAAGTGAAGTCCACTGACAATACAGAGTGGGTCACTGTTTGGGTCAAAACGAGTGTCATGGTCAGCACCATCCCATGGACATTTCTTGTTGCTTATCACTCTGAAGCAACATAACAGCCACTCCATGGGGCTTAGGCTCACTTGGTCTGCCCCAGGGAGCCACCAGCGTGAAAGGTGCCAAACAAGCTCAAAAGCAGCTCTAGCCTCAAATTAATGCTCTGTTTCCAGAAACTACTGGGGTTACTCATCCCCTCACTGTGTTCTAGGGCTTTGCATATGGTTGCTGGCTCCTTTAACTGGCTGGACAGTACCTGCACTGCCTTCAGATCTGGCTTCTGATCCTCTGAAAAGTTCAGCACAAGAACTCTCTCGTGTTGTCTGTACACCACCTAGCATAAAGAGGCTCAGGTATCTCTAAAGAGCATGTACCAAAAGTGTGCAGCAGGAATACTGTTTTGTGAGGCTGTTAAGTTTGCTGGGTGATGAGAAAACTGCTTAGAGCCAAGGATTCATACATTCAATTTCCACCTAAAGATCTCATAAAGCCTGATGGCTGACTAATAAGATGGCACATAAAATATTAAGTCAATAAATGAAAATTAATGCATACTGGGGGGAAATAAGTTAAATTCTGAATGAAGAATGACAGGCTCTAAATGAGCTACTACCACTCAGGAAAGACATTCTGGAGTCAACATGGGCTGTTCTCCAAAGAGGTCAAGGAATTCAAAGAAGCTGAGAAAACAGGGCTAGCTGGGCAGAAAGGCAAGAACATCACATTAACCCAAAGCACAAATCCAGCACATACCCAGCCACCAAGTACTTTATGATCAAACCATCCTGAGGCTACCAAGGGAGGTGAAATTCATTTGGAAGAAACACGGAGAAGGAGCCAAAGATGATCCAAGACGTGAAAAAACTGATGAGAACAGTCCAACTGCAAGAAGCAACATCTCAGTGTGGGGTGATGAGAGAAGTTACTATGGCCAAGGTGATTAAAGAAGAATAATTCATTGCTTCCCAACACATGAAAGTGGGGCAGGCACTGAACTGATCTGCCAGCACAAGGTTTTCCATCTAAACCCTGCGTGCTGGTGTATCTGCATGAGATAGCCAGATAACACAAAAGCCAGTATGTGCAGGAAGAGATGGGTTCAAGATATAACAGTTCACTGGGGAACAAGGTGAGACATGAAATCTTCCTTTAGGACATCCTTTACACTTCAGTCTCTTGGAGGATGCCCCAGGGTTTGTATGCACACAGGCCCCGTTTCACTTCCCTGAGCAGCACAATCAGTGCTATGGGAGCCACAGCACTGGGCTCTTCGTTTTGACCAGCCTTGTATTCCAAAGGATAGCACAGCTCAGAGTAAGAGAGGAAGAGACAGCATGAAATAAAAACCTGTGGGTCTCAGTTCTTTTGTTTGTTTGGTTGGCTTTTTTTTTTTGCTTTAGGAAGTTGTTGTGCAGCTCTGGCAATCTCTGACACCTACCACCCTTCAGGTTACTGACCTGAGGGTCAAACAACCCCAGACACACATGGTTGTGGAGCAAAGCCCTTCCTGTGGTATTGCATCCTCTCAGTCCACCTAGGCATATATCCTAGAGGGACTCTTCATGCTGAGTTAGGAGACACTTGTGGGGAAGTGAGAATCACAAGCACTAAGCTGAACTGGTTGTCTGGCTGAGGGAAATCAGAGCCATTTGCCTCAGAGCCACAGAGAACTCAGTGTTTCAAATCCTGATTCTCAAACTCATAGCTTAGAGATCAGGGTTAGCTGTCATCTTAATCAAATTAAAAAGCATCTAACTAGCAGTGGTCTGTCTACATTTTAAAGAGGATTTAAAGTCTATGGGAACAAATATAATGCATTTAAAGTGCTGGGAAAACCTTTCCACAAGCAGAAACAGCAAGAAGTTAAGGTAGTTCTAAGTGAGAGCCTGAGGGCACAGACAACATCTTTCCATTTCCAATTGTCTCAGCCTTGGATAGGCATTTTGGAAGTGAAAGGAAATGCTGTGCCCCTGGCAGGTTTTAATAGTTTAACAGATTTTCCCCAACCCTACCCTCTTCACTTGAAAATGTAGCTTAGCCAAGTGCAGAACCATTTAAAACACCATTTCACACGAAATTCTAATCACCTTTTTGGTTTGTGTTTTACTGCTTTGTCCATTCCCTGCAGCCCCACAGAGGAGAGGAAGGGAAAAAGGGAAGAGTAACCAACAGAGTCCAGAAACACATTCTCCAGAAACAGCCAAAGCAGCCAGGCCTTATGAAGACCCAACAGGCTGTAATCAGCTATTTGTGCCTGTCCTCACCAAGTGCTGTGCATGATGAGTATCAAATTAGACTGAAAAAAATTAAAGCAACAAAATAACAGCTGTCAAAGATTTACAGAAAATTAAGATTGTGAAATCACTAGCTGGGATGAAAAAAAAAAAAACAACCTAAACATAACAAGCTACACCAACTTCCCTATTGAAAGGGTTTGAGGAAGAACAAATACTCTTAGAACAATACAAGGCTGCACCATCAATGCTCACTTCCAAAGTATGAGAAGCTCAAAAGTAATAATCTTGGATCATCTTCTGTGTGCAGCTGTGTTGAGGCCCACCAAAATGAATGAGGGCTAGGCTGGGCAATAATCAATAAGCCCTCCCTCCCTGACTTTACTCTTCCAACCAGTAAATGGACAGAAAAGATGAACTCAGATGTTGCTTTTTATATTTAGCAACAGTAACTTTTAAACCATCAGATGACTGAGAGAAGATGAGTCACCTCCAGACAGATGTCCTGAGACATCTCAAGTACCTATGACACCTACATTCTCACACCACTGGCTGGCTGAAAAGCTCCAAGAGAAAAATTACCCTGCTGTGGAAAAACGCTACCAGCTCAGGTGCCCAAGTTTACATCACCACCGTCATCCAACTCAGAAGGGCTGTAAGTCAAAATCCTGGCAAGCTGAGCCTTTAACCTAAGAGGCTCTTCTGCCACCTCAGTTCTGCATTCACTTTCTAACAAGTACTTCAGCTCTACAGGGCTCCAGGATAACAGACCTGTAGAGCAAGTGTCTGTGGATCTCAGGGGAAGCACAGTCCTGTAAATTGAGGGATATGCTTGAGGTGTACTAACAATCTGTTTCCACTCCAATCAGGATCTACCACGCCTTACAGATACTGATGAGGATACTTACTCATTGTCTGCAGGAGTCCTTTCCACCAATGGTATTTCAAAACATTTCCAAGCATGATCATAAGACAGAAGCTATTGGTTCACCCGAGTGAATTAACCTCAGTTTTGCTGAATGCTTCCTGAGGAGTCTAATAAAAAGTTTCTTCTACTGAGGAACTGCAAAACCAGGACAAATGACAAGAATTTAGGTGAGATGCAGCCTGGACCTTGGGTAGTATAACACAAGAGGCAAAAATAACAATGAAAGCTTATAGCCTGAGTCACAAAACACAACTCTGCCTCCTCCAGAGCCAGCAAATGCTGTGATAGCACCATCAGAAAGTTGTCTCTCATAAATACATTTAGGTCACAAAGAACCCTTGAATATTCTCAAAAGAAGATACAAAACTAAGTCCAACCTTGAAGCAAGACAATCAGAGGCAGACTAAGAACCAGAGAACATCTTACTGGTAGGCTGTGCATGGACCTGACAGGGAAACATTGCTATTATTGAGGAACAGAAGAAGAAAAGACTCTTAGAAAGGCACAATTCCACCTGGCTCCTACTTGCTGCTTTTCACAAGTAGACTTCAAAGCACCTTCTAAAGAAAGTATCTGTATCAGGTTTTATTGGATCTCAGCTTCACAGGACAAAGCATAAAAGTAGTAATTCTCTCTGGCCTCACACAGCCCAGACAGGTCTGAACACTTAGTGCTCTTCTAGCAAGTCCTCCAGTAGAATAAACAGTTCATAACAGCTACAGAACATTTTTAACCTATGCTGAGGATAAAGGCAGCACAGCCTTCAGCAATACACAAGACTGCTTTCACAGCAGAAACAGAAACAAACCCTCCAGATATTGCTGTCTGCACATTACACAGTGAGAAAACATGGTTCTACAGGCCAGCAGGGTCTGACCCAAAGCACCAGCACCCTGACATCCTCATCTGCAGATCAACCCAAGCAACACCATAAAAGCTGGAAAAGGAAGTAATGACCTGAAAAATAAAATTCAGTCCTGGACAAGTGAAGAATACAAGTAAGATTTTTGTAAGCATGACTAAAGTATCTACACTTAATCTGGTCTGACATGGTGCACAGGTCTCCAGCAGGATCTGGCCTCCAGTAACCAGATGTCTCCAGCAGCAGTTTCAGGAGGTTTCTCTGAACACATGCTGCCTGTGCTCCCTTCCCAGATAGCACTTGAAGGATTTATAACAAAACTGTTGGGAAGCAGGATGTCACTGCTAAGGGGACAGTCTGGGAAAGGAAAATCTCTCTTTCAGTATGGATGGCTTCTGTTTTGCTGAGCCCAAGGCTTTACTGTCAAGCTCACACTTGAAGATACAGTCTGCAGGCTTTGTTCTGGCAGCAATTAATTGGCTTAGTCACCATTTTTCCCCTGCTGTCGCTGACCTATGTCAGTAAGTAAACAACATGGGGTTTTTGATCAGACAAGGAGTGAGGGGGTGGAAGCTGCTCAAAGAACAGAAAACAATCATAAATGCACCTCTGATCTTAGAGCCTGTTATAAATCATGAGAGGGAGCAACAGAGAAGGTGTTGGAAACCCACTGGTTATTGCACAAGCTTTTCTTCCTTCAGTGCCAAGATTCAAATCCCACTGGAAGGTTAGGAACAAAGCAGCCTCCTCCAAGGCTGTGACCAGCATGCCCAGTTGCCAAGGCAAGAGTTGTCTTTGTTACTCCAGTCCAAGATACTGCATTAATGTACCTATGTTATCAGAGAGAAGACCTCAGTCTCCACAATGTCCATCATGGTCCAAATCTAGAACAGTTAGAATCATAGAATCAGTCAGGGTTGGAAGGGACCACAAGGATCATCTACTTCCAACCCCCCTGCCATGGGCAGGGACACCTCATACTAGATGAGGCTGGCCAGAGCTTTATTGTTATTCATGATCCAGAATATCTTGATACACAATTCTAGTCTATTCTGCCCACCCTGATATACTTTCTCCCACATCTTAAGCTTTGCCAAGCATTCTTTCTTTCTCCACACCTTAACTGTGGGGATGGGAAGCTGCATAGAGTATGGAGGCTGCTAAAGAAGATGAGCAAGCACATACTTCAGGTGCAACATCCTTGAGGCAAGCACTATCTGTAAACCTCAGCAGGATCCTGTTCTGTAATTAAACACATCTGATCTTGTCACAGTAACAGAGGTATCAACCTGAACTGTAACAATACAATGATTAAAATTCAGATGTGGTGCAAGTCACAGGAGTTCAGGGTGATGAATGTCACACAAGGGGTGTTTTGGAGGGATGAAGTAACTCATTTTCATCTATCTGTACAATCAAAATTTCCTTCAGTAGCCACAAAAGCGAAACTAACAAAAAATACAATGGAATATTTGTGTATTGAATGAACCAGACCACAAATTTTCCCTGTAGGTTATTTCCAGATCCACTTACACAGCCCTTCATAAAGACCCATTGAAGACATCAATCAAGCTTCCTAATGCAGAATGACTGATTTCTCTGGCCATCAAGAATACATTTATATCTCAAAGAACCTGAATAAATCCAACCAAGAGTTACCACTCATTTATTGGCCAGCAAGGTGTTTGCCAGTTTGCTTTTTGCCCTTCTGCTAAAATGAGTACTGCCAGGAATTGCAGAATGATCCTCTGACATACAAAGCAGTCTGTTCCTATCACATCAAAGAGTCCAAATACCATTTTGTACCATAAACAGCAATGTCACCCATGGATTTAGGTGCTATTCACTCTGAGTGTGCAGGATCAAAAGCCTGCTCTGTGATGGAGCTTCAAGAAGGCTGCTAGCAAGGTCTATGTGCTGCTGTCCCCTGCAGATCTGGCACATGAATGCTCTGGGAATGTGGAATTGTTTATTGCTGCCTTCCCTAGAACTGCATTTCACTGCTTAACCTCAACAGAGGGTTTGAGATGCCCGGGAGGCATTTGGAGAAGCTGTGCATGCGCTCCAGCAGATGAAGCATGATCCAGGGTCACACACCTAGAAGCTCCTCCAGTTACATGGCTGTTGCCAAGAGCAGTGAGCTGGCTGTCAGCCAGGGAGCTGCCTTAGAGGTAGACAGGGCCAATCCATGAGTCACTCAAGCTGCCCAGCATGGAAGAGCAGTGGTGACCTACTGAAGGAAGTGAGATCTTAAGAGGAGATGTTGCTTTTTTTTTTTTTTTTGCTATTCAGTTGCTCAGCAACAGGTGGAACATGGAAGAGATGATCACTCTCTTCCCAAAGAGAGCAAGGAAGATTTGGGAAGGGAGTACTGAAGGATCCCCGACTTTGTGCTTAGTTTTCAAGAGAAAGGCAGTTTGAATGCCACCATGCTATGCCACCTGTCTCTATCATATAAGTTTTTGACCAATTGGTTAATGTCTGCCAAATGTTTGAGTTGGAGAGCTTGAAAGTACTAAATTCAAGTAAGGTTCATCAAAATGGGTGCTAGACAGAAGAGGAAAGCCTGTCTGCAGAGGGCTGAGGGCAAGACCATAATGCAAGCACAAACCTTATTAGACAGCAAAGAATTCACAGGGGGCATGTCCCAACCACAGGAAACCTCAGAGCTCACACCATGCCAGACTCCAGAGAGTCTTGCTGCAAGAGAAAGCAGGAGGAAACCAGCTTTACTAGTTTGGCTGCTCGTTTCCATCACTAACTGCAGCCCAGGCATGCTTTGTGAGGCGCAGTCCTAGCAGTTTTAGAAATCCCACATAAAGCTGTGGTGTTTTGTTGTATCAACTGCCTGAAGGGGCTGGAAAACCCAGCTGTGAAATGTCTCCAGCTGAAGCACGTGGCCTGCTGCGCTGGTGGGAGAAAGCTCTTCCAGTGCCTGAGCTGTGGACACAAATACAGTAACATCACCACCAAGCAGATCTGACCCAAACACGCTGACCTGGATGGGCCCATAAGAAACAAAGTCTGTCTCCATGTTTGCCCTAGGGAGATGGTCGTGACTTGAGGGGCATCTCTGGCAAAGGACAGGGCTCAGCCATCCTTGTTGCCCTGTCAGGTCACAGCAGGTCTTGCTTCCCTCATGGAGCTCCTTTTTCATTTTGGAAAACAGCTCTCCTCTGCTAGGAAACAGAGGCACACAAAAGCCAGCTCTGTGAAGAGCTCAGAGAAGAGAAGGCAAGCCTGAGTATGAGCTTTTGAAGGTTGAGGACTGGCAAATTTTCATTAAAGCAGTCTGAAAGTTTTTCAGTTACCTCAACATCTGCCTGTATAAATATAACATTTCTCTCAAAGTCAACAGTGGTCTGTTTTTATCTCTGCTACCCTTTGAAGTCATTGCCCAGAGGGCTGGAAATGCTACTTAGCAGCATCACCACAAAAGCATAGGTAGCAGGATCTTCTGCATCAATAGCTGATGACTCAGGAACACAACATAATTCAGCCTTCACTTTTGCCTGTTTCCGTTACCTGGATTTTCACCACGCTGCAGAACCTGTACAGAGTACTTAGTATCTTCTCCTTGGAGGTGGCCATCTGTTCACCCTGACATGGCTGAGTTAACTTCAGGTTTCAGCGTGGCGTATTAGCTATAAGCCACTGAGCAAACAAGGCTTGAGGAGAACCTCCCAGAAATCAGGCTGGGGGGAGGTATGTTTTAGTCATTCATGTGAGGGGAAAATCAACTTAAGAGTTGCTTCTGCCTCACTGACAGCAGCACTTTTCCACAGCTACTTGCCAGCCAGCCAACTTCCAAACTAAAAACCCAGTGGCCAGATTTTCGAAAGGTAGACAGGGTTGCTCACAGTGCAGACTGTGAGGTTTCCAAGGCATCTGTCCCTTCAAGAGAAATGGTAAAGCAGTCAGGCACTTCAATACCTCTGAAAACCCATATGATTAAATTTGCTATGATTTCACATCTCACAATGAATTAGATGTCTTTGCACAGGTGGTGCCTAGTCTCACCCTGTTAAGTGTGAGGAACTTCTGCTTCCCACCCAAGGTGCCGCTGTACCATGGGGTCTCTTTCTCAGTAAGATGAGGAAGGACTTCACCAGGAGCTGTTACCATTTCTAGATCCAGTGAATCACTGAGCACTGGCAGTAGGCTGGGGGAAACCCCATCTAAGCGCTCCTTGCTGTCACTAAAGTTAAATAAGTTAGATAAACTCTCAGTAAACCAGAGATTATTCATGTTGGGTTAATCTGGCTAAGGCACAGCTCCAGCTCCCTTCCAGGCTGGTAGGAGGCAGAAGACACAACAAGTGAGATCCAAATGAGGTTGTGGTGCCAACCAATTTCATGCTGCACATGGAACAGAATGTTATCCAGCACCAATTTGTGCTATGGCTTCTTATTCATTCCTCTGCATGAGTTTCAGATATATTAAAGCTGCAGATCTTTAAATGGACACGCTAAATATATGCTGTAGAGCTGATTGACAGCTTTATTTTTGTCCTTTTCTTAAAGACATGACTGAATGACTAGTACTGCTGGTTTTCCCCAGCACCCATGTTCGTCATGAGAAATTCCACTCCACAGCAGGTAAGAGAGGTAAGGGAAATGTCACTCAGCTGCCTAAGAAAAGTTACTTCTATCTTGAATAAACACATTTACATCCTCCTATAGAAATTCACAGCTGCATCCCTAAGACACAAATGCACCAGACTAATGTGTATAAAAATAATTTGTAATCTCCCCCTGGTTTCACTAGGTGAAAAATCTTTTTATCAGATCAGCCCCAATAAAACCCCCAAACCCCATTCCTAAGGAAGTGAACTCCTCTGATCCACTCATGGGCAGCATTGTGAACTCGAGCCCAAAGGGATTAGTTGTACAATTAACGGTGAGGGATCAGCCAAAGCAGCCTTGCTGGTTCATCTTGTTACCCAGCTGGATTTGGGGAAGACAGAATTTACACAGTTGATGGCACTCAAAGATGTCTAAGTTGTTTGTATAGAAAAACACCACAACAAATGAAGCCCTCACCAGAGACAAGGGAACCCAAAGGAACAACAGAAAACCTTTTTTGCTTAGTAAGGGGGACACCTCACTCCAGGTGCAACAAGACAAATCTGTTTCCTCAACACAGGCCAGCATCTACTTCTTCTACCTGGTGCAAGAAAGATTTATTTTAGGTCTCACTTAGAACTTCTTTCTTTCAAGTTATGTACCTCAAAGACAAAACCAGTCTCATGACAGTTTCAGGAATGCCAGTCCTCCAAAGATAAGTTTTGAGGGCCAAAAACAGACACTATCCTGGCTGTCCTCACCCTAGCACACGCCATGGATTTTGACACCGAGTCCAAAACTTGCCTATAAAGCTGAACTTCAAGTGCGGGAAAACAACTGGACATACAGGTGCTGAGTTCTCTGGCACAAAGTGCTGTGGGTTCAGCGAAGAAAAGAAAGGCAGAAAAGATACTTTCCCATTTTAAGATGCTTTGTGTGAGAGCTCTTGTTCTCAAGAGGCAAATGCGAAGGGCAGCCTCTTTCCCTTGGGAAAAGGCCAACTCCTCTGCTCTAAGAAAATGTCCCTGGCAAAATAAGAATGCAGCACTTGCTCCTGCATTCCTCCCTGGCTTTATGTCTATGATTGAAAAGGCTTTTTCTTTTTTTCCTCTCAAGCACAGGAGAGGGCAAATTACTACCTACATAAAAAGAACTTGCCCGAGAAAGCTTAGAGTGAAAACTGCAACAGCCAAACGTGGGTAGAGCGTATGTGGTTGTTCTAACTGCCAGGACGAGCCTGGATCCTTATCTGCAATAAGAGGGAAGAAATCTAATGGAAGTGGCAGCACTGGGACTCAGGGCTCTGAGGTACAGCTCATGGCTTCGACATGAATTCACTACAGTATTTTGGGATGGCTGCTGAAAATCCTTTTCCATGTATTTTTCTTCTCCAAGAAAAGAAAATCAGAGTGGAAAAAAGCACACCAACCTCTCAGGAATCCTCTGAGCTTATCAGCTCTTTCTGAGGGTTTCTGGATGTGCTGGTTTTACAGTGCCTTTCCTGCTATGTTCCCAGCCTTGGAGAGCAACAGAAAATGCTCCTGGAAACTTTCAGTGTCCACAGTCCTTCATCTTCCACCCCTTGAAGCCCAGCTCCAGTGTGATACTGACACTAAAAGAGACTTAGATTGAGTGATGAAATGGTGTTTTGGGCCTTAAACTATAAATTTCAGAGTTCACTTAATGATCTGCCACTTTTCTGATTCTGCAGTAAAGCCTGGTTTATCTTTTAAAGCAGATTCATGCTCTCATGACTCTGTTTTCAGGGTCACTGTCCTAATGCAGGAGCTCTTAAATTTGCCTGATAGCTGCTTCCAATTTCCATCTCCAGCAGTGGGAGTGCAGAGGCATGACAGGAGCATTACACTCTCTGTGGAGCAGATAGGGGCGTGTCTGGCGCCGAGCTCAGGCACGGCTCCGACCGAGGCTCTGGAAGTTGGTTTCAACCCTGCTTCCATGGGTGAAGATGAAAGTGATGAAGTTAATGACAATTTACACCTGTTTGCTTCAGGGAGATGCAAAGATCTATTTGTAAACTATGTTTGCAGGTGATGCATGTCCTGAATCGCTAAGTCTCGGGCAGCAAAGGGAACCAGGCTGCCGGAAAGCCTGGTGAGCGATGCTGGACGCTGCATTGCTCCTGCCTAGGGGTTTGTCAGCCTTCAGAGTCCCATTTTTCCCTGGCAGCACTGGACACAAATGATGCCCAGCTCTGGTGTTTGCAGGGTGTTTGCCAGCACAGAGCTTTGTACTGAATTCTTTGGGCTGGTATATGGTGATTAGTTGAGTTTTAATTTCTTCCTTTTCTTTAAACAGGGCTTCCAATGCTACAGCTCTGCCACAGAAATGGACTTCAGTGACCAGTCAAATGACTTTGTTTTTGCCAGTAGTTTCAGATTACCATTTATAAAGCTGTTGAAGGAATATAATTGAAATTCATTGGAGAGTTTAATTTTATCAAGCCCTCTGTAACTGGATGCTTTTGCTGTGTCTGTGTGCATTTGGGTTGCCTACAACTGGCTTGTTTGCTTTCCTAAAGGAATTGGTACAGAAACGCAGCTGTGTAAGGAACCAACCTCTGATCCCTGCCCCATGCTGGTTAGGGTGCAAAAGTATTGACATAGGCAGGTGCAGAAGTGACCTTCAAGTGTTGCACTTGGTAGAAGGCTTTGATATTTTTACTAATTTTGCTGCAGTCCTTTGCCTTACTCTTTATTTGAGCATAAAATGACACCAGAGGTCTAATGCAGTCAAGAAGGTTTTAATGACTGCTCTGAGGATGCTCCTTTAGCACTAGCTGGTGCTGGGAGATACACTCTGCCCTTCAGCTCTGAGCTATAAGCCTCTCAGTCTTTATGGCCAGCAAGAAACTCTCTTGCTTTGTTTCCCTAGAGGACTTTTCAGCTCTGTATTGCACAGCTCCCAAACGGGGAGCTTGCCTGATGGCCTTGCAAGTGTCAGCTTGATCTGGGCTCTGCACACAGCTTGTTACGTGGGATTCAGCAGAAGAGTGCTTTGCACTGCAGGGAGGCCTCTGCAGACAGTGCCTGGTCCCCTTTCCTGCACCATCCTGTTTGTCTGTGCATCCCCAGCCGGCCCTGTGCTTTGCCTGACCATCCCACATGGAAGTTGTGAGACCTGATGGTGCTTTCTGGCACTGTGGAATTGGGAGGGAGGAGTTGTGGGACTTGCCCTTCTTTAGATGTGGCAGGCCTCCTCCGCTGGGATTTCTATAACAAGCAAATCCGGGGAGGAGTTAAGGCATCACTTGTCTGATGTGAAGACATGAAGTAGCAGGGACCTTCTCCACCAGCTCCTGCTCTCCAGAGAACACTGCCTCGACGTTAAAGCCCGAATGGAAATCTACCGTCTGTCATTTTGTGGCTCTCCCAGCTTTTAGGTGCTGTGGCTGTTCTGCTGTCCAGGACATTGGTGTGCTGATCATGCATGCTGCCTTCTCTTGCTGCTGCTAAATATGTCATCACCACCATCCCCATGGAAACGCATGAACTCCTTTTTTTTCTGTGCATGATAGTGCCTAGTGTGGATTTTGATGCTTTGGCAGCGTTGTTCCTTAAAGCAGTGACTTTAGCTGTGAAGGTGAGCATGTGGGCAAGTGCCTGGCTATGGAGATCTGGGCAGTAGCTCTTGCTTTGGGTTCTTTCACTGCTGGGATTCAGCTACCCAGTTTTCACTCCATTTCTTTGGAATGGAGTGGGGAGGGCAGAAGGATGAACACTGTGGATGGGTTCAGTTGTGCTCCACAGCCTGAGCTGCCGCCTGGGGAAAAGTTGCTGTATCACCATGTCAGGTTTTTTGCTTAAGTTAGAGCAATTATAAAGATTTTTATCTTGGTGTGGCTGAATTGGTTCATGCTGCTCTCCTGGTTTGTCTGGCACCTCTGCAATTCTTCTCTTTAAAAATGCCAAGCTAATAGGGGCTGTTAGCACAGACTGAGCCCAGCTGTACGTATCTGCTTCTCTCTAGTATGGTCTCCCTCCTTCTCTTTTCATCAAACTTCAGTCCCTTCTAATTGCTCTCTAGTGACTGTGCTCCACTCTGTTGACCCCATCCTTGAAAGGGCTCAGCCTCCTCAGCGTGTATCAGAACTTCTGGGCTTTTTGGCATAGTGTCATAATGCCAGTCCTTCTTGAAGTCTTTTTTTTTTTCTGAGGCAGATGTGAAAGGGAACTCACAGAGCAGAGAGAATGACCTGAGATCACACAAGAAATCTAGAATGATAGTGCTGGCAGCTTTGAATTCTCAAATACGACCTGTAAAATGGGGGGAAGTTTTTCCTCCTTCAGTCTCATAAGGTTAAATGCATCAAGGAGGATCAGAAATAAGATATTAGAGTGCTGATGACCATACAAATAGGTTTTATTTCAGGCTTGGAGTTGTTACTGTATACAAACAGACTCCCCAGGTTCTTGTCTCCTCAAAAGATCCAAATGCTGTGTTGACTGTAGCTGCAGTTACAGAGAGGGAGGCTGGTTTTTATGAATGCATTCAGGCTGAGGATACTGCTGTAAGCACACCAGCAAAACCGTCTTCTGAGTCTGTGCAAAGCAGAGAGGAAATCTGGCAGGGTTATGCTGGACTTTGAAGTTTTCTGCTTACTTAGTTAAGTATAGCTTCATTTCCACATCTGAGATGCTGAAGACTGATACTTGGAGGTAATTGGGGATGGAAGGGAGGGTTTTTTAAGCAGCCTTTTTCTCTGTAGAGTAAGAGCATCACTTACAGGGGGGATCTACTGCAAACTAAATCATGCTTTATAACAAGACTTGGGAGTGCTTGTTCCATGTACAAGGTTATTTGGGAACACTGCTAACCAAGGGGATCCCTGGCCACCTCTGGCTGGTTTTGCACTGACTGTTTGCCTTTACTTACCCAAATGTTTAACATCAGGAATAAAATCTTCGCAGGGAAGTGTTCAAACTGTCATAGCTAAAAAAGGTTGCTCTCTACAGAGGTGCTGAGCCACTGCAGCTCCAGCTGATGGCAACAGGAATTACCAGTAGGTCAGCACTTGGGAGGCTGCTTGAAGGACTTGGCAGCAGACATTGGTGCCTGCCTTTAGGTGGGGAAGTTCAAAATGCTGGCCTTAGTTTGTGAGGCAGAGAAACAGGAATAAACAGCAATAAATTACGCAGGCCTGAGAGGGGAAGAAGTTCCTAGTAGCTTCCTGATAGGCATAAATGTTATGGGAAACTAACTCCTTCTCCATAGCTGTTCTTAGGGCAGCAAGTCAGCAGGTGTGAACCTCACTGGTGTTAAGCCACTAATGGTGATTTGATGCTCAGGAGTTAAGAGTATGGCTGGCTTGTAGCTGGGTATTGCATTGATCTTATTTGATAGGATTGTTCCAGCCCAGTGAATCACAAGCTTTGCTTCTAATTTAACTCCACCTCCTGGCTTAATCCTTCTCTCATTAAAGTTAGTAACAAAATTCTTATTTTATATGTGCAGAGTAAAATTACTGAAGATGGACCCTTTCCTACCATTGTGCTATCCTGCCAGGACTGTTCTGATTGAATTTGTTATACAGGACAAGGAGAGACTCCAACTTTTGGTCCCCTGGTCAGAAAGAAGTGGCTCTGTTGGATTCACCTGCAGCACAAACCCACAGAAAAACTGCAGTTAGCCAGGAATGGGGCAGGTACCACCTTCAAGACTTTTCTCCACACCTGTGGAGTGCAGCTTACCCACTGTATTCAGAAAGAACTTCTTTTTAAAAGGGCTTGTGATAATGTGACAGCTTCACCTCTCTCTACATATATCAGCAACAAGGCAGCCATAAGATTGTTACAATCAGAAACCCATGCAAATTTGGTAGCCTGGCATAACAAGAAGTCACTGCAGCTCAGTAAAAGTGCAGTGAGGAGCACTGATTTCTGACACTTCCTCACTTCTATGCCAGTATGTCAGCAGTTTCTGAGCTGTTGGTACAAGATGGGGTCTGTCTGGACACATAGGGACAATAAGGTGCCAGCAGTCTCTGGCTTTCTTTGTAGACAGTTCTTGTTTGAAAATACACCAAGGGCTTCGCTTCTCTTGCTCCCACCTTTGTTGAAGTTGTCTGATGCCTGAAGTATGACCCTTTCTGTGCAATCCTGACTTTGGTTTTGTAACAAAAGGAGTTAACTTGGTGACAGCACTTGGTCCAAACCATGGGCTTCTGACCTGCGTCTCACCTTCTATTTCTTTTCCTGGCAGCCAAGGCAGTTGATATTATTGAAGTTGGTAATAATATCTGAAGCATGCCTGGAAATATCTGATAAGTTGCTTCATTCCTTTGATAAGGGAGCGAGGCAGAGAAAAAAACCTGAGCTTAGTGTGAAGTTTATTAAATGGCAGAGCACGTTTAATCTTCCCACCCCACACATTGAAGCCAGAATTCAGCATTTGTCATCAACAGTGTCCCCAGCAGCACTGCTAAAAACTGATTTGTCTTCGCCACAGCAGGTTGGGGGTTTGGGTTTGTTGTTTTCTTTTTTTTTTTTTTTTCCTTTTATCCTTTCTCAGATGGACACAATGGGTTGTTTGTTCTTTCTCCTCGGGCAGCTGAATAATATGTGCACAAACCCACCTACCTCTCTGCTTCAAAATCACAGCAATCAGCAAGTTGCACAGCTACCCATTTTGACAGTACGGCAGCGCCCTGTCAGTGCTAATATTCATTAATATGCATTGGCAACTGCTTGTGTTTTGGGATGCAGCTCCCAGTGAAATGACAGACGAATGTAAAGGAGCTGCATCTTGAGGGACAGGTATGTGAATGCTTAGAGCATGTGCATAAGCTCTTCTATGCCTGCTCTTGAGTACTTCTTATCTCTTCCCTGTGCCTTGGCACTTCCATGCACTTTAGTTTAATGAATTTTAAGGATGATTGCAAACTTCACGAGAGCTGAATTAAAGCCCTGAATACACAGGTTGTCATAAACCTCTACTCAAGTTGTTAGAGTAGTAGAAGTCATAATGTGTTACCCCGCCCGAGGTTGCATTTTCTGGCTTTTCTCCATGATTTTAGTGTTTTACCTCTTCTGCTGAACTATCATACAAAAAATAAAATACACTGGCATCTTTACTGACGCTGAATGGACGAGGAAAGCATCACCCACCCAAGATCTGCCCAAGCATCTATTCTGCGGGAGCTTTTCACTGTGGCAGATCCTGTTCCTCAGATCAGCCCTTCATCATAAATTCTCAGGTAGTTCCTACCACACAAACCAGTCTCATTTTTAAGGGTACTTTTAGGGGTCTACCTAGCAGTTAAAACTCCAAACAACCTTTTGGCCAGTTGCAGGCAGTGGCTGCACAGCTCCACCCCAGCCAGCAACAGCCCTTTGCTGACAAGCAGCCAAGGCACAAGGCGGTTGTCAGCTGCAGAGCTGTCGCTCACCACGTTCCTTCCCAGACTACAGCTGCTGAGCAGTAAATATCAGCATAATTAGAAAGAAGGAGAAAACACACAAACAAACCTAACCGACCAGGCAACAACAGCAGCACTGCCAGAACCCCGGCCTCAAGTCAGCTGCAGCCCTGGCTTGCTGTTGATGCCCTAAGGCTGTGCTGGAGGAGGACAACCTGGCAAACTGAGAGATGACATTTATCCTGCTTTGCAGATAGAGAAAGGAGAGAGAGAAATTAAGGCCACAAATGCCAATACTTGGTGCTTCAAGAAGATTTTTGCTGCCCAAAGGATGGGCTGCTGCTCTTGAAACTTGTGAAGCAGCTGCAGCAGCAGTACCAAAACTGAACAGCAGAGCCCAAGTCCCAGCTCATAGACTAGCCCAGGCCCTCCCTTTATAACCTATAAAAGCACTTGCAAGTCCCTGTTAGCAGCCCAAGGACACAGCCCTGCTCCTGCCAGCACCAACTACATCTCCATTCAGTCCTGATGCCAAGAAGGCTGCTCCCTCCAGAAAGGTTGTAGAGACATCTGCAACCCCTCACAGACTTGTTTCCACTAAGGACATGCACTACTGTGGAAGGAAAAATGAAAGAATACAGAGAGATAGAAGGAGACAAAGTTCCCATTCCAGGTAAAAGTAGAAGTTTCTCACTTTCTGCTGGTGCACAGGTCTTGGAAAGCAGCTACGGAGGCTGCCAGCACCCCCGGGGCTCCTGCTGGGAGCGGAGGGGATGCAGCACTTCAGACAATGTCAGGGACTCTGTCTGCTGTGCAGGAAGGAAACACAGGCAAGACACAGCCACAGGAACCTCAGAGCTGCCTTTCTACCTCCAGATCAGTATTTAAAGCTGCAATGGGGGGAAAATGGCTACTTGTTGGTACAAAATTATTTAGTTATGACAATAAATCCCAGCTGAGTTATAGAGGAGACACACAAGGAGTGCAATTTTTCCTACCTGGGTAGTGAATGAACTGTGTAATTCTACATTCCCCCCCATAGATGTTGTTACACATTTAATCAGTGCTGCTACAGCACAGTGATTATGGCTCAAATACAATATTTGTATTTATTGCTGCACTTAAACATACCCTGACAGGGACACCATAAACCATTTTGTGACCCTATGGACACAGCTTTGCCCCCTGAAGAGCCCCCAGCTCTTGCTCTGCAACAGCTCAGATGGCAACACACTGGTTTGAAGCTTGCACATTACTAGAAGTGCTTCCTGCCATACACTGCTTGGGCTGGATGACAGAGAACATAACCCCACAGCAGAGAGAAGTGATCACTTCTGAAAGTAGTGCTTCAGTGCCACTCACTCATGTAGTCCACATGCTGAAAGAGACTTGCAGCTTTCATCTGCAATGCATCTGTCTGCTTACACCTAACACCCCCACAACTGTCCCCCAGTAATAAACACAATTGCCCAGGAACCCAACTTTTCTTGCAACCTGACCTATAAAAAAACCACTGGCTTCCCTTCCCTCTTCCTTACACTACTGTGGGTTTCCTGATACTCTTGGACACCTAACAGGGTTTTCATTGAGCAGGCAGTCACTGGGTAGCTATAAACACAAATTCTAACCCTACCTCTCTAAAAGTTATCTGCAAGGTCAACATCTCTCGTCTAAGCTTCACCCTGCCTTCCAAAACAAACAACAAACACAAACATCCTCTAGCTACTTCTGAGTTTCTGGAAGCTACCAAGCACAACATTAAGATACCACCTAGCTGCATATCCTGCTTAAATACCTTTGGTTGACCTGGAGGGAGAGGAGTTGTATACATGGGTTCCTGAAAACAGCTTAAATAAGGATAAACCTCCTACTTGCAAGCAAAACGGGAACAGACTGACATGGCAAATTCTTGTGCGCAGGCAGCTCCAACTCCTTCTTCCTCCTCCCCCTGAAAGCCTGCTTGTAAAACCAGACAGTTGAGGGCATCCATTTTAGAAGCCCCATCATCACACAACACTTCCATTTCAGCAATTCACACTTGTCTGCAGCGATACAGGGGATGCAGGAACAGCAGGCACATCCCAGCCCTACACCTCACTGCCATCTGACACAGAGACAGATGAAAACCCAATAGGAACAAGGACAACAGAACAAGAAAAGCCTGCAGCAAACAGGAGATAAACAGGTAGGATTAACCTAAACCCAACTCTGGGTTTTGGGAGTAACAAAGTAAGGGTGAAGTCTCAATACCAAAGTCTCAGAGCTGCTGTGGCTCAGCTCTGCCCCAGCCCTTTATGTCCTCTGCAAACCATAATGCTCACTCTGACAGGGAAGAAAACCCCCTTGCAATGGCACAGATGAGGTTAATGTGCCCAGACTCTGCTTCCCAGATTTTGTCACATGTCTGTCCATTGCTGTGCAACCTCTTTTTTTCTGGCACCTTCAAACCTTCTTAGATTAAGCCTCTCTACAGATAATTTTACTCCATCTTCCACACTTGGGCTAAGACCATGTGAAGAGCCAATGATGCTCCCTTGAAGCCCTAAAGCTGCATTTTGCTAAGAAAATGGCTGTGAATCAGCTCAGGGGGTGACAGGTTGCTGCTGAGAGTGGACAGTCATTACACTGTAATGCCACAGCCACACTGGAGTTCTGCAGGCTCTTTGAGAAGGTGGTGAAAGAGGCACTTGGCTGACTCTCTCCCTTCTAAAGCAGTTGTTTGGTCAGCAGAAGAGTTCTTATAACTGAAACTGAATCACATAAAACAAGAGTAGGGAATTGTTCCTGGCTAAACCCAGGTCTGCTTGGGGGTGAGGAGAGACATTAAGTTTCCTCATTTGATTGAATCAGTCCCTCAGCCAGGACTGAAGAGACAGCAGCAAGGAATGACTGGGAGTGCAAAGGGAGTGAAACCACAGCATCTGGCAGTTGTGGTTCCTTCATATGAGGCACCTCGAGCAATCTCTTCTAGTGGAAGGTGTCCCTGCCCTTGGCAGGGGAGCTGGAACTAGATGATCTTTAAGATCCTTTCCAACCCAAACCATTCCATGAATCTCTGACTCCTCATCACACTCCAGGGTCACACACATTGACAAAACGATCGGTAACAACAGGGCCAACATCCTCTCATTGGAACATCACCACAGTTAGGGTCCTTGGTCACCGTATGGCCCATGCCAATCTTCCTGTGCCATGCCAGACTTCACAAGCCTGGCAGAAAGAGCCAGGTACAGGTTGTTTTGCAGTGGGTTTGACCCCTCACCAGTTCATCTGTTTCAAAATGTACAGAACTTCTTGTGCAATGTTGCTTTGGTGAAGAAGTAGTTTATTATTTATGGCATGTTTTTTCAAGGAAATGTATACTCAGGCTTGAGTGTAACCTTAAAAGTAGGCTGAGAGTACATCAGGGAGTAAGAATGAGTTGAGCTAATGACTTGCTCAGATTCAGCCTCTGCTTTCTGCACAGTTTATGGAGGGACTAAGCTGCTCCTGCAGCACGACTCAGGAGCAGAGGGTTTAACCTGTACATGGCATCTCCTCCCTGCAGTCCACACACAAGTAATCTGGGACCTGTAGATGGCTGTAATAGAAGGCAATTCATCAATAACCTCCCCTTCCCAGGTCCTCAAGGAGTATTTACCTAACTCTCAGGTAAATGAGGCAAGATAGAGCACGTCTTGTTCCCAGAACCAGAGCCTCTCTATCAAGTGTTAAGACACATTTGCTGAAAAACAAATTAGAGCATGTTAAAACACTTCACTTAATTAAAAATAATCCTAACAGCATCACAAAGGTAAAAGTAATTCAATGATTTGGTTAAACACTGAAAACAGAACTGAAGTCTGTGAGATCACTCTCTGCATACCAAGCAGAGCTCTATTTTTAAAGCATACTAATGGAGCAAAAAGAGAAGTTACTTTAGTTGGCTTCTGAGTCACACAATCTAGCCTGTAAATAACTAGCAGAAAGCACCTGGACAGAGGTAAAAGGTCAGTACCTAAATATTTTGATTTTTTTTTCTCTCCCCAGTGTTTTTTTTTTTCCAGTATTTTAAATTTTAATAAAAAAAAAACAAAAAACAAAAACACAAAACCCAGCCAACCAAGAAACCAAAAACCCACCAACCAACTGGAAAAAAAAAAGAAGAAAAAAAAAGAAAAAAAAAACAGAAAAATTGTAATTTCTTCCATCTTCCAGGGCCTGTCTTGTCTTCAGCTTTACAAAGAATCCCCTCAGTAGGTACCTGGCTTCTTGCATGAGCATGACAGAACAAATCCAGTGCCCTTTGCAAACCATGACAAACTGCTGTGACAAAACTCCAACTTGCAACCTCCCCCAGTGTCACAGAGCTGGTGGGGCCATGTTCTCCCCTCCAGCAAGCAGCAACAGCCTTCACTTTCCTACTGAAGCCTGACCACAGCTTGTCAGTGATTTCTGTGGTTCTCCAACAGGCAGTTCATAAGAATTGGATCTGCCTGGCACACCAACTTCTGGCTATGAAAAGCTGGAGGAGCAAGAGACAAAACAAAACAAAACAAACCTAATATGGAAGGAAATCTGCATCAGTCCTCACTCATTTAAAATCAAGTGGAGAGCATAAGCCACCACCATGACTTTTTAAACTTAATTACTTCTTTTTTTTTTTTCCTTTCAGCTTCCTTCCCAGTACCTTCAAAGAGAAAGCAGTATACATCTTGACTTTTGCAGCACTATGCTTTAGGTTCAGACTTCCTTAGGAAAAGGCATCAAAAATTATTTATAAGAATGAAAAAAGCAAAAAAGCAAAAAAAAAGCCCAAATTACTCATTTCTTGGCATTCAGATAAAAGCAGATAAAAGCAAAACTCCAGGTTTTGCCCTGCCTGTTTAAGAAAGTAAAGCTCTGGACAATTTTTTATTAATTTGATTTTTACTGCTACCTTTTGCTGCCAAAATACATTTTTCATGAAGAATTATCCACTTGGATCACTAAAGCCAACATCTTCACTGCTGAATGCAATGAAAGCAGGATCTGGGGTGAAGTGCTGAGCATATCTGTGTCCAGTTATTTTCAGAACATAAATTAACACTGAAGCATCCATCTGGCATAACAGATTGTTTGGTGCACTTCGTCCCCTGCTAATTAATCGATTAGCTCTACTGGGTAACAAGAGAGTTTCCTGCCTGCTTCTCCACTTTGGGAGGACAGGTTGACTGCAGACTTGATGAGCAAGGGCTCCCATTGACACCAGGCCTTTCAAAGAAACTATAGTAAGCAAGAAATTCCTTGGTTAGAAAAGTATTTTGGAGAGGAGAGATGGTTAAGTTTATCGACTCAAAACTGTCCTTTTGTGAGAGGTGTCACAGGTCTTTGATTTGGCAACGTGGAGACAAAGAAAAGAAAAATCAGCACAAACATCAGGCTGAACAACATTGATTCCCAGAGCCAGCAGTGGAGCCTCAGTCTAGGAGCAGAGATGTGACCTAACTGGAGGCAACCACCTTTTCCCCAGCCCTCTTCTACTGCAGTGATGCTTGAAGGAACTTCTCAAGGCTTTCTGCTTGAAGTCCACCCTCATCCCCAAACACAAGCTCATGGAAAGAACACCCCACCCCCCCAACTTGGGATGGAGCCAGCAATAAAGGATCATGCTGCAAGTGCAGTGATCAACACAGGGCTGCAGGATGGGAAGGATATTATTGTGTTCACCTCACTCCTCATCCAAGCCAGCCCCCTGAGCTGTACGAGAGTTTGCTGATAGCTGAAAAAAGACTTCCACAAGTCTGAAGATGCAAAATACTTTAGGTGATTTGCTTGCTGCCTCCATGTACACACCATGGCCATGCTTTGGCAGCAAACTGTGCAGCTTTCAAAGCAAGAACAAAACAGATGTTAGGCTCTGGTTAAGCTCACTTGGCAGTGTATTTTCTGCAGTTTTGCTGGATTTAGCCACTGTTAGTTGTTTATCTGTTGCGTTTTCCAACTGCAAACTTGTGCTGATGAAGGAGCAAAGTCCCCAGGAAGCCACTGAAGGGCAGAAAGCAGCTCTACTGCCCTGACTCACCAGGTGCCTGCACCCACAGCAGTGCCTGGGCCCAAAGCAGAGCCCTTCTGACAAGCCCAGCAAGTCAAAAGTGCCTGTGTCAGGAACTGAGGGCTTAACTCATTTGAAACACAAGCAACAAGAACATTATTACACATGAAAATACTTTTTAAGCTCCTTTTTGTAGTTCAGTGCTACAATATTAAGGGCAAATGATGATTTTATTCCTTTGTCTGAACCGGCCTGTTTGCATAAGCTAACAAGAGAAAACTCAGAACAGAATTTTCCCTCAAAATCTGTCCAGTTGTCATGGTTTAACCCTAGCCAACAGCTAAGCCCCATACAGCCACTTGCTCACACCCCTGTGGTGGGATGTGGAAAACAGAATGGTAAAAAGAAAACTCATGGGTTGAGACAAAGACGGTTTAACAGGTAAAGCTAAAACCACATGCACAAACAAAGCAAAACAGAGTTCACATGGTTTGGAATATCCCTTTGGCCAGTTGGAGCCAGCTCTCCCTGCTGTGTCCCCTTCACAACGTCTGGTGCATCCCCAGCCTACTCACTGCTACTCAGACCTTGACCCTGCTTAAGCACTGCTCAGGGAGGTAGCTGAAACATCTCTGTGATATCAACACTGTTTCCAGCACAAATCCCAAACACAGCCCCACACCAGCTACTACGAAGAAAGTTTAACTCCAACTTAGCCAAAACCAGCACAGCAGGTCATAAAAATATTCCAGAGAGGCTTTCTGGGAAATACAACTTTCTTGGAAACCACCTTTCCAAATGACATTTATCTCCTCCTCAGAACTGCATGCTAAGGCAGGTCTTGGTGATCTCTGTAAGCACCTTTTGGGCTGGGACCGTCCCTCCTAATACAGGTCTGTGAAGTTCCTTATCACTCTTGAAATAAATAAATCAATCATCAATCAACCCAACACACAAGTGCAAGTGTCTGGAAAGCAGATATCTTACATGCCAACGAGATACTCATCAAAATAGAAAGCTGATTAAACATGGTAACAACTCGGTAAACAGCCCAGTTCTTTGCTATAGGGCCACTGCTTCATGCATAGGGTTTGACTGCTAAAAGGGCAATGTGTGCAGCACTCTGGTTTTTGAGAAAAGGCAGCTGTACCTATGCAGCTTTTTGTTTTTCTATCTCGTGTTAGCAAACAAGGACTTTTCAGTCCCTGATGGCACCACCATAAAGCTGCTTCAGATAGACCAGCAAGAAGTTTGTATAGTGCAAAATGGAGGGGGGGGGGAAGGGGGGGGAAGAGAGAAAAAAATAAATGTTTGGCTTATATGCTCACAAGTAACATAATAAAAATGCAAATATGTTTTAAATCTCTCCTGCAGGGTGTGAAACTGTGGCAGGCAGCCATTCTGATATCTGACCCTTGTTCCATCAGGGTGTCCCACAAGGAAAACATGGGACCTATCCTGTGTCAGCTTTTGGAGCTTCCCACTTGTATCCAGAGTCCAGCAAGGCCAGGGAACAAGGGAGAGGACTCAAGCCTTAAGTGCTGGCTGCCCAACAAGTCTGGGATGTGACAGAGAAGCTGCCAGAAGGATCGAGTGTAACTTTAAAATAAATGCCTGTCACAAGGCAAACAACTGCGAAACAAAATGCCTGCCTCCATCAGCCAACCATCCTGCCTGCCCTGCCCTTCCATCAGCTGCCTGCATGCTGAGATACACCCTGTGCTTTAGCTGCCCACAGGGGTCCCTTCAAGTTAGTACCTGGCCATGAAGTAAAGCCTTAGGAATGACCAAACACCACAGGCACACAACAATGGCCCAGATTTCCCCTCCCCAAGTATTAAATTAAAGAACAGCTCATTTTACCTCAGTGCCACCCTGACTCTTGCAGCTCTTAGGTTTGTTTTTCCCCCCCCCCAGCTCACCATTTCCATACCTCCTAGCATACACTGAGCAAACTCAAGCTTCCCAGTGCTGTAAAACAGCAGCACCACAACTCGGAGGAGGAAGGCATGGTGAAAAGATCACCCAGCTTGCTACAAAGAGATGCAAATCATGGCTCTCCCTGTGCTGAGGGCAGGACAAGCCTCCTGTGACTGCACTATGAAACTTCCTGGAAGAAGGAAATAGAAAGATTAAGGTCAGGAAGAAGAAAAGTGTTGCAGAAGGGAGAAGGTTACCTCAGCAACTCTAAAGGCCCCCTGAAAAGAACCTACACGTGGACTGTGCATGCGAGTGGCCAAGGGCAGACCAAGAGCCTGGTGCTGGTCATGAGAGAGAGAAGCCAGCCCAGGACACAGCATGTACAGAGGCTGAGCACTGAGCAGCCCTGTTCCTCACACTTAAAGTTTACCTGCAAGGCTCAACTTGAGAACTATTCAAACAAGGATTTTCTGGAAGTTACTTGCCAAGGGCACTGCTCATCTTTTGTAACCCAGAGGTGTGCAACCACTGCTTCATTCAAGCACCAGCCAGCACAAAAGGAGCAGTTATATTTTCAACAGCACAGGTTCTAAACTTGCAAGGTGTTGCTGTTTCAAAGGCAAAAAGAGGAAAATGGAACTTCCTTTCTTCATTTACTTCCTTACTTTAGCTCCTTCAGCTCACTGCCTAGGGCCTGGCACTGTTCTTCCAGGAAGAGTTTCCAACAGATGCCCTTCATCACTAAATTTAATGATGGCTCAGCATTTTGATCCTGTATCAAGAAGCCACATCCCTGCAGACTCCTGTGCAGGAAATTCCAGGCTTGGTCAAAACTTGGCTTGCAACAAGAAATGAAAGCTCTTCACGTTCAGATGTCACATAAGTCTTCCAAGCACTATCATTCATACAGCCATGAGCATTTAGTTTAAACCTCTGTGGCAGAAGAGGCATGCATTCATTATTCCTACCTCAAAGTCAGTTCATCAATCCCTCTCTGTTACCCCAAGCCTCCATATCAGTTTTCTTCAGAAACAATTTCACACTCAAAGCTTACACCAAGGTCTTCTGGGCAGCTGGGAGGGGAGTGGGGACGCAGCTTGAGAAACAGGAGAACTTCCTTCTGCAAAGGTATGGGATCACTTCCAAATGAATGATCTCCATAAATTTAGAGAGGTTGGGAACTGCTGAGGTACTGCAGCTTTGGAGCAAACTGCTCCCCTCTTCTAGCCTCCTCCCTAACACTGGGACATCATTCACTGCAACAGGGTTAAGAAAGGAGGCTATCTTTCCTCAAAATCTCTACCTAGAATAATGTGATTATGCCAATGAGACATCAGGAAGAAGTTCTTTACTCTGAGGGTGGTGGAATACTGGAAAAGGTTGCCCAGGGAGGTGGGGGGGGCCCCATCCCTGGAGACATTGAAGGTAAGGTTTGATGGGGCTCTCAGCCTAGTTTGGGATGTCCCTTCTTACTGCAGGGGGGTTGGACTAGATGGCCTTTAAAGGTCTCTTCCAACCCAATGCATTCTAAGATTTTATTAAAACTAAACAAATGAATAGGTTCAGGTTTGTTTGTAAACAAGCCCAAACTGAATGCCTGTGTACAGTCTGAAGGAGAAACACACACTGAATACTTCTAAATAAAACTCACCTTTTAAAGCCAGTCTTCCCAGACTTTCAGCCCAATCTCCTAAGGTTTTTGGATGTCTGAGTATGTCTGTACTGAAATTGGAATGTCCAGCCCACACCTACCTCACACAGGTGTCCACCTTAACCACTCCTAATGAAATGCTGCTGGTCCTTTGACAGCTATTGCTCCTCAGAGTTTTTGGTAACACCACTTCTAAAATAGCTGACCAGCCATAAGAGGTCTCCAAGCAGTGTTTTCTCTGACTCTACTTGGCTACTGCGTAGCACTCACCTTGCACAACCAGGCTAGAAGTAACCAAGCAGAAATGAGAAGAGCTCAACCAGCAGAGTCAGCTCTCATTTTTTATGCTCATATTCCACATAGTAATAATCAAAAAAAGATCCTCTACTGTCACAACCTGGAGAAGCAACTCCAACAAGCTCACAACATCACATTCTTTCCACTTGGCCTCTGGCAGGTCTCTGCCTGTTTGAACAGATGCCATCAGCACTTGTCCACATCATGCTGTGCTGGGTTTTTTTTGTTAGTTTTTTTTTACTTATTCGACTCTTTTGCTTCAAAGAACCAACTGGCTTTTACAACCTGAACCTTCACCTGATGGCAAGTGATGGCTAGAAGTTAAAATCAGAACAATTTCCCATCCAGATCCTAAGCACAAACCTGCATTTAGAGGTTGTCTCCAACACAACTGACACCATACAACTGCAGTTGTGAAGCCCTGACCAGCTGCTAGAACAGTGCTCAGAGGCAATGTTGAACAAAGCTGCCCTTTACAGGGAATATGTCTCCAGAGTTGCTCTTCAAAAGTACAACCCAACCCCCAAACCTTGGCTGAGAGTCACCTGGAAAGCCCTATCCAGACTCAAAATAGTCTCTGTCACTTTAAGTCAGATCTAAGAGGTCTTATCTGGCACTCTTTGGGATTCCACTTGGAATAAAATTCAGCATTGCTGATCTGTTTTGCTATCACTGATCCTGTGATAGGAGCTTTTCTTAAAATCCAGCTTATAAAAATACATCAGATGAAGCTCAAGGGTATGTATTTTAGGCACCTGAACAGAAAAAGCAGGGTAAATATGATTCATGTGAAACTAAAAGAAGCTCAGAGCAAAGCATAAACAAGCATAACTTTATTTTTAATAAAAGTAATAAAAGCAAGACTTTAATTCCATTGTTTTGATGATGTATGCATACTTGATCTGTGTGAAAAATGTTTAAAACCATTCGTCTTCCTTTTATTTTTTTTTTAAATTCTAGAACCCAACAATTAAAACAGCCACTGGCATGAGCAGGTTGTAAAAACTCCCTTGGCACAAAGTTTGTGGGCAAGCAGTATTATTGATTTTATTATCTTTTCACATATCCTTTATCTGCCTTGTTGAAAATGTCTTGAGGAATATCACAAACACTTAGAGACTAAGTTAATGCCTCCATAAAGCATTTAAGGAATTCCAATACCTCTACATCAAATGCTTAAAAGGGTTCTGCCAGCCATGGATAAAAAGTTCTTCTTAATGAAACTCTAATGGAGCTTAGTTACTTTCAAAATAAGTTTTTCTGAGTTTATCACCTTGGAAACCCACAGGTCTGTTTCCAAAAGAGGCAGCTAACTTTTCTTCTGTCAAACTTTGAGAGAGTTTGTTACCAAATCTTGCAATTATACCACCACAGAAAGGGTCACAGCCAGATGAGAGAGTTGGGGAGCAGTCCCCAGTCCCTTCTTACAACTTGCATTCCCAATTTATCCAGTGACTTTATCACATACCTAGCCAATAAATTTTAAATGGAGTGACTCACACGCTTGAAGTTAGGCATGCCCCAAGGCAGCCTGGTGAACTAGGGATATGGGGAACCACACATGCTGACCCTAGAGGAAAAAACACCTCAAGCTCATAGAACCCAAGCTTGGATAAAAGCACATCATCTTATTAAGGCTGTCACTTGTCAGAGAGACATCCCCAAACCGTCTGGTACTGGGGAGTACTGCCCTTTGTGGTGCGTGCCTTCAGCCATTACCAGCTAGCCCCTTAGCAGAAATGTTAGATAGCAGTTTAACCACAATGACTTGGATCAGAAGTGAAATGAGGTTCCTCTCAGCTTTGGCAGTCTTGCTTTACATGAGCCATCCCCAGAGCTGATGTTCCCTTGGTTGTATTAAAGTAACACTCGATAAGGAGGCAATAACCTTTCTTCTTCCCCAAAGTGCCCAGAAAGCAGGCTGCCCTTACACTGCCATCTCTGTAAAGCAGGCACACACTTTCCACTGAAACAATTTACTAATGCTCTCCAAGGTTCCTCATGTAGTTTCTCCCTCTCTTATCAAATTAAGGCAAGAGAGAATATGAAGAAAGTGACAGGGAGAAAATATACAGCTTAATTACCTAGAAGGCTCTAGGATGGATAATCAAAGCAAGTCACAGAGCTCAAGCAAGGCAAATGCAGACTGACTTTTACATAAACAATAAATATCCAGGTACCTCTAATTACTAAAAGCACTCTGCTGCAGGCTGAATTTAAACTGCATACAACCAACCAAATTGAAAACTCTGTCCACTGAGATAGAGCTATGGAATTTGGAGCTTAGCTCCTAATGTTTTGTTGTCATCAACTTAAAGCTGGGGGCTTACCAAAGACTTCCATGCACTTAAATTCTTTTCCTTGCTTTTCTCCTTCATGAAAGATCAAGGCCTGTGCTTTCCTACTGAGAGGATGCAAGAAGGAAGTTATTAGCCTTCATATCAAGCTTGAAAACAAAGCCCTAAATCATATGATGCTCTAGTGTCAGCAAAAGGAAATGAACATAAAACGAGAAACCCAAATTGCTTTATGGCTGAAAACACAGTACAAATCATGGGGAAAAAGCCATCAGTATACAAAAGAGCATCCATTAGTTTGGGGGCAGGTTTTAGCCAAAATACTAAAAGCATCAAGTGTACAATTCAGGCAGAGTTGGGCTACATCTAAGCACATTCTAAGGTGCTTGTCTAGGGCAGTACTAGAAGCAGAGCAAAGGCTTTTTTCCTGGCCGTTTTCTGATGCCCATTTTGTTGGGGATGAGTCCTCCTTGCTCTTCTGGGGTGAGAAGTGCTCAGGGGTGCCACCCTCTCTATAAAGGAGAGGGAAGAAAGCTGGAAGACTACTTCTAGTCCTCTTGAGACAAGCAAACCAGCCAACTTACCCCAGCATGGTCCATGCTTTACCCAGAGGGGGTAATGGTGCCCTCAGGCAGCAAAGCAGCTCTTTCTGAGAGCCTTCCCCTCCAAGGCAGAAGGATTTCAAGCTGATAGAGGAGAGAGAGCAGACAGGAAAGCAAAAGACTCTGAAACATTGAGGATAAGGAAGTACATTTGGGCAAGTATTAGAACAAAATAAGGAGAATCTCATTAAAGAACAGGAGCCTGCTGCACACACAAGGGCTTCAAAGCACAACCAAAGCTGATTGCCAGGAACAGAAGGACAATTATTATTATTATTATAATTACTTGGGAGGGACACCCAGCCCTAGTGCATCAATCTCAGAGGCTCACTGCAGCAGGACACGGGCACTAGCAAGAGCTCCACCCAGGGACACACCACAAGGACCAGGAGTCACCAGCACTGGTGGTAGCTCCAGTCCATTGTCTCATATGCAGTCAGAGGCAATCAAATCAACTGCAAGCTGGCAAAACATCAGTGGATTTATATGTGTATTTAAAGGCACAGCCATGCAGCTCGCAACAAATTAGAAGTCATCCTCAAACTTCTGACTATGGGCTACCAGTGCTTTTTGCACCACTGCTCCCCCAGGCTCCCAGAAATAGTTTGCTGTACAAATGAGGACAGTATTTCCATTCAGTGGGGAGAAGAGGAAGGGAGGACGCAGTCCCAGCCTGAGGGGCACGGGAGGCGATAGCTCTGCTCCTCTGCCTCTTCCTTCACCTAAATAATTTATTCAGCAAGGCCTGCCTGTCAAATATATATAAGCACTGGGACAGACCTGCCCCTTCACAGGCAAGCACTTGAAATGCCACTACACTAACAAACATTTCCTAAAAAAAAAAAAAAAAAAAAAAAAAAAAAAAAAAAAAAAAAAAAAAAAAAATCACTACCAGGCTCTGTGTTTTCCAAACTGACATTAGAAAGAGACCATACTTTCTCCAACACTTATCAAAACCTCAACTGACACAAAAATCAAGTTGTGGGTTTGGGTTTTTTTTGTTTGTTTTGTGTTGGTTTGGTTTGGTTTGGATATTTTTGAGCTGATCCCCCACTGAAAAGCCTGCTAACAGATTTTTGCCAACAGCTCTCTAGATTAATCCACCTCTGTCCCTGCACCGGGAAAATAAAGCCTCACACAAACCAGCAGAGCAAGCTGCTGCACTCGGCAGATACCACAACTGCACATGCTACAGAAAACAGCACAGCCAAATGTAAAAGTAAGGGCTATGCACACTACAGAAGCATTTTTCTTGTGCACTTTCGTCTTGCAAGGTACTCCAGAAATTAAGTCCTAGCCCCAAATGTTTTTAAGTCCATTTCATGTTAAGATTGCAGCTCGGATTATCTTAAAAACACCAAACAAAAATGGAACGTTCCCATTCACCTTTGAAAAGGGTAGAAAATTAATTTAAGGCAAATAAAAGTAGAGTTCACTGTAGTTATTCATTTCTAGCTCCCTGGATTTACTGACAGCCACAGAACTCCACAATTTCTAGCTGAGCTGGTATCATAAAGAAAGCAGCACCAGCACTTATCCTGGCACACAAAGCAATCGAGCAAGGTCCATGGTACATTGACCTTGCCATCTGGCCATGTGGCAGGCCCAGTGCAGAGGCATTTCCAGCATTATCCTCTATAATCATGTAAAAGTGTATTCTGATGAGAGGCCAAAAATCCCATGCTCCAAAGATCCAGCTGATAACAGCAATCAATCAATCCTCCTTTACAGATGCCAGGCCACACACATCACACAGTGGTGCCCACATTACTGCTCCACAAGCAATAACAAAGTATTGCACTTTCTACATAAAGAGGTTGATTTTCATTTCCCAGTCCTCCTGAGTGACAGAAAAACATCAGTTAAGAAGCTGATCTCCATGAAAAACTGGGAGGACTTTATCAGGGGCTGCTCCATGTGCAGGATTAGGTCTGAATTATTTGCAAAAGGCTTTGCAATGAACTGGTTACTGAGCTAAGAATAGAAGCTGGGAATCCTGGTTCCTAGTTCTGGGCTTGCTACACATGTGCTGCCTGCTCAGCCTCTCTAACTGTTGCCCTCTCCCATACTGGCAACTCAGGCACACAACTGGACTTTGATGCAGAGCAAGAGGACGCAATGCCCTTGAGAGGCTTCACTCCGGAATCTCCCATCAGCTACACTGCAAGAGCCCTGTGCTGGAAACTATGAAGCAGCTGCAGCTTCAGCTCCTACTTCAGTATTACACACAGTGTTATCAGTCTCCATCTCCATGCCAGGAATTCTGCAGGAATTTGTTTTCTGCAGATTAAAGAGAAAGGAGAATTAAAAAGATAAAGGGAACAGATGATTGTGTGTGAGAGAGAGGGGGAGAAAGAGAGATGAAAAAGCTTCGTAATTATATAGTTCAACCTTCTGAAAAACAGGAGGTGAAAAAAAAAAATCTTATTAGTAATTCCTATATCAAGCCCATAGCTGCTAAGTCTTTTGCATGGCACCTATCCTGCCCACTGTTCCACCACCTGTATCAACAGCAGCTTGCAGCCTGCGCTCAGACCTCTCACGCATGCCGTCGCTGCCTCAAGAAGCTCCTCACCTTCATCAGATCTCACAGCTTCAGCAGCAAAGGCTAAGCCAGTGCAGCACAAATGGCTTTTCCCCCAAAACAGCACATTTTGGGAAGAACCAAATACCTCCAAGGCCTGAGATGTAAAAGATAAAGGAGCCAAAAGGAGATGCCTCAACAACAACACACAACTCTCTCCCCCACACCCTGACACGGTGAGGCTTCACAGGGCTTGAGGGAGCAAGCCTAACAGTTATGGTGTGCTGGAACAAGTCCTGTCACTCATTCCTTGTCTTGTACCACAGACTGACAGGCTGCCTGTGTACAACTTGCAGATGATTTCAAACAGTGGCAAACTGAACACAAACTGTCAGCAAAGGGACCAAGAGCTTTTCTCTGAAAATGAATAAACACAATCCCCAATCCCCCAAGCACTCCGGACTCAATTTATTAAGACACAAGCACAATCCAAGAGAACAAACGCTGGTATGAGCCCACAGAGAAGAGTCTGTGCATCTTTTCTGGGGTGAAGAAACTGCTTTCATGAAGGATGTCATTATTAAAGGAGCAAGCAACCCAGATCAAGACAAACAAGTTATTTATGGAAGAAAACAACCAGGGGAAATCATGGGGTTTGGAAAAAGCCAGCAATGAATCAGCTAAACAGAATATCAGATAATTTCACTGAAGCCAGTCTCTAACTTCCCAATTCAGGACACAGCCACAGCATTCCCTAGTTTGGTGATACATAACTATACAACCCTGGTTTTTCACATGGCACCAAGAAGGGACCATGCCCCCAGTCTGTCAGTTGCAGAATGGGAAGGTCACTCCACAGATGCAAACTCTTCAGGAGGAAGATCCATGTGGCCATACAAACGTGTGGCTGAAGACACTAAAAATGGCACTACAGAGCGTGATGCTTCAAACCTGTCAGTGTGCAAGTCTGTACCCAAGTCTACTACTAGTTTAATAGCAATGTTACATGTAGTGAAGGTACACAGGTCAAGGTGAAGCAGCTTTGATAGATTTCCTGGGAAGCTACCATGCCAGGTCAGTCTCTCTGAGGGGAAGGAGTTACCTTCATGTCAAAGTAGTCGCTGTGCTCAGATGAATAAACAGGGGGAGAGGGGAAGTGAGATCTTTTACATCACATCACAGGCCAGCTTTCTCCACAACAGAAATCCGACAGCATACAGAATCACAGAAACATTCAGGTTGGAAGAGACCCTCAGGATCACCAAGTCCAACCATTAACCCTACTCTGCAAGGGTCACCCCTAAACCATATCCCCAAGCACCACATCCAAACCACCTTGAAACATATCCGGGGTTGGTGACTCCACCACCTCCCTGGGCAGCACATTCCAGTACCTGACCACTCTTGTTGTCAAAATTTTTTTCCTACTGTCCAGTCTAAACCTACCCAGTCATAGCTTGAGGCCACTCCCTCTCGCTCCATCACTAATTACCTGTGAGAAGAGACCAGCACCAGCCTCTCTACAACATCCTTTCAGGCAGTTGTAGAGAGCAATGAGGTCTCCCCTCAGCCTCTGTTGACCTGTCACTGACCTGACCAGTCACTGCTGACCTGTCCAAAGGAAAGCTGAAGCATAATTTACTGGATTTTCATAAAATAAGATTCAGTTTTCACCTGTGGCTGCAATAAGCAAAAAGCTACAACTGAGGTGGGGTTTTAGTTGGTGCATAAGGTGGAATTTTAGTTAGTGCATAAGGCTTCATTCTAGAGCTCTGGGAGCAGTGGGCAGCATGTTTTAAAGAACCCTGAAAAACCTGACTGTAAGTGTGCTGGAAAAAGAAAGTAACACTCAAATCTATCAACAGACAGGCACAAAGGCCATCCCTTCCAATTACATTAATGTCAACACAGCCACTGCTTTTGACTGAGCACAGATTTCTCTTCTTACACAGGCTTACTTTGCTCATTGTCTGCTAAAACAGATTCCACATTGAGCTGTGCTCCTGTTCACTTCATCCTTGAATCAGAGTACTGCCTGGATTGAAATCACCCTGCAGCACTGCCAGCTGCAATAAAACCATACAAGTTACCTGAAGTCAAATTAAAAAAAAAAAAAAAGAACAAAATGAGGCTCCAAAATCAGAAAGCCAAAGACCTGGTGAAGAAAAAAATGACTGGATGGTTGTTTTAGTGCAATGATTTGAGCACTAGCAAACTTCAGTCTTGCCTGCTCTAAATAAAGATGATGTAAAGAGGTCAACACTACTGTGACCTGCACCCAATGGATGAATCTTTGATTAAGCTTACACAATAGGGGTGTAGAGATACTCCCCTTCAGTTTCAAAAAACAAAGCTCAACCCAATCTCCCCCACCCCAAATTTACAGGTAAGTTTCTTAGACCCTTCATTAAGTCCAGTAGACCTTCTTCCCTGCATCTTCCCTCTCTCAGCATGGCAGCCCACTATTACCTAGCAGGGTGGGAGATGTTCTGAGGCATCATGGGCTACTCTCAGTGAGAGGCATCACATCCTGCTCCTGAGCAGCACTGACAGCTGTAAACAAAACATGGATGAAAAAGCCTACAGAGGGTGCAGACCCATGCCTTAAATGGAAACAAAAAATTTGTATCTGGCCAGACTCCCAGACAAAGGTAGTCCTGTGCCAGTTACACTTTTACCCAACATATTCATGCCTGAAGAGCAAAATAATTTCTTCTTAAACCTCTCCATCTTTGTGAACAGACATTCCTTGAAATGATGGCACACAGCCACCCTGGAATTTTGTTTTCAACGAACTAGCGTTGAACAGACTCATAGGCACAAAAGACAGCACACACACAAAAGAAGGGAAGAAGTAAAAGAGCAAGCCTCAGGAAACCATCACACAGACTATCAGCATTTTCACATTCACCACAGTGGCCTCAAACCATGGTGGAGCAGCTGAGCAACAGGATGGGAGCACTGTAAACATCAGTTGTCCAGGAGAACAAAGGGATGGGAGAGCCTTGCCAAAAAAGAAAAAAAGAAAAAAAAAAAACCTTTAAGTAGCAGAAATGACACAAATGAGTCAGGAATGGGATGCTGGGGAAAGAACCCTCAGCAATCCTGTGGCCTGCTGAGTTTCCCAAGCTAGGAAATCAACAACAAAATGCCATGCTGCTTGCAGTTTGCTTGTCTAGATCCAGATGGGATCTTTTGTTCCCTCAGTATAGAAACTTCACCATTTACACAATTCACCCAGAAATAATCAAGAGCTGGCTTTAATATGACTTGAATTAATGTGATGATCCCAATGCATGCCACATCCAGCAAAGGGGAGGTTTTTTTTCCCCTGAGAAATCTGAAGTGTATTGATGTCCAACTTGCATGAAGAGGATGTTGCAGAAACATTCCTTCTCACATGTATTTTTCAGCCTAGGCTCCAACTCCCTGCCATCAATGAAGAGAAACTTGACTCTGTCAGGTGTACAACTGGCTTATCAGGGCATCCCCCAAGCAGATTTGTAACAGAATCATTAGCCTCAATACTAGCATTTCCACTCTGGTATCTGTAGGTGTGGTAAAGAAAGAGCTTTCTCTTGCTGAAAAAGCTCTGATCAAGCACAACTACCAACTATTGCAATCCAACCAGTAAGATAAATCATTAGGCAGAAGTTACACTGTACCAAAGTACACAGTAAGATTATTTCATGCCAGGTTTTAGGCTTTCCAAATCAATTCTACTCAGTTCCATTGTATGTGGCAATACTTTTCAGCTTAGTACAACGCAAAATATAGCGAACTAGTACAACCTTGGAGTTTGGGCTGAAGGTCTTCCCTTTGGCTCAAGAGCAACTGGAGTCAATAAAACCAGGTTTATGTGCAGTGGAAACTACAAGAACAATTGTTTTCAAAAGAAGACTGCAAACTCCTGGAGAAGTAGGAAACATTCCCATGGAAAAGAGAAAGCCACACCTACAGGCTCCAGGTATTTCCTTATTGTGAAACTTGATCTTAGGGCCAAGAGATACTTACTCAGCATTTTTCTCACTTCCTGCTGCCAGAAATAGGTGATGTATGTCAAGCACATGCAAAGCTAAGTCTTTGTAGAGACCATCATTTCACAACCTGCTATTTTCTGGTTATTATTTCTGTAGACCTGAATTCTTCAATCCTATCCCTGAAGATCTACATCATTTGAGCTAGAAGTATACTGCCATAATTGACAAGAATAGCTGTGGCCAAATGGTTTCTCATGTGGTTCAGAGCTATCAGAGTCAGGCAGCATCTTCTCAAAACATAACAAAAGATGACACTTCAGCAGACAACATAGATATGCCAGGCAATAAATCTTGCAGCAGAAGGCTCACTCCTATTTTAATTCTAGTCATCACTGACCAAGAAATACAACTGTCTTCCTCAAGAGACACAGGAGAGGTGAAACCAAATCAAACACCTCAAATAACTGAAAAAAAACCCCACACAGATACGCCCAGGGTTTCATTTAAATCCTGGTGTACTCATTCTGGTCTAATAAAAATAGCCCACCCCACTGTTTGCACAATTTCTGAGCTCAGTAGATGCAATCCTGCAGCTGCCTGCACTATTCAGAACAGCAAGGAGGCTGGGTTCAGTTGGGCATATCCATCTGTTTCCCCCTCCCCTTTTAATAGATGCATCATTTCAGCCCCAAGTACAGAACAGGTTGAAGATCTCCCCCCACTGTGCCTTGTGTCTCTGTGCACTACTGACCACAAAAAAGGTGACACCACAGCTTTGGTACTTTGCATTCTTCTAAGACCTTTCATCTAAGTGTCAGCACACATAGTTGTTTTGCAGTACTCCATGAGAATAGATTTTACTTGGCATCCAACTATTGCTGCTGTCAGGGTATCAAGAAGGAGCTTTCATGTACATAGAAGCACAGACCAGTGGGGGCTACCAAAAATAAAATAAATAATAAAAAATATCTATCTGAAAACAGAGTAAAGAGTCACTTAGTCCATACCAAGTTCTATGCTTACAGCATCAGATTTATCCAAGCTACATAGTTTAAAACTACAGATAAATTATTGCTGTGTGGATTAGTCTTGACATAGGAAGCTTTAGCTTTCCATCTACAGTCACAAAACCAGGCACTTGCAAGTGCAAAACAAGATCCCAATGCCTTGGTCCCAGCTTTTCCAGCTAGTAAATAAAAATTAAAGAGTGGCAAGAGGTAAGAGCCAGAAGAGTTTAAAATGCTGCCTCTTGAAAGAACAGATTCAGATATATTACGTAGTAAAATCTGCTTGTGTATCAGTGGCCACTTTTCCTGCAGAAGAAATGCTCCAGTGCTAGCAGCTCAGGGCTCACAAATAACCCTTTGACAAGAAGCCAGCATGCATTCAGCAAGGATATACTGCCTACCGGGATCAGGACTCAAACCAGCTTGCTTCTCCTTCTTGTTCTTCCACAGCTCCCTGCATGCCTCTGGGTAAATCACTCAATCTTCCCTGCCTGAACTCCACATTTGTATAGGAGGGATAATCACTCTTTGCTTGTACAGAGGGCCATTGTCAGGCTACATTTACTGGTGATTGACAGGAGCCTAGGTACTACAGACAGGCACCACAAAAATATGCCCCTCTGCCCCAAGTGCTTTATGAAAAGCAAATGTTCCTTGAAAAGCAGGTTTCAGATGCAGCCCCCTAGTAGTTACCACAAAGAACAGCAAGTCAACAAAAACTCTACAAATATTTTTTTTTAAATAAACAACAAAATCCCAACACAGTTTGACAATGTCCTTTCAACCTGACATTTAACAACAACAACAAAAAAAGCTACATGCACAATTATATTCACCAAAGACAATGCAAAACAAGAGAACAGAGGAGGTGGGCAGCAGTGTTCTTTTTAGGTTTAAAAAAAAAATAAAAAAATAAAATTATAGTGTACTCAATTTGCCAATTTAATAGGTGATGTGACAGGTCCTTAGTTCATCTTGGGCCAATCTGAGAACAGAATGATTAGCAGTGTATGATGACAGTGATCACTAGCTGGTTCCTGGAGAGCTGGTAAGTTATTAAGCTAAACAATGCATCACTATTATGAGCAAGTCAGTGCACTAACTGTAATTTCCTTGAAAGCTGAGCAGTGCATGATTATACTCGTCCACTCAGACTCCCTGCTGGCAGCTCCGTATTCTGCTATTGTTCTGAGCTCTGGAGTCTTCCCACTGCTCGGGATACAGCCGTGTGAAAATGTATTCTTCATATCCAGCCTTTGCTGTGGCAGCTGTCATCTGAAGGATACTGGGAAGAGAGACATTCTGTGTCCTGAAGCACAGCTATTAGAGCCCCTAAAAAACATGTGGATTTGTTTGTCAGCAAGAGCTACCTCTCATTTCTTTCTAGCTGAGGTAATTTCCATTTCAAGAGCGCTGTGGCTTTGGAATGTCACACAGAATACCTACATATATCTTAGCCACATGCATACACGTGTGTGTTTATGTGTAATGAAGAAGCCACACACAGAGACAAGGACATTCCTGGTTGTTTCCTTTTCTTTGTGACTCTTAGGAAGACTGTTGCTATTACTGGAAGCTCAGACATCTTTCAAATCACATTTCTCTCTCAAGGTGCAAGCAAAGACAACAGAGCACACCTCCACTAATGAACCTACCAAAAAAACCCCAACCAACCCCCCCCAAAAAAAACCCAAACCCAAAAACTAAAACAACAAACCCACAACAGAAAAGGCATAAGAAAAAGAAAGCAGCAGCTAGAGGGCAAAGATTTTAAGTGGCTAGCACAGGCATGGACTGAAAACATGGCCCTCATCTGTCTTACCAAATAGAGGCAGTTCTAGCAGTGAAGATGATGCAGGGCTTAGCAAAAACACAGTCAGGTCCTACTGCAGACCTGCTTTATGAAATGGATAAGCCACTTGCCCTCCTCTGTGCCTCACTTTCTTCCTGTACAAAGAAAGTCAGCAGCATCTCCCCACCTCGCAGGGGTGCAGGCAGGATGCAGTGCAATGGACAAACCCTGCAGTACATGGGGCCTGTGCTGCACTGCTGGAGAAGCTGAGCAAAGCCAGTCCCTACCCCACATGGCTGTGTGGAGAGAGAAGAACAAAGAGCCCTCTGTTTGGATTCCCTAAACTGATTCTCAGACTTATATCTTCACTCTTGCCTGCATGAACAGCCACACTAAGCCTCCCCTCCCCTTTGCTGTGTGTTTACCACACTCTTGCCCTGAATACTGTCAGCCAGTCTGTCCAGGAGGCAACATTTTTAAAGCCCTGAAGTGCTCTTCCCCTCCCAACAGCAACAGGCATTTCTGTAAGCCCCATTGGCTTCCAATGAACCTTGGGGTGCAAAGTGCTTAAGCCTCTCTTTTTTAAAAATGGGACTTAGGTGATTCTGAAAATATTATCATGTACCTCACATTACATTTGATATAAAGTGAACATTAAGTGGGAAGAAAACCTGACACTGAGAACATTTGATGAGTGCTTTAAAGGTAAGTCCTAATTCATTTTAAACTTTGCTTTATATAAGACTCATTCAAGGAGCACCATGAAATTCTTTCATTGTCTCCTTCTCTGTGCTGATCCTGCAAGGAATACATAATCAGTAATATGTTTAAACAAGGCAGGGAAAAGCACCACTCTGCTTGGAACCCAGGAACTGTTCTATTCCTGGCACTGAGTTTTTCCGAACCCAAGTAAAAGGAAAAAAAAAAAAAAAACAAAAACCCAAAACTGTTGCAATTAAAAACACAAAATGAGGAAATGTAATATTTAAAAAAGTGAAACCAGTGATACACATAGGATCCACCTGCCCTGTCGTTCTGCACCAAGGGTAACACCATTGCTATGCACACACCTCTTACATTTACAAGTAAATTATTCCTATCCCTACAACAAGATCTCATCATCTGACCATTCTCCTGGGCAGTGAAGAAAGGTTAAGAAGTCAATAATTTCTTCTGCAACTCTGAAATGAACCATCCCATAGCTGCCCTACTGCAGCTGTCTGTGAGCCTGTGAATAATTTGGCTTCAAAGATGTGGGGGGGGTTTTGCTGGTTTGGTTGCCCTCCCCAAATTTGGATCACACTCATCCAAGTTATCAGCAACTTCCACAACACTGGAGGTGGGAACTGTAGACTGGGGCTGGGGTGGGGGGCAGGAATTTAATCAACTGCTTTGCTATGATCCTCCAACTACATCCTCAGTTATCCAGCCAAGGCAGACTGCACCTAAAGATAGAGCCATTAACTGTCGTAAGCACTGTGGCCATCTACAAATCCCCAAGAAAAATGCATGGTTATGTTCCAGTCAGCAGGAACTCCAAAGGAGATAAACAGTAATAACATGCCATGGAAGACTATCAAACGGATTAACAGCCAAGGATGCATCAGTTTAATGTCTCAGTGATACACTATAAACACAGAAGGAAATTAAAGCATATGCACACATGCATCTCAAAAGCACACAAATCTTCTATGAGGCATTTTACACACACATGTGCACATGCTGTTTATCATTTCTGATTTTCTTCCTGTTGTGGTTGTCTGTTTCCCCCCCTCCCCACCAATAATTAGGTCATTATCACCTTCACAATGAGATACCCATTCAAAATACACTGCTTCACAAGATCATTAAAAGCTAATAGATAACCATATTGTTTTGGGACTATTTCATATTTAAATCGTTGCCTAAGATTACAATTCAGCCACCATTTGAATGAACAAAGCCATTCAAACGGGTACAGGACACACAAAGTCCTTTCACATTAGTCATTCCAGGCTGATTTCACACTCCTGTGCAAATGAAAAGTATTTCTGGCCTGTCACAGCCTAAGAGCTAACCAGGGGATAGCTCAGTGATTCGGCACAAACCCTTCCCTTGGAGACTTTTATCCTTCCTCAGACACAAGGCTTGCCCTACACATGAACACAGAGCACTTGTCCTGGGGTCAAGCCTCAGCAGCCCCCACATACTGCACTGTGATGGGTAATGTGCCAAGGCAAAAAGCCAACAAAATGACTGTACATACAGGAATTATGAGAACCACTCAGAAATGCAGGAGTAACTCGATACCAGCATGAAGACTCCTGAGGAAACTCTTTCATATCGTACAGTTTCATCTCATGCCCACTGTTACAGTAGGATTTCAGAAACTCTACAATAACCAAAGCAAAACTTTCACTGCATGGCATCCATCACACAATCCTCTACATTAAAGTCAAACCAAGCAACATTAAGATTTCATGCCATTCTAATAATTCCTCTTACTTAAGTCAAGGACATCAATAAAACTCCTGTGTAGACGGTTTGGGTTGAAGTAGCTTCATTAGCCTTGCACATCCCTCTAAAACTATTACAAAGTGGAATTCAGGTGCCTGCACTGGTACAGAAGTGAGTATTTGCCCCTTCTGAAGGCAAGCTTTGCTTGTACTCAGGGAAATGTTTTGGCTCCTGGTTTAAGGCTGCTCTAACTTCAGCTAGTTTTTCCACAGTTTACACCCAATAGCAGATTCACATGAAATAGTCACAAAGAAACATGAAGGACTAATAAATTACTGCAGCAGACAGTTTCTCCACACCGACACTCCTGTCCAAAACAGAGAGGTTGCACAACCTCACTCTTAAGTTCCAAAGGCACTTTGTCCTGTTTAAATCAGACATTATCACAGAATCAACCAGGTTGGAAGAGATCTCCAAAATCATAAAGCAACGTGGAAAATAATATCAAATGGAGCAAAGAGTTGCAATGCCACAAGGACAAAACCATGTTAAAACAGAAGAATGCAAAGCTCCATGCATGGCTTTAAGTGCAATATCCAACTGGACAAAATCCTGAGCAATCTGCTCTAGCTGCCTCTCCCTAAGCTTGGGGGTTGGGCTGGATGATCTGCAGAGAGCCTTCTCGACCTCAACCATTCTGTGAAGATTTGCTGTTTTCTAACGTTGTGATGACAGCATGGGACCAGACTTAGACAGAAAAGGCTCCACTATGGCATTAACTGTCAAAGTCCTGCATGAGGACTCCACGTATCAACGAGACATCCATGCTTTTTCATCAAGCCAATCCTGTGCTTTGTCATCTTCTGTTCTTCATCTCCCCTCCTTCCCATCTCTCCCCTCCAGAACAACATAAAGTCTGCTTTGGTCAAACTGAATTTTTGCTAACTTCTTCTATGCTCAACCAAAATGATACTGCTCTAGCAAAGTGGTTCCTGGCAATCATCAAAACACTGTTAACACCTGAAATACTGAAAAGAAAGTGACCATTAACAAAAGCTCTGTGACAGAAAAATGCTTTGTTGTTTAGGAATCCAGCTTTTGTGTGCATTTGTAACTGCCCTTACCCTGCCTGCAACGCACGCAACTCAAATCCATTTCATTGCCCAGAGTAATGTATTAATAACATTTGCACAGAAATTGCTAGATTATGTTTTGCATGAAAAAACAAAAACAACAAACCCACCACCTCTTAACAAAACCAAAAATCTATCTCAGTTTGTGTCCATGAAAGGAAAATATTGCAAACCACAGTCCCACCACTTGCTGCAGAAAACCATTCGCTAACTGGTCTAAAACCTGTGATGAGCTCAGGAGGGGAGAGCATTGTTTCACACCTTACTAGCTCAGCAGATGCAAACAAGCCACACAAATTAAAACTCTATTTGGCACTTTCCTAGGCAATAACATACAACCCAACACACATCAGCTCAGTGCATCCTAAACTGTCCTCAACTTATCCCCACAGCGGTGAGAGATGGTTGCAGAAGGGGAGTGTTAGAATTAACCTAAGTAGTCTGAACATAATTTAAAGCACAATTCTAATTTTAACATTAGCTAATCTGATTTTAAAAGATCTGAAATAATTTCTGGAGTGATGGCAGCGTAGGTGTGAATAAGATCATTGAAACAATTAGCACAAGAACTGTGTTTGCTGCTGAAACTCCAAAACGAAATAAACAAGTCAGCTGAGGAGAAATCAGTGACAAAGGAACTGGAACCAGTTCATTTATGCAATTAACCAAATTTTCACACCAACAGCATCTTTTGCAAGAGTATTTTCCTCACTTCAAATTAGTCAGTTCAGTTCAGAATGCTCACTAGTTCATTCCAGGCCAAGAAACAAATCAGGAACTGAAAAAAGCAAATAAAGTTGTTTTTATTTTTCTTCCAGTCTGCAAACAAGAAATAGGTGTGGGAGGCTGAGATCTACAAGCTCCAAAGCCTTGACAAGCCCAGTCTCAACTCACCATCAGTTGCATTTGTTTAGCACAGGTCACATTACACAGCACAGTTATAAACACAAACCAGGCTGAGATATTTTCCTGAATACTCAGCACATTTAACGGTGCCTATTAGTTTAAAAATAGCAAATGAAAATGTTTGTTCTCCGTGTTACAATCAAACTCCAATTTTCACCCAAAAGCAGCTTGAAAAAGATCACAACTGAAAGATTAATCATGTCGTAAGTCATCCATCATTTTGCAAAGAGCATAAAAATAAAGATTAAGTAAATCTATGTAAATGTACACAGCTGCTTAGATGCATACAGAGTATGAGAAGGCTCATTACTAACAACCACCTTTATTTTTTTTCCTCCCCCCCCCTATTTTTTTGCCAAGACTACATTTATTTGCAAGTGAGTGCCTCAGAGGCTAGCAAAAGAGGAGAGTCAATCTTTCTTTAGGGAAAGAAATAAAAGCTACAAATGTTAAACAAGATTAACATGGGGCATTTCAATCAAGGTCTCCAACTTGTCAGCTTCAACCAACTCACCCTGTAAAACAGGATACATGTGTGGCATAATAAAGGGTTGAACACTGATCTTTTAACCACAGAACCAGGATAAATATTCAGGTATCACTCAAGCCAGTGCATATCATTACCCAGGTTCTCTGACACATAACATTTCTAAAAAGCCTGAACAGAAAAGGACAGGGAGAGTCACACCTACATTTTACTGTTCTAGCCACGTCAACACTTGAAACTTTCCCCCACTCTAATTTTTTTAATTCACCTATCTGAATACTTTACATAAAACTTAAAGCTTGCAACTGACTTCGAGTGATGTAGCCTGCAACACATTATGACATCTCTAGTAGCCTCTGTAACAAGGACAGGAAAACTTTGGAGGCAAAGAAAATGAACTTTGCCTTTATAGTTATGTCTTGATCAAATAGATCCACACTCAAGAGGGTTTGGTTCCTACTTTATAAACAATTTGTATTGGAAGAATTTTGGGTTGAGGACAGCCTACCACCAGTAACAGCCAACATCTCCCTACTGTTACTGGCCAATAAGTAGCAGAGTTCAAAATATCTCTTCCATCACATTAAAGAAACTTAACTGTACCACAAAAGGCATGAAAAAAATCCTCACTCTGCCTACTGAGACATCCCCACAAAAGCAAACCTCAGAAGTGCCCAAAATGGTTTGCTGCCACCACACAAACTCACCACTTCTCTTTTCCCTATGCTAAAGAGAAACTCTGATAATCCCAGGTACAGCAGTTTGCAGTTCAGCAGTAGACTTTTCATTTTCATCTCTAGTAAAGCACATTTTACAGACCATAGTAAGGAAGTCTGTTCTGGCTGGTGAGGAAGTTTAGGCACTCACTGCTAATAATAAATAAAACTTTATCAACCAGTACAAAATGTTAATTATACATGAGCCCACAGAAAATGAGATCAGATTCTCTGTTTCCATGGTCAGCACAGCAAAACTCTGTGGAGTACATCTGAAACTAACAAGGGAGCGTATAGTCACAAACCAGGCTTAATCAAGCTTTACTTCTTTTGTGCCATGATAAAACATTTCTGTCTGTTCTCTTCTCCCTCAACAAAAATTCTTATAGTTAGCTACACAAAGCCAAGCTGAGCTCAGGGAGAGGAGAGATCTTTCTACTTTGAAATCATAACTGCAACTTACAGACTTTGCTCTGTTGATTCTGAACTGCAATGAATGGAGTTATTTCCTCACATTCCTGTTGTATAATTCTTCCTTTACCAACCTTCAGCTCTCAGCAGATCAGAGCTGGAGTTTACTCTGGAATTGGCAGTAAACAAAAGAACAAATCTGCACTGTTTCCTCTGAAAAAAATGAAGACAGAAATTGTAGCCCTTGCCCAAATACATTAAAACACTGAAACGTGCAGGACGATTAAAGAGTTGTGTATTAGATAAATGAGGTAGTGTGCTCAACAGATTAAAAAAAAAAAGAGAAAAGAATAGAGTGGAAAGATTTACATATTTATAGAGCACAAACAAGGCATTGTCAAATAGTTCCAGCCATCAAATGGAGGCTAATTTAAGTTGCAACTAAGTGGAAGGAGTAGCCTGTGGATTCAAACTATTGTGTTAATGAACAACTCAGCTGTTACTTCTTGATGAGGAATGCACAACAGTGATACTTCTCCCTAACAGACCTGCGGTAATACATTTGCTCTACTGCTGAAGCAAAGAGCATCCAGCCTGCAGGAGGACTCAGCTAGGAACTATTAAACTCCACATTTTTTATTTAAATATTGACTTTCATCTGAAAGTAATAAACAAATATTGAGCTGAAGGGATTTTTAATGAGTTACATGGCAAAAGATAAATATTTTTCTTCTTTATTTCTCAGCTCAAACTCACTGGGCACCACTGTTGTTTCCCAAACACCACTAATGTACCTTATCCCCAGATGCTGCTTTATGTCCATGCAGCAGTTTTGCCAACGGATGGAAACAGTTTAGGACAGGAAATAAGGAAAAACAACCAGCCCACTACAAACTACAGCCAGGTATTTATTTATTTGAAAAGGCAAATGTTCAAGTTCAGACAAGAGAAATAAAATACTTTGAAAAAAGAACAGCCCTGTTAAAATGTCCAGTATTTAAACCAACCTTTTTCCAACACACAGTGCTCCCCAGCATTACACTGCAGGCTTGATCTGGTACTTCTGTTCCTTCTTTTGAATTTCATTTAGTTTCTAAGCACTCCTGTCAGCTTCTGACTTGGCATCAGCCTTAGCCTGATGGGACCACACGGTAGGTTGAGGACTGCATGACAGGACTGCCAGGCAAAGACAGATACAAAATAAGGCAGTGCCCCACTGGTCTGCCCATGTACCAGAAGCAGAAAAGAAAGGAAAATAATAACATTTGTAGGTAAACAATAAGAGACCATCAGGAAGGAAATCTGCTCTTTCCCAGGTTTAATGTATTAAAACACTGCAGAAGGTTCTCACAGTCCAGCAGCAGCTAAAACATTCAGTGCCCTTGAACACAATTTGATGACACTCAAAATTAAAGAGTTTATGTCCTTCAGTAACCCAAACTTCTATTCTCTCTCCTTTTTTTCATTTCTCTGATTCTCACTCACTCTTACTCATCCTGAACATCCACCAGCAAGTTCAGCACCATACACACACGTGGGGATGCAACCCAGAAGGCAAAGCATTCTGAGGAAGCGCAGGCAGGAGGCATTAGCCATGAGGCTTGCCACCACTCCAGCCTCCCGTGGTGTCTGGACATCAGTGCTCAGTGCTTCTGTAACAGATGGTCACCAAGTCAGACTGAAAAAGAAGTCCCCAAGCCTCAAATATCACATACACTTCCAGGGGAAAGGGGGAAAAGAAAAAAAAAAAAAGGATGACATTTTGGAGAGTCTTTTCCATACCAAAAAAAAACAGGAGCAAGCTGGATTAGATGAGTAAACACATTCCTACCACTTGCAAAAATCTTCATTCAATGGTCTTCCTAGGGCACACAGGATGGCAGAAGCCAAAGGTAAAAAATAACAATCATTAAAGAAAAAAAAAAAAGGGAAGGAAAGAAAGGAAGATTTTAACCAGAGGAGTAATTTGCCTTTGCCAGATGACCACCCAATGTTGCAGACCCTTCTGGATTTCATACAAGGGCATAAACAACATTTGTTTGTCTGAGCTCCTACCAAAGGAAACAGGCTACACTGAGCTCTTGAATGCCCTCCAGTGATACATAGATACATTTTAAGCACTTGTTTGTAGTATTATGCTCTGAAATCCCAAACAGACCTTTTATTACAGTATCTCAAATTTCAGGACACCCAGGCGGTAAACAAGCGATCAGGGAAGGAGAAACACTTCAGAGTGTCTCATTAGCAACAACACCCTGTTTGTAAGTGGAGGTGTCAATTATTACTAAGCAAAACGGACAGATTGCCAAAAATGCCACCACGAATTTCAAGATAACAATCCCAGTTCCATTGTTTGTTCAAGGACCAAAGAAAACCCAGGTTATTCTGTGCACGTCATCAGTGTTCACTTCTCGTGACGTTTTTTTATTAGAATGGATAGTTTGAAGCACCTCTCCACTCTAAGAATACCTCCTGCCTTCAAGAGGCTGCAGCACTGAACACAGGGTAGAGCCCAGCCTGGCTCTTCCACCCTATCCTGCTTCTCTGGGAAGCATCTCACTCACACAACCCCCAATACACACCAACTGCACCTCTAGAAGACCTGAGCGTTGTGGCAAAGAAACCAGGCTGACAGAAGCTTTTGGCTGCCTTAAACATTTCTGTGACCAGGGTCTCATCCTTTACAGATGCAGAACTTTTTTCTTCTCTTTAGCATGCAGAAATAATGATCAGCCCAAACTACACAGTAGCTGAAAACTCCCAGCTGGAGATTCCAATGCTTGTGATGCTACCTGACCTACCATTATGTTAACCACACAACCCTGGGCATAAACTGACCACTCAACTTCATCCTTGTTATAACTTAATAGCATTACAATTTAAATAATACCTTCCTCCCTCAACTACTTTGACCCTTTACCACCACATCTCTGTATCACATAATGGAATAGAGAGAGGAAAGGCTACTTGTGAACTCAGGCTACTTGTTCAAAGGTCTACCAAAGCACTGTCCAGAAATTGGGCCAATTGCACAATACAGATGCAGTGCTTGGGAGAATCCTGACCCCACTTTATTCTCCAGGTCTTGAAGTCTCCATACATTTCTGTACACCTTGAAAAGGCAATGTCAGGTTCCCCTTCCTTCTCCCTACTGCATGCACTGGTGGCTCAGTGCAAGCACTATCCAAGACTGTCCTTCCTTCCCCTCCAGTCAGATTTAATTCCTATGCAGTAAAAGGAGATGCAGTTAAAAATATTTTGCAAATAGGTAAAAAAAAAAAAAAAGAAAAAGAAAATGACAGAAGTGTAGCAGCACATGACTACATCTCTGAAGTCCTCGAGGAAGTTACTTGTGGCACATCACCCAACAGCATGAGATGGTTTAACTCCGACCAAGGAAGCAGAGACAATTTTGGTAAGAGGAGAGCTGTTCTTTTTGCAGCACACAGGAAGCTGAAGGTAGGAGTTTACAGATGAGCAGAGTCCTCTGCCCGACAGAACTAGCATTTACAGAGCACGCACACAAAAGAAAAAGGGCATAATGTTAACACCAGGCAGGCTTCTTGTATTTGCACACATAAAGATGCAGCACACCTTCTGAATAAGCGAAGATCCCTGGCTCCACGGAACTCTCTAGCCAAATACAGCAACGATACAATCAGCAAAACACTAGGGTGATGATGACAGCAATAGCAAAAAGATTAGCAAGCAACTAGAAATTCCAGGGATGTGATCCTCCACTAGGGTGCCTGGCACAGCTCAGCTCACTGAGCTCACTCTGCACTGGCTTATACAGGCAGAGTATTAAGAACACACAGCTCAGTGTAACTGCTTCAGAGTTCTGCTGTTATTTATTTCTGGACTACCTGTCTTAATGCAACTTTGCATAAAGCACCTCATGCCTAACTCAAAGTTATGATTAATAGTGTTTTTCTTTCAGCTCAGCTCAGCCCACTCTTTTATTCACTGCTAGCCTCACCTCTTCACCTCCTTAACTGCTTTCTTGCTTCTGGCCATCGGAATAGTTCCAAAATTGCTGTTCTTTGTTCAAAAAAAGACTGCTATTGTAACAGAAGCTAAATTAAAAACCTCATGCCATGAACAAGGGCACACTGGAAGTGGCAAAAGGCCAAATAAAGAGAGGGAGATTTGTTACTTTTCCTTCCCAATAGGATTAAGAAAAATGTACAAGATGTAAAAAAAGGTTCCAGCCCTTTTCCCTGGTGTATGAGAACATAAAGGAGTCTCCAACACTCCCTCCAGGTCACTTCTCAGAAGAGCCTATGTAAAAATAGGAGTTTCATACATGGATAAGGATAGTGATGATGATGTCATCACCACCTCTCTGGATCACATATGTCTCACAAATCATTATTTCTTACTGGCAGCCTTGCAGCACAGGTGAAAAACTCTGCTCAAGGTCTCACTGGGAAAAATGTAGGTGGTATAAGTAATGGCACCTTTGCTATCTCATCAGAGCAGATTAGGAACGATGTAGGCCACCTTCCCCTTCCATCCCCCAAGTGGTCCTTTTCAGATGGGGTAGTTGGGAAAGAAGATTTGTCTTGCACCCATATAAAAACTTATTGTCTCCTGGGCACACTCACTGCTTAAAGGAAGAGGGAAAAAAAAGACAGTGGGATCATAAATTTCTGGAGTTACATCTCCAAGACTCTCACCTTCCTCATACACATGGCAATCATCAGAGCAGAAAGGCTCTGGGGCAGGGACCTTGGTTGCTTCAGGGCACATAAAAAAAGCACACAGGAGAAGGCAACGTAAAAAGCACAGGGGAGAAAGCAACGTTTCAGTATTGTCAGTTGTCTTATGAACGACATAAACAAGCTTCCCCCTCTCTCCCCTGCATCTCTACTGTCTGCAAAAACAGCAAAACAAACAAAAGGGAAACAAGTAGAAGTTTCCTGTGCCAACAAACCTTTCCACAAACAGTTTTTTGTTCCTGACCAGTGAGAACCGATGAAAGTAGGGAAAGATTATTGATACTCACTGTACATGGAAAGGGCCAGACACCCCAGTAACCAGAAGCAATACCTAAATGTCAAGTGCTGCACCCAAGTGTAGGGCAAGGTATCATATACATAATCCAAAAGGCTTATCTTACTGTCCTAACCCTCTCACAGCTCTCTAACGCTGAAGATTTGAAACGTAGTGTGAAACAAAACCACAAGAGGACCATCTCTGAACTTGAAAGGAAACCCTCACCAAACCCCAGACTATGCATTAAGGGTGGCAGATTTAAAGATCTCCCTGTTGACCTTTACAGTGACATTTTAAGCATGGGAGGGGGAACAACAACCCTCCAAAAAAAAAAAACCCAAAAAAACAAACCAAAAACCAAACCAGCAACTGCTTTCATTTATAATGAAACAACACATTAAAAATAGAAATGTAAGACTGAAGAGCCTTTAATGCCCAGTTAAGTATTCAGGGACAGCAGTAAACAAGGTGCTGATATACCTTACACTGCAAACAACCTTAGTGGTGAGCCAAATGGGACGAGCCCCAAATCAGAGTGAAATTTCAATGCATGAAGTTTAACTGTGAGATAAGGGAGTGTAATCAAATTACACCACAAATAGGTCCATTCATCCACAAGCACTATCGCAGAGAGAGGATTGAATTACAGCTTAGAAGAAAACAATTTAAGAAATAAAAAGCAAATTTATTATCTATTTATTATTTTCCTACTGCCAAGGAACATTTCCCACCTTCATACAAGAACGCTATTCGAGATGAATCTGGGCAGAAACCGAAATACTAATTATCAGGCTGGAAAAACAAGAAGAGTTTGAGCTGTGCTATTTACATTTGTATTCCTCTTTCTGAATAGAGCAACAAAGTCAACAAGCTAAGTGAAGGCACAAGAATATGCAATTGCAGTTCAAGTTGTTTTGCTGTGAAAGGCCTAGGCAGCTTCATACACTCAATAAACTGGCCTGAATATGTTTGTTTTTTTTTCCTCCTCTTAGAAGAGAATAAAATTCTCACAGTGCCTTCCACTCCAGTTTGGTGTTTTATTTTTCTTCCCTCTCTTTTTGTTTTTTCCCCGAAAGCTATCACAATCCATATTACTCAATACCACGATTTTTAAAGAGAACCAAGTGCAAGGCATTGCATTGCCCCCCGTCCTCTCCCAATTTGGCAGCACTGAAAAAGCACCTTTTGGAACAAACACGCGTGTGGAGGATTCGCTCTCAGGGAGTGCTGCAAGGAACAACAACCAAGGAAAAGAAAAGGCGAGAGGGAAAAAAAAAAAATCCACCACCACTCCTCCTCCTCTGGTTGCTGTTGTTGCCTTTGTTGTCCGGCGGTCGCCCCGAGCCCGCCGCCTGCCCCGGCCGGCCCCCGGCCCCCACCTGTTTTCATTCAGCCACTCGCGGCCGAGCGCAGCGGCCCGGGAAGGGCAGCGGGAGCCGCACCGGGGGCTGCCCTCCGGCGTCATGGGGGGGGACCCCAAACTCCAGCGCTGAGACCCATCATCAACTCCCACACTTGGGATGGGGAGGTGTCCGCACTCACCCCCCCCCACCAATAACCCTGTCCTCTAATGAGGTGGGTGTCCCCCCTCATTCCGGCACCCTGGCTTCTTGCAAGGAGGGGTCTCCTCATCCACCCTAGCACCCTGCCGATTTATCAGGAGGGTGTCCTCCGGACTCAACACCCTGCCCCTCTGCAGGAAGGAGGGTACTCTACCCCCTGGCAAGGAGAGTGCCCTCTATCCCAATACCGTGCCCCCTGGCAAGGGTGCCCCTCACCCCAGGACTCCGTGCAAGGAGCGTTCTCCATCCCGGGACCTGCTTTTTTTTTCAAGGAGGGCTCCCCATCGACCCACTCCTTTACAAAAAGGAGACTGCCCTGCCCCCTTGCAGTGAAGGTACCCCCCCTCCACCCCAGCCCCTTCGCAGAGGCAGAGGGTACCTCCCAGCACCCTGCCCCCTGGCAGGGAGGTGATCCCTCCTAAACACCCTGCCCCCTCGCAAGGAGGGTGTCCCTAACCCAGCACCCTGGAAGGTGGGACCCCCCTGTCCCCCCCTCCAGCACCCTGCTTCCTCGCAAGGTGGGAAACACCCCCTCCCCCCCGCCAGCACCCTGCCTCCTCGCAAGATAGGAACCCCCCCTCAGCACCTTGCTCCTCGCAAAGAGACCCCCCCAGCACCCAGCCCCCTTGCAGCGAAAGCACACCCAGCCCCCGCGCTGCCCCATCCCCAGCACCTACCTCGTCTTGGAGGACAGGAAAGCAAGTTTGATTAATCCATAGGTAAACAACTGGATGCTCTCCTTGGCTATGCTGGCCACTCTGAGCCTGTGCTCTAGGATGTGCAGTTCCATCTTTTCCTCTTTCTCATTTGTAGTTCATCTATCCCTGGGGTTTATTTTGTGTTTTTGAATGGGGAGGGGGAGGGGGGCTGTTATTGTCGGTGCCTTTTTTTAATTTTTTTTTTCCTTTCCCCCCTCCTCTGGCTCCTTCTCTCCCTTCCCGGCTCCGGGGGTGGGGACGGGGGCTGGGATGAGGGAGCAGAGGGTGCAAAAGTTGGACCGGCGGGGGAGGCCGGCGGGGCGCGGAGCGGAGCCGGGCAGGGAGGCAGCGGAGCCCGGAGTGCCGAGCAGCTGGTGCTCGCTGGAACAAACAACTTGCCACTCAAGCGCGGCCCAGCGCGCCTGCGCAGCGCCCCGCCGCATGCCGGGCCTTGCAGTCCGCCCGCCGCTACCGCGGGACGGCTCCGCCGCCGGCATCGGCATCGACTGCTGCGCCCTGCCCTGGGGAGGGGGCCCAGGGAGCGCTCCCCACCGCATCGCACCCCACCGCTTCTGCCTTCAGGGGCGATGTGGGCATGTCAGATAACTAGAAAGTAAACATATTTTTTAGCAAGGTTTGTAAGCCCCTGGTCAGGTTCATTTCTGTTGCATCTCTCTCGTTGGACTCGGGCAGGGGAGGCGCAAGGGGCATCTGGAAAATCTTCTACAAGCCAAAAGCCAGCAGAAAGGAGAATCTCAGAAGTTTATGAACGGTAGGGAAATGCACTAATCTTACACTCTTTATGCTTTTGCATGGCGGATGGGGAGACTTCATCCATCGCGCTGTGCAGCAAAGATAAAGTGGAGAAAGAGCCCACTTTGAATGAAAGTAACACGGAGGTAAAACCCACCGTTGCTAAGAACACAAACCCAACCTTGTATGTATGACAGCTGTTAGTGTTGGAAGGGTGAACGGCCTCTCGGTCCCAGTCTGCATCCTGCTCCTCAACAAGGAGGTTGAAGGGAGGTGGGAATGCACAAACCTTCTAACCAGCACCTGAGGAATGGAATCTGCTCTGGCACTGGGAGTGCCACGGGGCTGGCACCAGGATGCTGACCGCAAGCCAGGCTGGCTGTGAGCACTGGCTCCTCTGCACTGAGCCCTGCTGACACCATGCAAACTAAACCAGGGATTAAACTCAGGCTTGGGGAATTCTTAACACAGGACTTGGGCCAAGAACACAACAACAATGCCACTTAGACCACCATGGCACTTTTCACTAGATCTCAAACAAGCTTTGTAAAGACCATCAATAGCAACTCTCCTGTGGTAACCATGGGGAAACTGAGGCACAGCATTGCCCAATGGCACAAGCTCAGAGCTCAGTTAGCCAAGCCCTGCTCCAGGCCACTCCTCCTCCCTATATACAGCAGGCAAAGCTTCTGCAGCTGTAAATTAAGCTTTTAGGGCCTGTGGTGTTGTGGCAGAAATTCCTTGAATCCAGCTCTGGAGGCAGGCTTCTAAAACTAGGTTTTCAAACCTCTTCTACTCTGTTAGTTCCCACTGGATGGCTGTATTTCTCCCCTGGACATGTCTGTTCTTCCTCTGCCCCATGGCCACACTTCTGAAAGGCTGTCTTAATTTTGTTCTATCCTAAAAGGAAATATTTCAAGTTAGAAGAATTCATGTCAATGGTAATTCAAACTCACTCAGAGGAAAGGCAACAATGAAAGTTTACAAAATTAAGTGGAGATTTGATAAGCCTTGAAAAACTGAGGAGCTGTTTTCCTTCGTTGCCTCACACAAATTCAGAAGACTGTAGGCGTTGCATTTTAGGAAGCTGAAGAGGATTTTTAATCTGCTTTCACTGCCAGTTCAAGGTCTTGGTCTTCAAAGCTCTGAACGTATCTGTGCCCAGCAACAAGAAGTGCCTGCACCTGCATCTACAAATCACAGAGATATCTGTGTTCCTCTGGGACAATGCAGACCACAGAGTCCAGAAGGAAGCAGCCAGGGACAAAACATGCACCGCCAAGGTTGCTGTGAGCTTCCAGAGGAAATCAGACAAATGCAGCCTGAATCACTTCTGGGAACACTGCAAAACTTTCCTCCTTTACAAGATTTTCCATCGTAATCAGGACAATGTTCACAGCATTGGCTTGTCCCCTTCCCACATAGAGAAAAACCATGCTGCCCCAAGCAGAGCTTTCTCAACCCAGAGAGGCCAGACACTCCAGGAAGGCCACCAGGGATTGTGCTATTACCACTCTAATTACCACAGAAAATGCTTACACGAAACAATGAGAGATGGTAGAACAGACCCAAAGGTAAAATCAGTGGGGACCTTTTGAAGCAAGCAAATCATCAGAGACATTGTTCTGCCTGCAGGGAAGGAGAAAAGAGGCCCTGAGTTAGTCATCTGCATTTACTGAAAAAAAAAAAAAAAAGAAAAAAGAAAAAGAAGAATCAAGCAAGCAGGCTAAAAAATCCCCCCAAAACACAAAAGTACTTCTACATTTTGCAAGTTTACATCTGGTGCTCTCCAAAATTGCAATCTCTTGCCTGGGTCTGTTCAGCTGCTATGGTTTTCCAAGACTTTCAAAGAAGGCCTGAAGGCCTCTTTGAGCTGGAAACACAAGCCTCATGGCTATGTGAACCTTGACATAGTCGACTGTAGGAAGCATTAGGAAAACATAAAGCCCTGCTAACACCCAGCCTAATTTTCTACACTTTGGGGGGGGAAAAAAAAAAAAAAAGAAAGAAAGAAAGAAAATTGCCTAGCTCAGCACAGGCAAATTTTTCAAGAGCAGGCAACCTGGCAATTAGCCAAAACACTATTAAGTGCCCCATCCTCCAACTGTCATTAGTATTCAGATCTCTCTCCCCCTTGTTGCCAGGTATACCTGGGAGATTCCATGCAGAGAGCAGCCTAGAATGTGTTGTTATTATATATAACACACTATAATATCTTTTGATTATTGCAATTCCAAGTTTTCCATATTTTTGCAACTCTAAGGACTGACTTGGCCCAGCCACAGAGCAAGGGACCTGTTGTGCAAGATGATGTAACCACACTTCTTTATTAAAGCCAAAATCCATTCCCTGCCCACACAGCTTCCAGTGTCAGCTACCACAGTGCATGCTGGGCAGACAGAACAAAGAAATGGGGAAAAGGGACAAGAAAACAAGAAGATGAGATAGCAGCAAAACAAATCTCAGTATGAGGACTAAGGACCATGAGTCATCTCCTGCCTGGATGGAGAGCAGAGCACTTATGAGCCATCATAAGTAGATGAGATTTCTCAGTGCTCTAGGTCAGATGCCACCCACTAAGCAAAATATGGGTTTGGAAGCCTTGAGGCTAGAGGTGGTTTGGGTTCCCCAGCAGAAGAATGCAGATTGTACTTGGTCTGAGGGGCAGTTTTCAGATATCTCAGCTTCTGGTCATGAGCACAAGGACCTCCTTACTGGTGAGCAAGGTGAGAGCTGGCACAGGGTGAGACCCTGGGGCACAGCTTGCCTAGAAGTGAGGTCCTCAGCAGGAATGCTGTGTTGTGTGGAAAACCTCAGTTCCAAAAGATTTGTTTTTGCCTTGAACATTTATCTCTGCAGCAACCAAGGGACAGCCAGGTACAGGTCACCAACATTCTCCTGCGAGTCTGAATTTTGTCTGAACGTGAAGTTTTCCCATCAAGCACACTGCAGCCCAGCAGCCAAGTCTCTGCATGCTGATTGCTTCCAAACCAAACTGAAACACTCACCAACAAGCAGTGCTTCAGGAAACAGGAATTAAAAAAAAAAAAAAAAAAAAAAAAAAAAGCCAACATGGAAACAGTTTAGGTGAAAGGAATGTAATTACGCCCTGTAATTATGCCCTGTGATGAACAGTTCATGAAGATCAGCACTGTACACAGAGGAAAAATAAAGGAGAATGTCTAATCACGTGAGTCATCATGTTTTATGCAGTTATTCCAAACTACAGTAGGATATTTAAGTATTATTTTATTTAGATGGTGGAAGGAAGTTCTGAGATCATCTGTGGTTCTCTTCTGATACCGTAAAAAAAAGCCCCAGATTATTTAGTTCTCAAAAGATGGAAGCTATGGGAACTTTTTTACATATGGATTTTAACATGCAGTGCCTACATTTTTGGCAATAAAACCTCATTAAAAATATATATATATATAATTTAGATTAAATTATCTCATACAATTTGTATGACATTGCACTGCTGCAAACCTAACGTTGCTCTGCTCTTGGCAGAATTATGCTTTTCTTTCAGAAACATCTGAAGTTCAACAGCATCTTGACCTCTGACTAGAGCTTGTAACAGCTTCTAAGATATAAACCAGGAGATAATACAAGCCCTAATGGGAATGATGTAATGGCAATACCCTGGATAAGTATGCCCAAGGCAAGATGAATCCAGTGTCACAGTTGTTTATACTGGCATTTACTTTCCTGCACTACACAGAGCATATGAAGTTCTTAGCACATCCATAGCTGTGGTGTGAAACCGGGGTCAGTGTGCATTTCTGGGGTCCCTTTCAGCCTCACTACACATGGGACACAGCAATCTGTTCCAGCTTCCAAGCTCTGAGAGTACTTTTTGAATGCAGACTGTGTTTAAAGCTGTAAGGACCAGAGGTATCTTCAGGTCAGTTCCTGGTTTTAACCAAAAGGGAAGACATTACATTTCCTAGCAGCCTTAACCAGTTTACTCTGAGAGGAAAGTTACTAAATAACTATAATTATCTTGGAGCTCCTTGCTTAAGTTAAACAGCCCTTTTTGACCCAAGGAGGGTAATGCTTCTTTAGACAAATAGGTAAACAAAGGCACAGAAAGGCAGGCAGTGAACCAAGGTCACACCATTAGATATTATCATTTTGAAAGTACAACTCATAGGCCACTGCTCGATCAGGAGACCTCAATGGGGTTGTCTGAGGCAGAGAGACAGGATGGGTTTGCAAGCTGCTATCTTACACTCCAGTGACAATTAGTCACTTCTGAAAAACAGAGTAGGTTCTTTAAGAATAATCATGCGTAAAATATTAAATAATAATTTTTTAAAAGCTAAAAAAAAAAAAAAAAAAAGGCAGCTTCCCAGATGATAGCTCCTGGGCTTGCTTGTGAAAAATTACCCATTTGTTTAATTGAAAAGAGCGATTTATCAGGCTAATTTCCTTCTAGCAACCAGAGACCTTTCAAAACTTGATTGCAGTTAATGTGCCAGTGTTTCAAAGCATTTTATTCAACTATCAAACAAGCTAATGAAGACCTTTAATTTACTGTTGAAGTACAAAGTGGGCTGAGCAGGTCAGCTCCCAGGGCAGCAGAGGTGTGGATGAGACTCTGCTCCTCGGAGAGATCCAGATGTCCTGCACAAGATCTGGGGATGTAAGCCAGTAAAAGGATGTGCAGAGGCAGCTCCCACTCTGTGTGCAAGGCCACGTTACCCTTAGCCTGATTAGCAGTAAAGAGCTCCAATTAAACATTCACAAGTCAGCTTGCAAATGAAGACTGTACAACTAAATGCCTTGTTCAGGAAGGACAAAACCTCACTTCTTGGTTCCCCCACCTATATTACATGCTTTGGTGACACCTAGCAGCTACTGGTCCTAGAAGAACAGGAAACAATGGGACTCCCAGTACTGGACTAAGAAAAGGAAGCTTTGGCACTTGTAATCATTGTTATGTAGCCTCTGGATAGAAGAGATGAAACTGCTTCTACACTTGTCATGTGTAGCAGCTACCAACTGCAGAACCAACATCTAAGCTCGGTACCCCACAAAATGTCACACTAGTTTTGTCCCCATCTAAGGCAAGCAAAATTTGCTCAGCTTTGTCCTGTGAGGAGCCAAGCACAAATATTCAGTCTTGGTATTCTACTCCAATTCCTTGTTCTCGTAGTTAGTGGCTGAGAAATGTTGTCCACATCCTCAGAGATGCAATGGCTACAGCCACTCCTCTGAATCCCTCCTTCTCAGTTATACCTAAATGCATTAACAAATTTCACCTATGACTTTCCTGGAAACGTTAAAAACCTAGGAGGTAAAACTGGTAACAGAAAGAGGAAAGGTAGTGCATGTGATAGACATCAGATGAGCTAGAAGCTGAAAGTTTCCTAGCCAAGATGCTGATCATGCTGGTTCACTGATCAGGGGAGCTACTTCAACCTGGCTGCTGCAATAAGCACCATTGAAACAGACCCAGCTCAGCCCAATAGCTCTACATAAAGCCAGGTGGAATGACTAAAGTCACAAAGGCTGAAGATCAGTGTTGATGCAAACAGCCTGGCTCAGGATGTGGGAAGGAGATCTTCACAGCTACTAGAAGGTGTTAAAGATGACCTCATCTTCTCATTACCTCCTGATGCTGAAACAGGCAGTTGGAGAAAACACCACCTCCTATTTGCCTCTTTGCCCCCACCAGCCTCCTAGAGATCAGCACATCTGCAAACACGTTCTGCAAACCTAAGGGAAGAAAGCCAGATTGTAGCCTGCCTTATCTCTTCTGGCTTGCTAAATGCATTTCAGGCCTCAAGCATCACATGACTGTACATAACGTGTGGCTACAATAACTAATGTGGCTTTCATAACGGATCAGCAGGGATCAGCAATGTTGAACAAACACTCTTATTTGCAAAAGCACCTTCCCAGCCCATGAGGCAGGTGACCTTGTCTCCCAAGGGTTACAGTGTGAAGTTAATGATCTGCAAATTAAGGATTAGAAACATGTGCAAAATTTATCTACAGTTTCCCCTTAACCTCCCTGTTTTGCACTGAATCAAACAAAGGCTGTCCCTGGCTCCATAGAAACCTTGTGCCAAGAAAGAGGCCAGCTCCTGACAGTGCAGAAGGTTGTGGACAGTGCAGAAGGCTGTGGACAGTGCATCTTCTGCAAGAAGGTGTCTGGTAGGGTCAAGATTTTGTGGAAAAGCATAGATCAGTGAAAAGCATGGATCGTTTCAATGTCCTTTGCTGCACCTCCAAATGAAGAACATAACATCTCTCACACAGTCCTACCTAGTCCCATGGGGGCTTGGGTAGGACTCCCCAGCAATATGAGGACTCCTGAAGACCCCATCAATGTGTAAGCTGTTGACATATTCCATGAGAGTTTTCTGTGTGCTGCAAAGTGCCCAATGTACAGCCCCAAATCCTGTACGTCCTGCTGGACCACAGAATTCTGCTGTTCAGAAGATGTAATTGTGGATGAAATGCCACAATGAAAACATTCCCTGCACGTTGCCTCTCACACTCTCAGTATGTTACATCCCATACCACAATGGTGAGGCAGTGTTATTTGCCCATCTATTCATAGAGCAGCCTTATGTACATGCAGGGCAGGACCCTTCTGACCGTGCTACACTTTTTTTACAACTGGTGTAGCTAAGCTGGGCTCACAGGGGTTTGCTACTTCCACTTGAGGACCCCTTGTGTCTCTTGGTTGGTATAGCCCCTGGTTGAGTCCTGGGGCTTTTTTTTTTTTTTACTTTAGGGACCTGTGAATACCGTGCTCCTTCCTCACTAGGGAGCTTTGGTGGTGGCAGTGCATTCATTGCTGTTGATGCTGGCTTTAGAAGTTGCAGCCTGCCCTAAGGCACTAATTCCTACACTTTTGCTGTGCTAGTCGAAGCTTTTGTCTGGCTGCAAGACTGACAGGGAGCTCCTGTGACAGAAATTCAGCAAAGAGGGGGAAACAGTGAATTATTTTAAATCCAGTCTAATGTTTGCCCTCTTTAAGAGAAGCTGAGGCAAGCTGGCAGGAGTCCCAGTTAGGCAAGGCAGCTTTGCTGAGACAAAGCAGGGCCTGCTGGTCATTTGTCTGTAAGAGGTGGAGGGCCTGAACCAGCATGTCCAGGTCTCTCTTGGCAGGAGCTCCAACAGGGTAGCTGCCTGCTCTCTAACAGCCTCAATTTCCTTTTACTCCATCTCCTTATCAGCATCCATTCTCTCCTGTTTGTCTTCTTCAGAAGGGTCTTTTTCTATGTGATTACTTTGATACAAATGAGCCCTTCTGGAGTGATTTGAAAGATACAGCCCAGTTATTCCCATTAGCCTCTAACATAGGGTCTTCCTTCCAGTATCTCCAACCTTTTGATTCCACCAACTACTTCTTGCCTCTCATACCAGGGTAAGATTTTTAACCCATTGTTATCCCTTGAAAACAGGATACAGCAGCATGCACGACTACTCTCATGCACTCTTTGGATTTTACTACCAGAGACAGAACAAAACCAAAATGAAGGATGTACTAAAGAGGTGTAAAAATAACTGCAGAGTCAGTAAATGTACACATGTGCCTAGACAAGACCTGCTTCTGTAACACTTGGGCTTATGTACAATTGCTTCAGGCTCCAATTTGCAAGTGCAAAAATCATTGACATGTCATATCTATCAACAGGGTACCTCCCCAGGGAACCAGAAACATGTTTTCCCATCCAGATTGTGTATTCCACCATGGTGGCCAGGGAATACTTTCTGCTTGGTTTGTACACCATATTTGTAGACTCATAGATGCTCAAGGAGCTGCTGAAACAAACGCAGCGAGGAACATAATGAGCTACAGAACTGGACCATCTTGCCTTGAATCCTGTTTCTGACAGTACCAAATGCTGATGGCAGAATATAAGGATGAGGTATTTTTGTAGCCTCTTCTGCTGCACTCTATCTAGTAACAGGCACAAACCCTCAGTAAACCACGAGCCTCTCTTTTAAGAGAAAAATTTTAGCAGTAATTTGAGTGCCCTGAGGAACTAAAGCTGAATTGAGGAACAAAGAGTCTTTAAGACAGCAGGGGGAAAAAAAAACACTGAGATTTTAAAATGGAACATTACAAACACTGAAAACAAGCACACTACAGAAATGGGACAGTGAGGCACACAGGAGCAAGTGGAAGGAGGAAGAGTCATCTTCATTTAACTGCTCATAAAGTTTGCTTTACACAAAACATTTCCACTCCTAGGCTTAAAATACAGCTCTGCTGCTGGCCCCAACAAAGAAAGCAGCAACAACAGCATGAAGAATGTTCCATCTTTGAGGATCAAGAGAGAAATCCAGACAAAAGGTTCTATATGACTGTCAAACATACCCCCCTTCCCAACTGCTTTCTGTCCCCCTGCTATAACCACCCATGTCTTTGTCTGGAGAGCTGACAGGTTTAAATAGAGCATACAAAACTGGCTGTTTCCAAGCCCCCATTTCTGCCTGTATCAGAGAGCATATAACAGACTTCTTTACACTCAGAGTCACTTGTTCAGATTTCAGTTTTGATTACTTCAGGGCTGTGTTTCATGCTATGCTGTTATTTATTTTAATGAACTCTGCCTACTCTGTCATTTGGTTCAAACTAGGAGATCTTAGGAGCTGTTACGCTACGCACAAATTCAGGATGATACAGCAAAGTAACCCAAATGGAATGAGGCCAAACAACATGTAATCATGTCTAACAAGGAGGGAGGGTAGAGAGTGCAGAGGGGGATGGGAGGGGAGAAGCAGAGATGCAATAAATAGTGTGCACTGTGTACTGTGAACCAATACTTCTCACTATACATGAGGCCTGACAAAGAAAGAGGAGGACAACTCTGGCTGAGAGGCAAGAGCAAGATCTGGCAGTCAGGTGGATGGACAGTGAAAGGCATTTTCTCAACTAGCAGCTGATTATTATTTAATTTTTTTTTCTAATGGCTTGTTTTCACAAGGGAGGAAATGTAGTCCTGCAGAAGGAACCCAGCAATAAATTGGTCTTAGGGTTTGGGTTTTTTTCTGCGTTGCCTTTCATGCCTAGCAGAAAAGGAAAACAAACAAAAAAAAAGAGTTACACCAAGAAGAGAGACTCCAGATAGTTACCTACTTTCTAATCTGCTTGTTACCTGAGGACTAAGCATTAACTAGAGTCTTCCTTACCTCTTTTCTCATGTAACATACATTCATTTCTTACTCAAAGTGGAGTGAGTATGCAGTTCTTTTATCTGCTTCTCGGGTAGAACTAGAAATGGGATAAACTTCTGAGCAGAGATAATGCTAAATGAGGCTGCATGTTTGCAGAACAAATAGGCAAGCTAAAGGTAAGGCAATATATTTGCCAGAATATTTCACTGCTTTTGATCCAGTAAGTTGAATGACAGAAAGGTGTCTGCACTGGAATAATTTGTCCCAAGGGGAAATGATCATGGACTAAACTAGTGGGCAGTATCTGTTTAACTCAGGAACATGCAGAAAGAATGAAGAGCAGGAGATAATGAAGCTTTAAGGAAGAGCAGAAGTCCCAGAGGCTTTTGTTCCTTCCTCATGTGCCAACGACACTCATGGAAACACTTTATGTTGTTCTCCAAATTCTTGGACGTGAACCTATAACTAAGCATACCAGAACTCCCCCTACTGAGAAGCTACCACAACCACAACTAAATATTTGGGGAATTTCTTTGGCTAAAGACTTCTCTGTTGGAAAGTGCTGATTTGTTGAAACCAAAGCTTTCTGTGGAAAAAGATCAGCTTCGGTGAAATATTAGCTGGGAAGAGGTTCTTGTGCTCACAGCGCAATTGCTTGACAAGACCAGGCAGATACAGCATTCCTTCTGGGGTTCTGCACTGTCCAGATACTGCAGGGTCAGACAGAGCAACAGACAGACATGCAAACACAAACCACACAGGGCAACCTCTTCAGTACGGATGGCCAGGATTAGAAGAAATGTTTGAACCTGGTCTTTCCCTCTGGGCTGCTACCATATGGGAAGAGGGCTGGTTCCCATCTCTGTTTCTTTCTTCAAAGGACAGAGTCCAGCACTTTGGGTTTTCTTTCTCAAGGAGAGAACAAACAAGAAGACAAAAGCACAAAACTTCCCATGAAACAGCACTCTGTTCTCACTCTCTAGTTTAACACAAATGATATCACTGCACTCACACTGGGGACTTGATAATTATTTTGGCTAAAGAAAACTAAACAAACAAGAACAAAACCTTGTGGCTCTGTGTGATAGCACTACATTTAGAAAGATGAAGCATAAGACTCAGAAGGAAAGAAATACTGCCTTGCTGTCTGCCCTTCAGCCTGAGGCTGACTCTCCTTGCACACACACTTACATACTGCCTGCCAGCACCATTTCGGTGAATCAGTGGAACAAGGTACAAGCTGAGCCCCCTGACTATCAGAACAGCATTTTCTGATGATGTTTAAGAGCCCTAAAAAATCTGTCTAAAAATGCTAGATCCTCTTACTGTGTCTGTAGTAAGATTTTATTTGAAAGAATCTAACTGCAGGAAGTTTTGGGGTTTTTTTTCCATTTTTTTTCCCTTGCCCTGATGGAAAACAAAAAGGCTCTTTCTGGTTCTTGAATCTTATTCTGTGTTCTAACAAGCAACTACATTGTTTGAATTCCCTTCCCAAACACCTCCAGGCCCCATATATGCCAAGGACTTCTTAAAAAGTGCTTAGTTAATGCAGTGTAAATACTTACAAGCTTTGTTGGAAATGATGCTTGGCTATAGGGTTCTGACTAACAGTAGGAGAAAGATCCATAACATAATCCTGTGAGGTTTGATTCAGTCAAGCTTCAAAGCCAGATTTTGGCACACTTGTCATCTCCATATTTAGAACCATTGACACATATTTGCAGCTTTTAAGTCTGCTTCTTCCCAACTTTCAGGCTAAGCATTTCCTTTGAAAACACAAAATACCCATGACAAATATGCATCAACCAGCTAACCACAGAAGGCTTCATCTGATAGGCAAGAAGAATATTCCTATGTCACTGTTGTCCAACACAGAGGCAAAGATTTACCTTTATCAGAAAGGTATCTTGCTAGTAATGCAGGTTTGGCAGAGACTCAAATGGCTGGACAACGAGGAGAAACAATCTTCAGGCTACTGCTGCAAAGCTAGAGTGGTTTGTTTTTTTCTTATTTTCTTTTTGTCACTCAAAAAAGTTAAAAAGAACTTCTGGTCAAGTGCCTTTGGTGTAAATGAGAAGAAATGACTACAAGTTTGGGGGTTTGTTAGTTTGTTTTTCTTTTCCCTTTTGCCTTGTTTGCTTTTTCTCCTTTTAAAAGGGACTCTTTCTGGAGAGAGTGGCATTGCTGAAGTGTTGACAAAACAGAATGCAGGTTGCTTCCCAGACATAGCATAGTTCTGTCTATTACATCTGGTTTTATCTGCTCCAGCAGCAGGTGCACCAAATTTAGGCAGTCAGGATAACATCCTCCTCACTTCCACATCATGGTCATTTTTGTGCAAGTCCATAACATTGTTGTCACTTCCATGTGATGGTCATTTTGGTGCAAGGCCTTCTTTGGAAGCTAGCATGAAATATTCTAACTCCACCAGACTTTCCTGGGGCAGCACTAGTTTACACCAGCTCTGATTTTCAGGCTTTTCCCCTACCTACCAGCATGATATGTGGAAACAAAAAGAGATTTAAGGAAAAGACCAATATCTTTCTGTAGTTACTCCATGCTTGCTTTCTTGTAGCAATTTATAGAGGACTTACTAAACCAGTTTGCCTTCGTGGTGTCATAATTAATGGAGGGGCTGGTTCCCCCTATGCTAATCTATCACTTTGTGCAACAGTTGCATCTGAAATAGGGTGAGAAACATAGATTTTACTGCAGAGTAAATCCTTAGTACTGAACCTGCAGTCTTTACAAAGCTGGAATTCCCTTGGGGTTTTGATTGAGGTGTGCAGAATTCACTTTTAAAGGCTGAGCACAAACAGAAAGCCAGTGAGGACAAACTCTAATAGAAACTCTCATGGTCCTCAGAATGGTAAACTGTAACATCATCAACTGATGTAAGGATATCAGAAGATGAAGTCCTCCTACAAAGCTCAGGAGCTAACAGTTATTCTGCTCTGATCACTTATTTTCAACTAGGCATTTTCCAATTCCTTAATTTCTTAGAATAGAATGAGGAACACTCTTCCAGCCAGTATGAACGTGAACTTGAAAAATATTTTTCCCTCATTTAAATCAGAATGAATAATTCAGTGTCATTTCCCCCCCTCACCACTATTCATTTTGTCTTACCTTTTCCAGTTTAAACTTCCATTTACCTGTTTCAAATGGCACAGCTTATGAAAGAGATTGTTGAAAGCAGATGTTTCAATAATGTCAAAATATTTCCTGTAAAAATGATTTTAAAAGACAAAATGTGCATAGCATAGGCTCAGAACAAACCCTCTCCTGAAAAAAAGGGTTTGGTTTCACTGAAGTATTTCACAACACAGACATTTCAAGAAGAAATTCTTGATTAATTCTTTCTGATAACCTCCTAAGAAGGAACATCTTTTTACTATCTCTAAGCCTAGAATTATTGTGTGAGTGATGAAGAGTGCTGGAGACAGATGTGTGCTCAAAGCCACCTGGATACTTCTTCATGCCTCACTCTGGTAACCTCAAAGGAAGCACAGAGAAAAGTGCTCCTCTCAAGATGACAACAGAACAATGCAACCCCCATACCCTTGGTGAACCAGGCCAGAACAAAGTAGGTTGCTTTATTTTTTCCCTTGTCACTCCAATATCCTTTTGCACACTCTTCACCAAGGAATACAAGAAGAGTGCATTAAGTGGCTTTAGCCATTCCACCTTCTCCTGTTTTGCATCTGTGTTGATGATATGTGCTGAGTGAGTTAAATTCATCCTTTCAAGCATAGCTCTATCTGGAGTTATATTTGCTTTCCAAGGATGTGAGCAGGGAGCATGTTCTGAATCTTGAGATTCCACTTGTTAGTGGAGTGTGCTGCCATTATAACACTAAGCTGCCACAAAAATAGCAGCCTCAGTTAGATTTTCCTGATGAGAAGTTCCCACTAAAGCTGATTTAACAATGCATTATACTCTCTATTTTCCACGCTTACGTCAATGACTTGGAAAATTGTAGAATTTTGTACAGAAGAATAAACCAGACCTAGCTGCAACATCCGAGTGTCAGCACTGCAGCTTAGTTCCTTCCTTCCTCACCCCTGAAAATTTCAAATCCACAACCAGCACTCAAATGTAGGACTTAATACTCATTCCTGCTCTCCTATGTTCCTTCTCCATGCAGGTGGATAGAAGTCTCTGTGTGGCTTAACCTCTCTCTCAACACAGGCTTGATGGCTTCTATCATTTCTCATTATGCAGCAGCAAATTTAATTGAAAAATCTTCACAGAATACAGATGCCCATTAATAGATGAGTTGAGAAGGGAAAGAGAAGCATTTTGCTAATAACTGTATGGATCTTATCAATAAGTATCTGAGGGTGGCTGTCAAGATAAAGGTGCCAGTCTCGTTTCAGTGGTGCCCAGTGATAGGACAAGGAATAATGGGTACAAGCTGGAACACAGGAGGTTCCACCTCAACACAAGGAGACACTTTACACTGAGGCTGATGGAGCACTGGAGCAGGCTGCCCAGAGTGGTTGTGGAGTCTCCTTCTGTTGAGACTTTCAAAACCTGCCTGGATGTATTTCTGTGTGACCTGCCCTAGGTGACCCTTCTTTGGCAGGGGGAGTGGACTGGATGATCTCTGGAGGTCCCTTCCAACCCCTAACATACTGTGATTCTGTGATTATAAAACTCCAGAACGTTGCCAGGTAAACATTAATATAGGTTCCAAAGGGTCACTTCTGCAGCTCATTGCTGACCACAAGTTTGTATGGTCAGATGACGAGGAGTTGAACATTTCAAAAGATTCTCCTATATATTTTTAAAACATCCACCTATATATTTAAGTCCAAAAGTGTCATCAATGATACCTTCTAAACCTTGTTTCTATAACCTCTATTTATCTCCAAAGAGATATCTTCTTCTCTTCCACAGCTAGCTTACCTTGCAAACCAGGTTCTTTTCTGCTCTACACCTCAGAGCAGGCATGGGGCTATATATTACATGCTGCTGCAGTGTTACTGTTCATTAAAAAGATAAGGGAAGAAAAGAAAGCATGCATGAGTGTGTGAAATGGACAGATTAGACACCTAAGGGCACAGACAACAGCAGGAATACATTTGCTCCTATGATCTGCTCATGTTTGGTCTCAGAAAATACATTAGGAACACACATGCCTATTCATATTCAATGTAGAAGTTAAACATTTCTTAGGATCAGGCTGTCAACGCAGCACAAACCCAAGATTTGTTTGGGTTATATTTCATTAGAGATTAGGGTGTGTATGCTGGGAAGGAAACATGGCAAAGGATTTTATAGAACTTAAAGAATATTTTCTGGTATCCAGTACAAAATATTTCTAGACAAAATGCTTCATCACAGTTTTCACTTTGTTTTTGTTTCATGTTTGCTTCTACATGATTCCCTCTACTTTAATGGGTTTTAGCGTGTCTTTTTCCTAATTTAATAGAAGTTCCTTAAAGATGGAAAACACTTCTTGCATCCCTAACCCAGTTTGATTTTCAAATTGAGTTTTGCAGGATTTAAATAAATCAATGTAATTCTCGAAAGAGCTGCTTGGATGCAGGAGGCACTGAGGACTTCCTGTACCTAAGGGAAAGAGAGCTACATAGTTACTACAGAATAGCAGGCTTACTCTTAAAAGTAATTTGAGTACAGCATTCTCATCACTCTGCAAAGATGATTTATGGCACCTCTTAGCTGGTACTCATGTATACTTTGTCTTGGATTTTTCCTCCCCAATGTGTAATAGAAACCATGTCGGTTACAGAATAGGTGATGAAATCTCCCTCATGGCAGTTAACTACTTTAGAGACAGTTTTCATGGACATATTCCCCAGTAAGCAGATTAACATACTTTTAAAGAGGCAGGAACTGTTTTCTCTCTGAAACCAGGGAAGCAATTCCTGTGCTCACATCTAAATGTGTTAAAGTGAAGCAACACTCCTGTCTCAGCTTCCAGACACGAGAAGCGTAGCCATGTCCTCTGATGGGTCTGGCCCCGACTTGTTTTTCATTCAGTTTAAAACCAGAAAAAAAGAGCATTTGTTCTGCTTTAAGCAAACTGCATCAGAACCACAGATAAATGTTCTCTTCATGCTGTGAGGGAAGAAATCAGTGTATTGATGGAAGTTTATTCAGCTCAGGAACTATCCCAGACGTCCATTTGTGCCACCTGCAACTCTTCTCTTGCACTGGCAGCGCTTGGCCCAGGCTGAAACATGCCTACACTCCAGCTTCCTCCACTGGAGGTTTGGAGGCCATAGAGAGGAAAGAGAAGGAAGAGCGAAGAATGTTTATCAGTACCCTTTTATTTGTGTTATGCAGAGCAAGAAGCTGTTGGGTGGCCCGTTTCAGGCACGTGGAAAACAATTCTCCCTGAGTGAGGACAGGTTCTCACGCCTCCGAGGAGATCCTATCTGCATCGGTAGGCTGATAGTAACTGTCACAGTGAAAGGAACAGGCACTATAATCAACATCTGCTGACCTAACAATTGGTTTTGAAACTCACAGATAACATCAGCAGGCAGTTCTCAAATGGTTTATAGGCCTCACTGATATTTTAATATTTTGTTGCACTGAATTTCAAGCCTCGGAGTCTCCACTAAGTTGAACTGGGTATTCCTTAATAGACTGAATTTAAAAGGAAAACAATTTCTCCTGTAACATGAGAGGACAGGTTGCCTATTCACTTCCCTTCGCTCTCTGTCTTTTAAACCACAGTGTATGTGTGTCCCATTGCACCTTTTTTTAACCAGGGACTGCCCTGACACCCTCTTTGTGGGAGTCAGGAAGTGCTAACAGCAAAGCAGACAGTGAAGCTCCATAGCCCACATCTGCTACTCCTGACTGTACACAGCAAAACTTTGTTGGGAGACTGCCCATTTGCTCTCTACTTGGCCAAATACTCGCTTATTCTATAAAATCATTTTAACAAGCTAAATACTCAAAGAACCTCATCTTTTAGTATTTGAAATGATGTCATTTGCTGTCCAACAACTGGGTCGTAAGAGGCATAAGCATAACATATAATGAGGCACAAAATGCTAACGTTAATATTTTGTACTGAAGAGTAAAAAGAAGCATCATGCTCACAAGGCTGTCCCTCTCCAAAAGGATATTACAAGAAAATAACTCACCATTATCAGGGTAAGAGTCAGCTGCCCCTTCAAATACTCAAGGCTGAAAACCCTGGCAGCTTCCATCATCTTATCTGCCAGTGCTTCCCCCTCCTTATCAGATGCTTACAGACAGCAATAGGGTGATAGGGAAGCTGCTGTTTGTGCCACATCAGCAGGCAAGAAGCAGCACAGATGTGTACAAACATGCAACTCAACCAAGCCAAGTTCCAGTTCCCCACCTGCTCGTATGAGGCCAACAAATTGAGAACCAGTGGAAAATACACTTGTCTAAACCCTTCACGTTTAAATTGTTCTGCTGCCAGAATACAGACAGGAAATTTGATTAATTCCCCCTGCAAAAAGGTCAATAGAGTCCTTCACTACCTTTTCACTTAATGAAGAGGATAGGCTACAAAAGTACTTGAAGCACTGTGCAACCCTGAGAGGTGGTGCTTCACTTTCTCCAGTTTGTATAACGTGCTTGTCAACAAACTCCTCATACATCCCTCAGAAAGAGATCAAACTTGCCACAGTGGTCACCACTGGAAAAAAACAACCTGCATGTGCATCACTGAATGCATTCAGCTTCTGACCATTTATCAGAAAAAAAATGATCAGAAAGCATTTAAACTCTAACTCTGAAAGGGAAACAAACCTCCGGTACATGCAGATGCTGTACAAAACTTCACATCGCTGTCCTGCTTCTGGATGGCAATAGATAGCAATAGATAGCAGGAAAATGAAGAACCTTTCTCTTCTTAACTTCTTTTTTTTTCCTCTCCCCCTGAAATCTGCCACACAAGGTCTATTTTATGGGATGTCAGTGCACTAACAAATATAAACTCAGAATCAGGCTTTGTCCTTGCTGAAGAGCTGAAGTTACCCTCCAGTCATTCATGTTCTTAATTAGAACACAAACATCATGTGTCCAAGTACAATGGATCAATAAATGCTGTGAGCACAACTTAAGTAGAGCTCAGTTACTCAACAGTTGACCACTCAAATTCTGCACCACATTTAGTTTTTTAAATTTATTTTACTTCAATCCAAAAAACTCAGAGACAAGTAATTAGGCAAAACAACAATTAAAAAGTCATAGCCATGGCAAGATAAGAATATGAAGAGAGTAGTTTAATATAGATAAGCTTTACTGAGAAAATGAATTTTGATTTTCTTGAGGTAGAATGGAATCTAGATGAGGTAGAATGGAGTCTAGATGAGGTAGAATGGAGTCTAGATGAGGTAGAATGGAGTCTAGATGAGGTAGAATGCAATCTAGATGAGGTAGAATGGAATCTAGATGAGGTAGATTGGAATCTAGATGAGGTAGAATGGAATCTAGATCAAGATCTACTCACATGCATGATAACAGTGAAGAAAAAAAAAAACCTACTTTGGCCATGTGTTCCTGAGTGTCCAGATATTTGCTGTAGATGCAAATATTTTTGTCTAACTCAGACGAAAAAAAGGAAAACCAGACAGAAAAGGAAAAAAATAAAAGAGGTTTTTTTCCATACAACAAACCTTCCATTGGATGTTGATTCCTAGCCATGCACATTTGCCAATCCAACAAGTATTTTCTTGTTTGTTTTCTCCCAAGCACTAAAGCCTGCTTTAAGCCTTGGAATTGAGGATAAATCCTCCAAAACAGCATGTGCCGAGGGGAGCTCTGCAAAGCCACTGCCCCAGTGTAGCAGATGAGGTGCACATCCCCAGGTGGCAGGGAGGGTTCTCACACTGCCTCGAGCTGCAAGGCTGGGTGGAAGAGATGGATGAAGAAAGCAAGCTTCCTGTGCTTCTAAGTCAGTAATGCAAGAGTGTGTAAATTCCTGCTATACATGGTAGGCAGCAAGACATCCTAGACTGGCATCCTTGATCCCTGACAACTATCCTGACACTGAGATTCTGCTGGCATGCAAAGATTACACACATTAGCCCTCATTTTACTGCTGACATGCACAAGAAAAGTGATTCATTAAACACACCTATGCAGATTTTGTGCATTCTCTGTGTGTCTGCAAACGAGCCTGAAAAGGATCCCCTTGAACCTTCTCTAGGAATGTACTCTTTGGGTGAAAGAACATATTTCATGGAGATTAAGTGGAATAATCTCTTTGCCTTCAAATCAATGCCACTGTTGACAAAGTAGAATTCAAGGGATCTGGAAAACATCCAAATCTAGTCCCTAATCCTTCTTAACTGAGTGGAAAAAAAGTTAGTTCTACATCCAATCTGATTTTATATGAAGATTGCCATGGCAGCCTGTGATGCCATTTCGATATGGGTATGGGCATAATCTCATCATTATGGTGATGGGAAAATTGTTTTCTAGTAGCACTCTTTGACCTGTGCAGTTTGCTGAACTGAGATTCTCCAGCCCTGGAATGTACACCTGCTTCCTGCTACTTCTGGTCTACTTCAGTTAGATCCTCAAGTAAGTTCAGGGGAAAACTCCCATAGAAAACTTGCCAAAGTTTGTACAGATATTAAGAAATATATAGAGCAGAAGGTAAGGCTCTATTGCCTCTGTCCAAGCACTGATGATTGTGTGAGTCTCCACAGCTTAGAGCTAGGTTTTGTTTGTCACTAATGACTAGGAAAGAGGCTGTGTAGTGATTGCTGTTTATTAAGACCCACTTCAGGGTCTTGGGAAAACACTGTTGTGGGTTCAGAAAACAACCACGAAGATTAACTATGAGATCATCATCAGAAAAAAATTACTTTAGCCTAAAAAAAAGATTAAACTTTCGGATCTAAGACTCAAATCCTACAAATTCTTCATGCTCATGTGAAAACCTTTTCCTACAAATGTAGTTAAAAAAAAAATTAAAATTTCCCAGAAGATCATAAAGCAACTATTAAAAATAATCAGTCACACAGGGCAATTCATTAAAAATTAAATTGATGTAGATTTCAATTACTCTCATTTCTAACTAACAGAACAATAGACCTACTGGGGCAGACAGCAAGATCTCAAGTTTCCTTTGGCTATCTCTTATGGATTCTGAAAGAATTGGGAAAAAGAAAAACCCCAACCAAACAACCACCAACAAACAAACAAACAAAAAGAACAAAAAAGTCCCCCAAACCAACCAACAAAAAACACACAAAAATTACAACAATCCACCCCAAAAAATCCAAAGAGGTTATCTAATCCATAAAACACACTGGCATGTTCTAACAATAAGGGAAAGACAAGTTTGCATAGGCTGAGGTAAAGCTAGGCAAAGCAAGTTGGATAATATTTTGAGTAGAGGTTTTATATCTACCTATTATGCCTCTTATGTGGCTAATCTGTTGCCCTGACACAAATAATAGCAGCCTGGGAAACACAGGAAGAAAGGAAACTTGAGGGTTTATCCCCAGTATATTTTCACCCTCCAGGGACCCGAAGCTGAGGGAACTTCCTAAATGAACATTGATGAACAAACTCTTGATTAGTTTTTCATGCTAAGTTTTCCTCCACAAGCTGTGCAAGTGTTTTTCTGTCCACATCCTTCTGGCTGCTTTGTTAAGTTCAACATAAATTCAGAGCAGGACTTGCCCCACTTGCTGTTGAGGAACAATTCCTGTAAATAACTTGTTTTGTAAAATTTTTGTTCAGTTCCTCCCGGAAGCTGCAGAAGATCTCTTGCCCTGAGGATGGTACACTGATATTTGTCATTAATTCCAGAACCAAACCTGGCAGACTCTGTGTGTAGAGGGGGGAAGATGAAGTCCAGTGGTACTAATGAAGCAAAATGTTGGTTCATAAAGGTAGACGAACAGACCTAAAGCTCTTCTGTTTAAACTGGAGTCTCACTCATAAGTCCTTTCCTGCCATTCATAATCTGTTTTTCCTCTTCCCTCTAACCTTCATACGAAGAGGTCATGCCAATTGCAGCAAATGCCAAAGAACAGCTAAATTCCAGCCCCAAATTCACTTATGTTCTCCAGCCAGGAGCAAAACTCAGAACCTGATTGTAACGTACTATTACTAACTCTTTTCCAGCCTGGTTAATTCTGTGATTCTGTGGTTATTTTTATTAACATGGGCCTCATTAAAAACATTTTTAGTACCTTATAGCTGCAAATTACCATAAACCAGCAATGGCCTGAGTGGTATCTGCAGCAGATTCATTCTTGGTTTATCTGGAGGCACTTTCTCAGAATGATCAATGCGTAGCAGTTTTGTAAGCAAGCTAATAAACAAATCCATCAAATACAAACACAGCATTATCTGGAAAATCTGCAATAAGGCACATGATGCTTGCTTTAGCCTAAATTTCTGTTTCCTCAATGCTTTAAAGAGGGTGAAGTGATGCAATCCACTAGTTGAACATGCACTGCTCCTTCCCTCTGTGTTTGATGCACAGATGATGTGAGTGTGTGTTAGCTTCCAGCTAGGGGACATATTATTTCATTTTAAACTGTAAAGGTTCTTGCTCTTACTTCTACAGATCTCTCAGTGACAAAGATCATGACCACTGCATCACAGATGAATGGTACAGAAGGAAAGAATGCCCTGTGCAGGCAGATAAGGGCCAGAAGATGTAAAAGCAAAGGTTACTAATCTAGAATTTTTAAGGAAGCCTGCTTTATGTTGGATATGCAATTTACAAGCTTCTGCCACACGTCCTTCACAAGAGCTCTAATTTATCAGAACATGTGCCTGCCTTCTGGATGAGATACAGAACCAGAGGCTATTAAAAAGACTATTCATTATAAGATTATTCACATTAGCAGCATTTCCCCTCACAGCATTAGTGATAATGGTCATGGTGCTGACCCTGGGTTTGGTACAAGTTGGATGACTTACATTAGCAGGCGTGTATTTCACATTAATATGAATCATGAACTCCTCCTAGTGAGCTAAAACACAGTGTAGCAGGAACAAATGGTGATAAACAACTGCTAGACCAGAGATCCCAACCTCTCTGCAGTATTCTAGGGCAGCAAGAGGCAGCTTGGCACATAGACAAAGGTCTATTCAGCGACAGCTCCTGCAGTTTTCATGCCTAAAACAGTGTCTGCTAGGTCAGCTCATAATAGGGTTGCAGGTTTTTCAGGGGTCTGACTTAAACTCCCCTGGGCTGTGCATCAAATGATTTAACAACTGACTTGGAGAAATGTTCAGTAGTCATTTTAGCCTGCAAAGATTTTCCTGAAATCTCCAATTTTTACAGTGAGCTGTGTCAAAATGCTTCTGGGATTCAGTTAGTGGGCTCAGATTGTGTTTCTTAGAGGAAGCACAACTTCATAGCCTCTTTCCCTTTTGCCCTCTAGCCAAATCCCTTGCACACATTAAGCCTATAAGGCCTCTTCCTACTCACCTTAAAATCATACCAGTAGCACTGAAACACATCACTGCTCCAATCCACAGGTCCTCATTTGTCATGTTTGAGCTGAGCTGTTCTTGCATCCTTCTGTGCTAGGATTAAGTACACTTCTGAAGTGTGCATTTATAATGCATCAGATTGTCACATCAGCTGTCAGTGCAGCAAAACATCACTGCAAGTTCCCTTAACTGCTTGCTTGCCATCCTTTTGATGGCAGCACTATAACTGTCTTTTGCCAGGTAAATCATTTTAGTAGCTTTAACAATGAAGGAAGAGAACTGGTGAGCGAAGTCTCAGGGCCAGAGTCAGGCAGGATGAATAGGGAAGAAGGTGCAGAGCTACATCTGATACTCCTTGACCATGAGTAACATGCACTCATCCATCCTGGCCCTGAACACCTCCAGGGAGGAGGCAGCCACAACCTCCCTGGGCAGCCTACTGCAGAGTACTACCACCATTGTACTGAAGAACCTCTTCCTAAGACCCAGTCTAAACCTACTCTCTCTCAGCTTAAACCTACTCTCTCTCAGCTTAAACCATTCCCCCTTGTCCTGTTACTACCCTATGAAAAGTCCCTCTCCAGCCTTCCTGTGGGATCCCTTCAGGTATTGGAAGGCAGCTATAAAGTCCCTGCCAGAGTCTTCTCTTCTCTATGCTGAACAACCCCAGCTCCCTCAACCTATCCTCTTAGCAGAAGTGTTTCAGCCCTTAGAACATCTTTGTGGCCCTCTAGAGAAACTGATGCAGGACAATAAGCCACTGTAAAATCGTGCCCACTGAAGACAATGCAGCCATACTCTTGGCTATCACCAGGAGACAAACAAACCCCTTTGCCTTTGTTGACATTCAGTTCCCCAGTGCAAGGGGATACATGCTGGAGGGATCTGACTTTACTGACCTGGTAAGGCAAGCTCTTACTTGTCATTTCATTAGGTGCACTTTATTGCCCAGAGTGCAGAGGAACAGAAAACAGGACTACTGATTTATAGCCCAAACCACCCATGGGGACAAAACGTGGGACACCAACTAGGCTTCAATTCAGGGAATTTTGGATATTGTTGTAAGCAGAGCATCAAATTTAAAGCTAAACCAGATAGTGATTTTTGTTGCTGCCAAATTTCTTCCCCCCCCTCCTCCAGTTTTGATTCAGAATTCATGTTTAAAAATCATCTGATGTGTGAAATAAGGAATACAGAGTCTGAGCAAGCTGGTTTTAATTTATTTTTCACATTTCAGAATTTTTAAAACCAGCTATGCTGATAAGACATTTTTCCTAGCAAAAAAAAAAACAACAAAACAACCAAACTTCCATCTTGAGCTATGCCAGTGTAAGTGAAAAATATTAGGCAAGCTTACACATGTTTTGATGTATATTCAAAACTGTCATGTTGTTTATCCTCATGTTGCAAAGCATCCTATATACAACACTGTGGGAAACCTAGGCTGGAAAGCATTTCCGCTTTCAGAGCGAGCATTTCATTGTTAAGGCTCACACTCCTTCAATTTACAGAGGAAACCTTCACCCAAAGTAAACATCTCCACCTTTGAAAGCCACCTCTGAATTTTAAAATAGCTATCAGCTCATGGGAAAGGATTTCCAGGGAATGAGAACTTAAAGAATCCATAACATCCTAAGTAATAACCCCTGAAAAACCCCTGCACTCCTCCACGTTTGTAAATGGCAGAGTGTATATAATCGTTACCCATCTACATGTTCCATGCTGTCATTGTTAAACCCCAGACAAGCTCATTCCTTCAGGGTGATTAGGCTATCAAACCCTGGATGTGTTTAAAGGTTGTTTGGATGTGGTGCTTGGGGATATGGTTTAGGGGTGAGCCTTGTAGAGTAGGGTTCTGGGTTGGACTTGGTGATCCTGAGGGTCTTTTCCAACCTGAATGTTTCTGTGATTCTGTGAGTTTTTTTTTCCATCTCAAACATACAAGATGCCTGCACACAGCTTTAACATCCTGTACCCCACCCACACCCACCAAGCTTTGTGCAGACCTGAGGGAGCTGCACCAGACTAAAACTATTTCAGATGACCGCAGTCAGCTGCTGCAGGGCAGCCAAAAGCACAGCAGTGGGACTAAGAGTCATGAGCTTCCCACTTCAGGTCCTCTGTACAGCCACACACTCAGTGTCAAAGTAACTTGGCCACAGTGCAATAGTGATTCACTGATACATGTATTGAAAACTCTCCTCTTAAAATTTCATTCATTCATACATGTATTGAAAACCCTCCTCTGAGAGGCATTTCACTGATATATATTTGGTCCTTTTCTCCCCCAGTTTAAAAAAAAAACCCAACCACCAAAACCCAACCATACAAAAAATGGCTGTAAATCAACTCTTTGTTTTATAGAGGTAGGAAAATATTTTTTCTTTCCTTTGAAAGCTACCTGCTTGAAAGACGAGGTGAGACTTTGCCAGGCAGTGAAGATGACTTCAGTGCAAAGCAGAGCTTGTTCCATTTTCCTCCTAGCATTTTGCTTACATGCTAGCAGCTGCTTTAGAAGACACATTGATTTGGGAAGCAGCAAGTGCCATTTGCCTCTAATTAAAGATTGCCTGCATTGATTAATGTGCATATAGAACATACAGGGAGGAATGGGGAAAAAAAACAAAAAGCAAGCCTGACCTATTGGCAGAACAAACTCACTTTCCCCTGTTTCTCCCATGACACACTGTTTGCCTGGAACCTACCAGTCATGCACATTGCAATTAAATACAAGTTCTTGTAATCAACAAAATCATTAACAGAAGAGGCCATCTCCTCCATGCCCTAGGTTGTTGATGATAAGTTTTAATTTACTAAATGAAGACAATCTCACCAAGAAGATGATCTTCATTTTGAGAGGCATGCTCTCGGGCACCTGTGCGATCAGCCAGCTTCTCTTACCAAATGCAGCTGAAATCAAGGTCAAAAAAGCATCCCTCTCTCTCTCTCTCCCTTTCAGAGTGCAGCTTGACCTCTCCCATCTGTGAGTTTTAATCAGTCCCAGTGAGCTGACCTCCGGTCTTCTTCAGCGTGTTTGAACACAGCTGAACAACTACAAAATAAGCATCTCCCTTGAAAAACTGCAACAATAAAGCAGAGAGAGGCTACCCCTTTGCTTCCATATGCTTACTAGTTAAATGATTACATTGAAGTGGCCTGTCAGCTAGCAGCATAACCAGAAGTACAAAGCACATCTCTAACTCCCAGTTTTATCCTCTTCTTCCATGTTTGGAACAGTACTTCACACTATCATTACTGCAAGGAGTAGCAAGGGTTAATGCAGGGGCAAGAGGCAGAAGGTTGTGCACAGGGAAACATGGGACACTGCAGCATGCACTTCAGTGAGGTGTGAATAGGGAAGTGTTCAAGTGGGGTACACCAAACTCAAGTTTGGAAAAGAGATAAGAGGGCTATAAAGGGAACACTAACATGACACTAAATAATTTTAAGGACAGCTCAAGTTCAGAAGATAAGATTTCTGGACAGCTACAGAGATTGTGTGCAACATCCTGGTCACTTGGATCAGAAATGCAGTGCCCTCTTTTCATGGACACAATGCTCCTGAAGTAACAGAGCTGTGAGCCTCAGAGCCAGGTGTGCACAGTCTGTTATCTTTCCTCTCTTCTGCAGTCTTTGGAAAATTCATGTAAGACTCCTTCTTTCATGTCTTCTTTAAGGTCCTTGAGCTAATTTACCATACACAGACCTTGAAATAAAAGTTATGAAGGTCTTTATTTCAGCTATTAATTTTTTATTCTTAATGGTAGCATTAAATCAGCCAACCTCCTCCACTCTCTTTAGCTTTCAGGCTGAGAAAATTCCAGGTTACATCCTCAACATACAGCAAAGCCCAGGAATTCCTTCTACTCTATCTGAAAGGGAGTCCAGTGTAACACTGCACACCCAAAGCTGTTTAACCTTGAGACCTTCTGTGTATTCCTGATGATCTCTGACTTGTTGCAAGCTTCTCTCTGCTGCTACTTCTTGTTTGAGTGTCCTCAGAGGGGAAAGAGGGGGATGCATTTACAGCTCCAAGTTTTTTCTCCCATTAATACCTGATCACCAGGCTACTGCTTCTGCATGATCAGTAGCCAGAGGTGCTCCTGAGAACACAAATGCTATCAGGAACACTGACCCTCAGCCATGCTGCTCTTCTGGAGCACAGAGTTACTTTGAGGAGAATCACTGTTGTTTAATTCTTTACATAAGAGCAGGGCTTATAGCCAGATATTTGCTGCATTCCTCCTTAAAAACCAACCTCAAAATATCACAAGCACATCCTGCCACTGACATCCCTTTTCTAAGGCAAGATAACCCATCTGACTGGCATATCCACAGCTACATCCTTGGCTTTGATTCAGAAGGCTGGATTCAGAAGGGTGAGCCACGTGCTCAGCTGCTGGTAAGCTACAGCTGATAATTCAAGTGCATTCAGAACAGAACGTTTGCAGAATTCACCTCTGTGCTTTTTTCTTGATTCTGAGATACTAAGCTCTTCCATTCATCAGGTTTGTCAGCTTATTTGGGCACAGCAGAGGCCAGGAGACTTATCTTGGCTTTACACAGGGAAGCAAAGATTCATATTGCAGTGCACCTTTCTAGTTATCTGTGCAGAAAACACACCACCTTCTGCACTGCCCTGAGCTGGTGAGCCCCTGCCTCACTTGAAAGCAACCTGCCTCTTTCCCTACACAAGACTCTTGCAAGCACATTGTTCCCAGGGCAAAAGATGCATTACAGGGACTGTACCCTAACTCTAAGCAGAATGGTCTTTCTGCCTATTCAAAAATGACAGAAAGTACTCAGCACCCAGAATTTGGCTGTGAGTCTGACCTGCACAAACTAAAGTAGCACAGTTCACTGCTGCCTACAAAGATTTAAATGCTCAGATCAAATCAGCATCCATGGAAGCCAGCTCATCCTCACTGTAAACACAGAAAGACCCAAAGGATCATTTGTTTGAACAATCTGAGTGCCATCAACCAAATTCTTTACAAATCAGTTTTTGTTAGGAGGGTTTGTCTATGTTATTTCAGGAGGATACAAAAAGTACTACAAAAAGTGCAAGAGCTAATCATAAGCACATTTAACTGCCCTTTTGCAAAAAAAGCAGACAATTTGTATTAGAAAGTAAATACTATGAATCAAAACATTAGAAAATTATGAATCAAAACATTAGAAATCAAGTATTTAAACCGTTTGACTGATCCACTTTGATTCTCCAAAGGAGTTCTCAGATCTAAGAAGCTGTTAAACCCTAGGTGGAAACAAGCAGGTCAGAGCAGAACAGGAGAGGAACCTCTTATTTTCTTTTGTCCTTGAAGAGATACAGCTGTGGCCTACTGCAGTGGGTAGGTGCAGGAAACAGGACTATTTATTGAGGAAATATTAATCTCAAAGCTAAAAGAGGATCCTTTCTGGGAACCCTGAGGATATTTGCTGTTATAAAATGCATCATGGCTTATGGCAGAAGACAGATTGTTCAGTCTGTAATGTGAAGCTCATGTCCAAGACTTGGATAAGGAACAAAGTGTTGGTTAAGTATGTGGAGAAGCAGGGGGAGAACTTGAAGTGGTTGCAGCTGGAACTCAGCACAGTATGCATGGACAGAGGTTCTGATCATTATGATGAGAATTAAGACTCTGCAAATAAACAAGGTTGGTTAGATAGCTAATTAGCCAAGTTAAACCAAGTGCTATTACCCTGTATCTGACACACTCATTGGGGAAGGCCACAGCTATCATTTCATTAAATATCATTTAGACTTCTGCAGAATCTCTGCAGACAGGATTCTCTGCTGCTCTACAGTAGTTCACACACAGTTAGCTCCAGTGAGGTCAGGGGAGTTAAACCAAACTCCAGGTAGTGGAAAGGACATTTAGAACCACTGTCTTTGTAATTTTGAGCAGCCATCTGACTACTCATCTATAGCTCATACCTTTACAACTTACTGATGAGAAAGAGCTTTACAGATGTTAGGTTCTCTTTTGAATCAGGATCTTTATGCTATGCGTTCTTTACATGAGTTTGTGTGTAGCTGAGCAAAAAGTAGATCATCTAAACTACTGATAGTGAATGTCCTTGCATCTTCTGCACTTGGCTTGCAGATATACCAACCACTATACCAACTCCCTGGTTGCTCAGAGTTGGCAAAGTATGTGTCACTATCTTCTATTTTCCTCCTTGCACAACTTCACATGCACATGGACTGTGCAGGACAAGATGGATCTCTTCCAGCCTGAGATATTCTGTGATTCTTTAACAAATGGTTCAAGGGAGAAAACCAACAAAGGGCAAAGTGCCACTGGAACAAAGTAAATCAGTAAAAGGACAAGCTCTGAGTCTTCCAACATGTCCTTATACTAGAAAACTGTTTCATTCAAAGCAGCAAACTATGTATTTAAAACTACTTCAGGAGCTTGTTGAGCCTGGTATGTGAAGAATGAGTCTGTTCAGCATAAGGACATTACTGTGGAGAAATTAGTTACAACACACTTGTAAATTGCTGACATTAAAAAAAATAAAAGCCAAGCTAAACAACAAATGAAAAGAAACAGAAAGCAAGCATTGCAGAGTTACTGGACTATTCCTCACAAGGCATAAAAAGGTGCTTTATCAAGTTTGGGATCCTATGAAATCCCAAAGAATTAATGCTGCAGCACCCACATTAGCAGCTGTCGTGTTAAATGTTGTAATTAAGCAACCCAAAGCTTTTGTTAGAAAGGTATAAACATATAAACCCCTATTTTACAGACAGGAAAGGAGTGGAAGAGTTAATCATTGTCATCACTTAAATATAAACTCAGAAGCTTGACTCCAAGTTTCACTCTCATTCTTTCGGATCATGCTCACTAAATCAGTTTAATTACATTTGTTCTACATTCCTGACACACAGAGGGGCAGTGAGCACACAAGGTACCTGACCCTACAGTTAGTACATAAAGCACCCTGTGGTTACTGAAGTGAAGGGAATTTGGATTCTGTCAAAATACAATGTCAATGGTTAAAAAAAAAAAACAACAATACATCAATGAGCAGGGAGGTCTGAAACTTAATTAACTAAATTCACCAGTTTACCAAAAATACCTTCTCTATCTGCAAAAAAAAAAAAAAAAGAGAGCTGCACTGCTTCACCAGAGAGCCAAAAAGGGTGCAAAAGTGGCACTGCCATGGAAAACACTTCTGTTGTGAGGATAGGCTGAGGAGCTGAGGTTGTTCAGCCTAAAAAGAAGACTCTTGGGGGACCTTATAGCTGCCTGCCCATACCTGAAGGGATCCCACAGGAAGGCTGGAGAGGGACTTTTCATGGGGGTGTCTAGCAATAGGACAAGGGGGAATGATTTGAAGCTAAGAGAGAGTAGGTTTAGATTGGATCATAGGAAGAAGTTCTTCAGTACCAGGGTGGTGGGAATAGGCTGCCCAGGGAGGTTGTGGCTGCCTCTTCCATGGGAATATTCAAGGCCAGGTTGGATGAGGCCTTCCTTGATCAGCCAAGTCTAGCTGACAGGAATCCCTGCCCATGGTTAGAAGGTTGGAGTAGATGATAACGAAGATCCCTTCCAACCTAAGCCACTCTATGATGATTCTATAAAAACATCAATAGAATATATTGTCCAAAATATTTTTTTCTAAATTCAACAGCCACTGGATTTTCTTCATGTGGCTGAGAATGCTTTTGCTGTCCTGGAAGAAGTCCATTGGATTTTTTTCACCTGACTTCCTGTCCTAAATGGTAGAATGGAAGCTGTGAAGAAGTCACATATGTAAAACAAAATTTAACAAAAGCTCTCCTGAGAATAAATATTCTAAACTGATTAAGAAAGCACTGAGAAATCAGCCACAGTGTGGTGAAAAGTAGATATGCAAATTAAATTGTAGCTCCTTTAACACTTGCTAGATACATTTATTTCTTTATTGTGATGAACAAGCACCCATAAAAGAAGGAACAATTAAAGTAACCACTAAAAATAAAGCTGGAATGAATGACGACACAGATTAATTAAACATCTAATTAGAAATTTAGCACTAGAACTGCCCATACTTATCTGAGCCATCTGAGAGTGGAAAAAGGAATTTTATGCATGTTTGTCAAGAGCTGTCATCCCATGACTGTTTTTCAAACTGCAGTTTATGCTGCTCCTCTCTATTGTATACAGAAGCAGGTCTCAAAAGGGTAGCAGCACTCCTAAGAACAAGTACAGATACTGGAAAAAAAAAAGGAGAAACTTCTAGACTCTGGTTCAGTTCTTGCTGCAAGACTGAGGAATCCTGCGGAAAAGAAGGAAGTTTTTCATTGGCCAAAAGCTTATCATCATTATTATTCTTTATATAAACACACACACACATATGCATTTTTACAGTGCAACTCTTCTGTCCTAGAAATTAAACCTTTTAAAGAGGAAAACACTCACTCCTTTAAATAAAGCAATGGACTTGGAGATCTCTACTGTAATAGGCATGGGCTTTGGTCAAGAAGTACTGGCACTGCAGACCTGGGCATACAGCAAGTGCTTGTATTCAGCCTCCTAAACCCAAGTGTATCACTAAAGTTAGATTAAAATCTGTAGGCACAAACAGAAGACCAAGTTCTCTGCCAGTTTAGTTACTGATAAAAAGATTAATTTATCAACATGTGGCACATCTGGAAGAGTTACAACCATGAACCGGATGGGGAGTAAATCAGGACAGAATTAGACCTCTGGAGTGCACGGCTGTATGGCAGCCAGATGTGCTCTCTGTCAACAAACATAATCCCTTTCCAGTCATTGACTCCATCACCAGCAGAAGTGGCATTATTAGCCAGGGCTGTGCATGCAGTTTCACTAATGCACTCCCTTGGTTTCAGGGATAAACATGTGCATAATCCTGCACTGCACGGCTCCCACACACTAAACAGGAGTCAGGCAGATTGGTCAGACCACCCAAGCTGAAGGTCAAACAGTGCCACTTGTCCAGACTGCAAACCCTCTACTCTACTGGTAAGCAGCCTGCTTTCTTCCAGTTCACTGAGTCTGTGGGTAACTGCTTGCCAGAGGACTCACAGCTTTGCCTCAGAGCAGCAGAGATACTTTTATCTTAAGAAACACGAAGTGCTTGCTGTAGTGTATGTGATGGCAAACTGGGGAAAAACAAATGGAGAATTCATAACTAGAAACACTGCCATCACCCTAGAGAATTGCCTCTGATAGATACCCATCCACACACTGCAGAAGATCTTTGCAGAGCCTTGATTGTGTTCCGTGTTTTGTGATTAGAATAGCAATGATTCTTCTCTGGAAGATGATGACAGATCAGATGACCTAGCAAGCTCTTTCCTAGCCTCTTTATGATTTGATAATATGCTGCTTCTAATCTTCAATAGCTACATAACACATGGAAAGGAGGGCCAAAGTTTTACTACTCAGCAGGGATGAGGAGTAGAACAATGAACTCAAACAAAGGTTCAGATTGCTCTGCTGATAATCAGCATTTCACTTATTTTATTGATGCCACCAGGGCTGTTCCTGGAGGAGTATTGCCCTAGTCTGCCTAATGATGACAGAACATGACTCATTGCAACTTCATACAAGTATCACTTGCACTTTAAAACCAAAATAATACAACACAAATCCCTTTTAATAAAGGAGAACAAGCTTAAAGCTTCTTGCCTGGCACTGCCAAGCTGACAGAGGAAAGAACCTAGAATGCCTTACTAACTGATAAAATGAAACCCAAGCATCACATCAGTGAAATGAATTAATGTTCCCCTGGAAATGACACTGAGAAGGAATTTAGAAATATTTTTAAAGGTATATAACGCTGAACTGACCACCATTTGGTAATGAGCTAGCAAAATTTTACTGTACTCAGTTGTCTGGCTTCAGGGATGGGAGTTTCAGCCCAACAGTTTAAAATCTGATACACGCTCCTAGGTAGCACCAGAGGTCTGTTATATCTTAGCTTATAAAAGGTCACCTCAGTAGTTCAAACTTCACCCATGGGAGAGAAATGAAGTAGGTGAATTATGCTGAGAGTTTTATTTGGCAGAATTTATTGTACTTATTTTCTCAGCTGATATAGAGAAAAAGAGACACAAGCATTACCATCAAGAGCTGTATACACTGGGGATCTTCTTATGCATTATATTTCTCTAGGTTGACTTCCAAACTGAAGGATTTTCACCCTTTTTCTTAACTGAGGAACTGTTCTCATGCTGTGTGTCATATTAAAAACTACGAGGAAACTTCTTTCAAAAGCATGCCTGAAAATGGAACTAAACTCCTCGGCTGAGCAAATAATGCACAAGCCTTTCCCAACACCCTTATGAAACAGCTGGATAGCCTATAGACAGCTAATTATGGAGACAAGCACATCAAGGACTGATCTACTCCTGATCCTGTGCCTTCTCCCAGCTTTAAAAAGACATTTGCACAGAGCTTCACAAGTGAAACATTAGTGCTAGGTTTAGAACAAATTAGCAAGTTGCCAACCAATGCAAGCAACATAGATTTACATCGCTTCCCCACTGAAAGTTATTATTTTGTAGCTGCTACGAAGTCCCAGGGCTACCTTTCATATTCTGAAAGCTAAACACAGGTGTTGCATACGCAGGCAATAAAAATCTACCCTGCTTTATATCTATGCTGGGCTATTGAGCTCTAGAACATTTTACACTGCACAAATGGCAACATCACTCTGCCATACACAGAAGAAATGCAGAGGGATTATTAGTCAGGAAAATCTTTAGCAATCCAATACATTCCTTGCTGCAGCTGTTTTCAGAATGGAAGTGATCATTACTCAGACTTGCCAGAATCCCTGAAGGGGTGGAAAGTCATTCACAGTTCAGTGTTTTCTGCCTAGAGACTGTAGGAGTCATGGTAGGCATGGGAAAAAAAAATCAGCACATGAGAGTGATTACGTAGGAGAAGGATTCTCAGCTGGAGAAATAGGTGATTTTCACAGCACCTCCTTCCCTGTTACGTAAAGTGTTCTGAAAATAACTAAAATACTAGAAAAAACAGATTTTTTTTTTTGGGGGGTGTGTGTGTGTGATGTCTACTACTGTAAAGTGACCACTTCTTTTGATTTTGCATTTCATAGCAGAAAAATAATTTTAATGCTTGGTGATGTAAGAATAGCTAAGAGGCAATGAAAAAAAAAAATTCATCCAGGGCTGTGCAAATGGCAAGAAGTATTACAGAGTTTGTTTTCCCTATAGAATCAGATCAAGTGATTATTGGCACAGGAAATGGAAGCACAGGGATCAAAAAACCACACATAAAGATATCACACTGGAGATTTGGAGTGATTTTGGGTGCCATGCTCAGTTTTGCTTCACCCTAGTGCTTACCATGGAAAAAACACCAGGAAAATCCAGCTGCTATTCAGAGCACTTCCTCTGTGCACAATAGAAACACTACTGGCCATCTTGAAAGAAAGAGGTGACCTTCAGCTTCTAGCCTCAGGAAAACCAGTCTAATTGGTGCTGAAGGATTTCTCTGCAAGCTCTAGGTCTCAGACTGTACAACTTGTGAGTTGTATCAGGTCAGATGTGAAAAAAAAAAAAAGAAAAATGTTGCACTAGAAACAACAGTACTGGCTGCTTTTCACACACCGCCTGTAATACTGGGTTAAAGAAAAAAATTATATATATAAACCCCCCAATCTGAGAATTTTATACATAATTGGATTTCCAGTAACAAGATTAAAGAGGAAAAAAGCAGAAATAGTATCAGCCCCAGTGCATTTCTTCCTATTTGCATCTAAGCTGTATCAGGCAACAGAGCTGTTTATTTTAGAAAATGCCTGTGCTATTTAATTGATTAAAATTACTAGAAGAAAATTAAAAGTCCCTTGGGCTAGATGAATTTGGCCTGAAACTATCACAAATTAGCTTTATCCATGAACCCTTTGATTCAGGGACAGAAGATTTGTGATTACAAGCAGTGAGCTCAGCATCCTCTCCTATCTACAGCTCCCATAGCTCCACTCCTCCAAGCCAGGCCTATGCACAGGCAGGGCAAAGCTGAGGGAATTTGTTTGCCTTAGGCTTTTTACTGGTGTGAGGCTTTAATCTCCAAATGTTTGCAAACTCCTGTCTAACAACTGCAGCCTTCTACCTTTTCCCTCCCCACCAGTTTGTTTTATTGGGGTTATTGAGGCAAGATTAGTTAAGAGTTTATTAACATAAAGCCATCCACAGCATTAAAGAAACCCCAGACATAAAAACTAACACACTTATCTCTACAGTTGGCATTGCCTTGGACTAACAATGATTTTCCAGCTAGGGATTCCTATTTCCTTATTGGTGCTAGAAGCTGACTCACCTGCTGAAGCAGGTCAGTCCTGCCATTCCAGCATTTGCTGCTGAGCCTCTGCTGGCAAGGCAGAAGGAAGGAACACAGCTCACCTCTCTAGGGAACTTCCTGAAAGAGATAGAAACACTCATTTTAATGATTTGGTGCTTTAATTAGTGGGCAGAGGAAGAGGTAGGTTTCCCCAGCTGAGGCCATTTCTCCCCCTGCTCCAATTCCCATCAAGGAATGAGGTTGATGGTCCCTTCCCAGTGTGCTGGGCAACATTTGATTTCCCCAGCTTCATCTTTTCCCTCTGCCCTGCCTCATCTCTACAGTGCCCAAAGGAGGCTGGTGCCAGGAGGAATGACCTGTAGCTCCCACCTGCCCTGCTGAGATGCTTAGGGAAAATGTGTTTGCAGTGACTCTTAGTAAAACTACCTCATGAAGACCTATGTGCTGGCAGCTATGGGTCACCCCTGTGGCAAGGGCCATGCTTGATGCCATTGCTGAAATGGCTGATGGGGGAGACCAGCCTCCAGAACGTGGTACATTTGGGGCCTGAATGCCCTCAGCTCTGTCACAGCTCTTTCTTCAGTCAGAAAACCTTTTGGGTGGCCTATGGTGCTTATGGCTGTGTCAGAAGCACCAGTGTCTCCAGGTGGGTATCAGCTTCAGTGCTCTCTGCAGGCTGTGTCAGAAGCACCAGTGTCTCCAGGTGGGTATCAGCTTCAGTGCTCTCTGCAGGCTGTGAGAAGGTGGATGGTGAGGGCTGGGGTCCATTTTACCTCTAGGATGTTGCCAGTAAGCCCTTCAGAAGGTTTGTTCTGGAGTCTCTGGTGGGAGCCTCTTCACTGACTTCTTGCTGTGGCTTCCCTGCAGTGTCTTGTGCTGAAGGAAGAAAAATCTCAATCTGGGGTAAACAAGAGTGGATATTTAAAATACACATGGGAAAAAAAAAATCATCTTTGGTGAGAGAGTGGGACTTAAAATAATTTGGGTAAATAAACCAGAAATAGCTTTTTCTTTGCCACAGGTGAGTTTGTAGTGCTGAGTTTCAGAGTGCATTGTATTCTTTTAAAGATCTAACTCACCTTTATTTCTGTGCCTGTCTGAGAGATTTCCAGTCCTTTATCAGGCTTCCCTGGTTGGAATTGATTTTTTTTTTTTCTTTAAAAGTCTTTTCCCTGATCAGGGATGTTTCTGCATTAATGAAGCAGTATGTTCTTGTATCTATAAATGGAATGGCACACGCCATACAGCAAGGGAATGGTGAGCCATGGAGAAACCCCTAAGGAAAAAAAAAAATACCTCTTCCACCAGCAAAATCAGCAAATGTGTGGAATTAAATATTTTGTGAGATCATCAGTGTGGCAGGAGCACTGTGCATGGGACCATCAGCATGAGGTTATCACAATCTTTGTTTTGTGACCTTTGGTATTAAGTGAGAACAATGTGATATTTAAAAGCATTTTCAGTCTCTGTATTTTTTTTTTTAATCCTTCTCAAGTTCTCTGTTGGCAGTCCTGTAAATGTTACTAGCAGCGTGGTGTTGCTGATCCTGCTAATTGCTGTGTAGAACTCGTGTTGATTTAGCAAGCTCAGTTGTCCTTTTGCTACTAACACAGATATCCAACCATTCCATGTTTCTGGCTTCCTACCAACCCACGGGGGAAGCTTGCTGAATGAGAATGTTGAGCTGCTCAAGTTTAACCCATTGGGGTTATTTTAAAGGTAGAATTTGTACTGGTGTTGTGTGTGAAACATTTAGCTTTAATACTTCAAAGAGACATAAAAAAGAAAAAAACCCAACAAAACAAAAAAAAGAGGTTTGGGTTACTCTTGTGCTAAACAGTTGCAGCCTGGGTTCCCTGAAGCTACCCCTGAGGAACTCTGCTTCAGAGAGAGATGTCAGTACAGGACAATTAGATAAGAATTTGGTTGCCAGATGAAAGGAAATATGAACTCCTAAACCCTCATGGGAGCAGCACAAATTGATTTACCACGAAGTGCAAATGATCAAAATGAGTAAAATGCAAGTATGCAGCAATTTTGACTTCCTCTTTTTTTTTTTTTTTTTTTTTGCCTTTTTGTCTGGAGGCAAAAAGATAACATTGTGCACTTTAGTAATTTGTTTTTCAGATTGAAGATTTATATGTGGTTCAAAGAAGTCTATAGTAGTTACTTCACCCACAAGTTACTATTAGGATTTATCCTAAAGGCATTTGTATGTGAAAGCAATTCTCATTAATGGCAAGAATGGTTGACTGAGGCATAGCTTAGCTTGGATGCATTTCTGTGTGGACTACCCTCAGTGATCCTGCTCTGGCAGGGGGGACTGGACTTCATCTCTGATGGTTCCTCCCAACCTCTAACGTTCTGTGGTTTGTTGGTAAAGTATACATCCAGAATTCCTAAGAAGGAGTTAGTTTGAGGAGAAGAGAGATGTAGTTGCAGATTATGTTGATTAAAGTCAGGAGGCAGCTTTCCAAGGGTCTGGTTCAGGCAGAGGAGACACCATGATCGTGTTTTCCTAAGGTGACATTAATGCCCTGTGTTTCAAACATGCTGCATCACTTGTGGGGAAAATGGTGTTCAGAAGTAAGAGCATGCTGCCCAGGCCAAACCCAGGGCAGCTTTCACATAATGTGGTAGGTTTCCTAATGCTGCAGCCAGGTGAAGGCCTTCAGACTATTATGCATTTAAAAGAAGTTGGCTTTTAATTTCAGTGCTGAATGAAGTGTTTGAAAAATCTAAGTACTCATTCTGCTACAGGATGAAAACAAATGTGAGACTGAAGTGCAAACGTTCCCTGGGAACAGTGCAGCAGGCCTCCTGTCTTTCAAAGAGTAAAATTTTTGGTAATTGTTTCCCTTAAGAGACTAATTAGAACAGCATGAGCACCTTTGTAGCCCTGTTCACAGCTGTGTGAGGTGTGGCACAGCTGGGCTGCATTATTTTTGGTGCTAGGACACTGGATCACGGTAGGTCTTGCTCAGCATGCCAAAGTTAACCCAAATGTTTAGGATGAGAGTTGTAGTCTCACTGTTTTAAAAGATTTTATTTCATTTTTTTTTCTGGAGTGCTTCCTCTTTCTCCTTCATTGTTCAGTGTTTTGCTGAGGGTGCATGTTTCTGTCTGAGAGCATCCTGCTGGGTTTGTCTCTGTGTAGAGACAAATTTGGGCAGACAGTCTCTGCAGAGTGAATGGTTACCATGAGTTGGGCTCTTTGTAGCTGAGGCAGCTCCTGACCTGTGTCCTCTTTCCTCTGGGAGGCTCAGCTAGAGCTTTCTGCCTTGAAACCATGCCTGTTTGAGCAAGCCTGGGGATGAAATGCTTGCACTGGGAGAAGTAGCAGTGTGTAGAGGAAGGACATAGCCTATTCAGCTTCCTTGATCTCTGTGATGTCAGTAAGGGAGAAGGAGGTCAAAACAGACATTTATATTTTAAAGGCAACAGAAGCTTCCAGGAAGCTATAATTTGAAGAAACATAACACAAGGGATTGAGAGTGGCAGGAGGGTTCTTTTCCTGTACAAATTAGTGCATAACATAACAAAGAGTAGATGACTCATCAAGGAGGTACAAGGGCTTTTCAAGGAACCAGCTACCTAATGGGAAGCTCCTACTGATTTCTAACTGGCTTTGGGTCATGCTTCCACAGAGCAGAAATGAGGCTGCTTCTGATGAAGTCATGCATTTTTAGAAATGATAAGCATATACAAAAGCTCCTTTGTGGGATTCCTCCATGAAAGGAGCAGGAATTCAGATGAGGCTTTTAAAACAAAGCCATGCAAAGACCAGGTCATGTAACACAGGAGAGTTGTGTCTGAGATTTCAAACACACATATAATTATGAGCCCATAATTGTGTGTTTGCTGGAATAGGAGTAATGTTAATAAGTTTGTGTCTGGACAGTAGGTAGCACAAAGTCCTTATACAAGACCTTGTGCATGATTAACAGCAAATTAGCAAATGTACTTGAAGAAACAACATCCTTCAGGGTTTGAACTAATAAGGTGTCCTTGAAGATGTTCAGGGTTTAGCTCATTACCAAGCTCTGCTTAACAGCTGGCAGCAACAGAAATGCTTCTGATAACATGCAGGGTATATGAAATCTTCTCTTTCTGTTCCTGTGTTGACTGGGTGATTCTGCTGGGAAGGTTTGTCTTAATGGTGTTATAATGGCAGCATGGATATCCTGCTGCTTCACCAAGGCTTTTTTGCCTTCTGTTTCTGTTCTGGTTTTGGGTGGTCCTGTTTGCTGGGATTTGTGTGTCAATTGCTTGCAAACATATGACTCAGAAGGGTGTAACTGTCACCAGCTACGTTAATATTTACAGTATATTGTGATGTTCCCACCCCCCCTCGATGTGTAAACACTAAAGCAACTCAAGGGCCTTTATTTATGTGTAGTCAAACAGGATGGTTTATAGATCTTCAGCATCCAGTGCTTGAAGCCCAGAGTTTGATTACAGGAGACCCAGGAGCTCAAGGTGACTATCTGATGTACTGAGCATAGGTTTATGTAAGTGAATTTAAGAGACAGAACAGCAGCAACACATACATTTTAAATAACTTTTTTTTTTCCTCAGGTGGGTTTTAAATCTTCAAAAATGCCCAAACAAAACAGATGCAGTATTTTCTCCTTTCACAGGTGGAGAAACTGAGGCACAGCACTGTGACAAGTCCTATCACTATGCTAGAAGGACAAAATAACTTGGATTTTTTGACTCTTAAACCAGTGAGTTCTCTAATGACATTGGAATATCTTGGTGAACAGTAGCTGTCAGTCTCAGCTCTTGGAGCCTCCCATTCAAATTTCAAGGGACTTGCCTGAAAAGTTTTATGGGTCCATATGCAAGATGCTCTGGGGTGTTCAAAAAGATGGTTTTCTCAGATGCCTCTTGAGGAGCTCTCCTGAATAGTTTGTGGTCCTTTCCCTGATTCCCAGAGGACTGTGAACCACAGGATGAAAATTGCTGCTGTAGGAGTGTTATTAGCCAAGCTGTAAGGACTGAAGTGTGAAGGAAAATGTGTTTGAAAGCAGGTCTGGACTTGTTAGATTAATGCTCAGCTTTGCTCCTCAGATAGCTCCAGCTGGAGGAAAAGCTTAACTGAAATTCTGGTTTTGTATATGTTTGACTTGAGAGCAGGTCAGAAATAAAAGTTTCTGAGCTTTTGTTTGTGGTTGCTGCTTGTGTCCACACAGGTGATGCCAGTTGGGGCAGGGGTGGGGGTCTTCATAGGGAACAGCTGTGCTTGTTGCAGGGGGTCAAAGTGAGGAGGAACTTACTTGGGGAGAGGCAGACACCCCCTTTGTGTCCTGATGCTTCAGTAGCAGTTTATGTTCAGGAGCAGCTTTAGCAAGCTTGGCCATTGCTGGGCTTATCACCCCAGGGGAAGTGCTGGCAGAAAGCTGCTTGGTAAGTATTACGAGTGTGGGGTTTAAAGACAACAGGCTGGGGGCAGTGTGTGAGATTGGAAGCAGGAGTTTAAGACTGTGTGGAGCTGTGGAATGAAGAGCTGGAGAATGTTATGTAGGCTTTATTAGTATTTTCTTGTTTGGGTTTTTTGTTTGGCTTCTGGGGTTTTGTTTGTTTGTTTGGGTTTTGTTGTTTCTGCTTCGTTTTGTTGTTTTGAAAGTGTTTTCTGAAAGATGAAAGCAGCTTTTGAGGTGAGGCTTTTAAGCTTTGGCTGAAGGAAGTACATGCTGGTGCTGCAAGGAACCACTCCAGAATGTGTTTTTCTCCTTTTTGAAGTGTAATTTATTTTTCTACAGGTTCTATCCTCTTCTAGCAGATTGTTTGATAACCTCAGTGTAGGTCTAGCAGACTGCATTGAAAGTGTAGCTCTCTTGCTGGCTGCTTCTGCATGTTTAGATGAGGTCAGTGGGACATTAATCCAGTTATGAAGTGAAGAGCTTGCCCATGGAAGAGTGGCACCTGAGTGCATGTTCCTGCTCTGTTTGTGTGTTTGCTGTTAAATTAGGCCAAATATAAAATGGGAACAGTAAATCATTCCTTGTGGCTATCTGTCTGCAGCCAGTTCTCTTTGCTCCAAATTAACTAGCAGGGGACTTGCAGTGGAGTACAGCACAGATGTTGGAAGTCTGGTCCAGCAATGCCTTAAAAGAACTTTGCCTAGAAAGCTCTCATGTGATTGCATTATGCTCAGTAACCATGCCAGCCAGCTCAGAGCTGTTCCTCAGTGGTATCTGCACTGGTCCCAGGGCAGGAAGCAGAGCTCATCAGTGTGTGTGCAGCATCACGTTGCAATGACTTCAGCAGAACTGGTGTCTGAGTGGGACTACCCTCAGGTGAGGATCTGCTCTGCTTCTGTGGTTTCCAGGCAGCATTGCAGTACATAGTGCAGGCTAACCTCAGCACTTTAAAATGACAAATCTGAGCTAAGGCAGTCCCAAACTGCAAGCAATCAGACCTTTAGAAACAATTTATGTTTGAATACGCTTTCAGGGTTCTCCTATATCCAAAGTTCAGCAATTCTCTTCTCTGTTAAGAATGGAGCACAACAGAAAACCATCTGATTTGGTAGCAGCTGATGAAATAATGTCAGAAGTGTATCCACCTCAGGTGCCTTGACCAGTTTCTTTCATGCATAGAGAGTGGCAGCCTGGCAGGTGTAAGTGGTGGATCCTTTCCCTGAGATACATTATGCAAGTCCATGGTCCAGAAAGCCACAATTTCTTCATGGTATTTTGAGTTCCATGTCTGATTTTAGGAGGAAGTAGATCTGCTAGTAAACCATGATGACCTCTCAGTTCAGTACACTTCTGTTAGAAAATTTGGACTCAGTTCTTCACTTCTGATTCCCAGTGCCTAGGGCTAAGACTCATCCTCATGTTAACCTGCCTCTTCTGAACATGTGAGGATGGCTTTAACTCCTGGCTGAAACTCAAAGTAATCCAGCTTGACCAGAAGCAAATGTGACTACACTGTAATCTCTATCTCAACTGATCTCACTTAAGAGGTTACAGTTTATTCATCTCTTTCTCTGGATACCTGGGGATTTTTCTGCATTTCTCTGACAGAATGGAGTGGTACTTTAGAGCTGCAAGGATGACAGTATGACCTGTGTCATTAGGGGACTGGGCAGACTTGAGCAGCTCTCTCCACTTGTACCCAGTACCACCAACTGGTACGATGTGTGCTTCTGTATGCTGTCATGCCACCAAACAGGAGTTCAGGATTGTATTCAAGCAAATTTTTTTTCCATGAATTTGTGACAATAACTGAAGCTGGAAGGTGTCTTGCAGTGGAAATCCACACCCTGTATATTAGAGTTTACTGCTTTGTACCCAGAGCTTGGATTCTTTTCTCTGGAAACAAATTGATTTTTAAACACTGAAGTATTTCTGTGTATTCATTTGCCCCAATTTATTTGTATAAACATGACAAATTTAAATTCTAATCACCTTCAACCCTTCACCCTGCTGATGGTAATTAATTCATGGTATGTTCCAGTACCACTCAGCACAGGCTTAATCAGATCATCGGCTGCGGATGTTAACCGCAACATCTGTGGTGTTTGCATAAAACCTGTTGGAGCCTGGTGCTGGCTGAAATCACTCTCATTACACAGTTCATTTTGAGACAGTAAGTAGCCATGCTTCTCAGAAAACAGGATTAGGGTGAAGTATTCTATTAACACACTTAATCCATAATGAAAATAATATGCATTACTCCTGCTTTAGGAGACAAATGTTTTATTTAAGATGAGAATGACCTTTCTCAATAGAACCTACATGGTGACATTGTAAAATTGAGGCCCTTAATGAGAAAGATTAGTTGGAGTTTGTACTACAGCACAATGATGTGTCAGACAGGAAGCAGCTGTGTCAGAGGTGTCACCACTTGGAGAACTGCTCTTCTGTGGCTGGCAAGGATAAAATTGCAATTCCTTTGTTTGAAAGTTGTGCTGTGGGACATGTTGGAGAGGTCCAACTGCTGAGTCTTCCCTGGATATATCTGAGTTAGGCATTAGTTTTTCAGACCATTGACTGTCTGCTGGTATTTCCACACCGTCTGTGTTGCAGCCAGTTTTGGCTCACGCTCCAGGACTGAACTGGAGGACTCCAGAGCTAAAACAATGAGCGCCGACAGCTTCAGCGAAAGAGCCAAGCTCCTGTCGTGGGCGGCTGTCACAACACATATGCTTTGCATGTTCACTAGAGGATGGACATGAACAGTAATGCTGTGTTTCTTTTTTTTTTTAATTATTTTTTTTTCCTCTCCATGCACAAAGGCTGTCTGTAGTCTTTGTCAGAAGCACTTCTTCTGGAGTGGAAACGACGGCAGGGTGTTTGTCAGGGAGCATGCTGAGGACGAGTCACTCCGGTGACTGCCTTTAATTGAAGTGGATGCAAAATGGCTGCCTGCCTCCACAGCAGAGCTGCTGCACTGTACCCAGAAGAGAAAAGCACCACAGCTATGCCCTTACTTTGTACAATCTCCTTCTCTGAACTCTAACCTTATCTTATTGCTAGTCCCAATTAGAAGTTAAAAAAAAAAGAGAGAGAATTCTATTTATTAACAAATTGTTAAAGGTTTTCTCTGGCCAGAAACGTTTTAACAGCTTCTGGGTATCTTGGTCATTTGAGACAAAGTCAGAATGATATTTCACTTTTTTTTTTCATGCTGCTTTGGAAAAGGCTTTGTGAAAATGTCTTTGCACTGTGGAGAGGCATGCACGCACCTGTCCTTTCAGTTGTAGTTTGTAGCCACAACATGACTGACTGGGATGCAGGATGCTTCATGTTTTAGTTTCATTCTCGTTGATTCACAGCAGAGGTTTTTTTCATCCTCCGTCATTTAAAATGATGCTGAGCAGGGACTAGAATGAGAATCTCCCTCATGATTCATGTGCTCAACTTCACATGCCTAAATGCTGTTTTTTTTTTTTTTTTTTTTTCCCTGAAGTATAGAATCAGCACATGGGGGAGGAAAAGAGAAAAGGCAGTGTTGATGCTGGAGGGGAAGGGAATAGAAAAAGTAATGTTTGAATTAGCAGAACAAGTGAAAAGGTAGAAGTAACAGAAGTGAAGTAAAACTTCTTTGTAACTATATGTGAAATCTTGCTGAATGTCAGTGACTAGCACAGAACAAGGACAGGGAATCAGGGGAAAGAAAACATCAAACAGTTAATTCTGTAACACTTTCTAGGCTTAGGGTTTGGTTTGGTGGTTGGCTTTTTATAGTATTAAGAAGAATTGGCAGAGCAGGCCGAGATATGTTTGGATGAAGAACAAATCTGGCTAGAGCCAATCCTTTGGTCAGATGAGACAAAAGGAATTTTACATGAGGGGCCTGTCAATTCTGTGAAGCTTCTGGTGGCAATGGGCAGGGGAGCTGTAGAGGATAGCCACAAAGCTAACTTTTGGAGGTGCTTTCCAACACCTGCTTGCAGTCAAGAAATTCTGGTGACCCTGTCAGGCCTGAAAGGTAGTTCAGAAATGAAGGATCATCGCCCTCTGAGGAAGTTTCCTTTATTTTCTGGCTCACCAGCTGCCTTTCTATTGCTGTGATAGCATCTGTTTGAACTAACACTTAAAGTATGTGAAAATATTTTGGCATTTTTGGACAAAGGTGCAATTTCTTGGTTAATGTTAAGCCTCTGGGGAAGAACAATTGCAATAATGTGCTGTTAGACTTAGTTTTTAATTGAAATTGATCTCAGAGACAGGGATAAAAGTAGATAACAAGTGCAATTTAAAAAAACTGTCAAAAATATCAATGAGACAAATGGTTCTGTTAAAATGCATTAGTGCTGTGCTCAGATATCCTTTCTTCAGGAGTGTGTGTTTGTGAGAAACTGTAGAATCTTCTAATCTTTCTCTATTAAGCTTTCATGGATTGTTCAAACATGCTGTAGGATATCTATCTTTTTCTATTATTACTTTATAGGCTTTTGCATGTCATTTATGAAGAAACCATTCAGTTTCCTCTCTAATAAATTGTATGGGGCTGCTCTCTAAATGTTCTGTATGTACCTGCCAGAGAGCTGCGGTGTCATCCAGTCCCCTTCAAACACTTTTCTGAGAAATCAGGGTAGCAAAAATCCCTTCATCAGAATATTGCTGTATTCAAACTGTGCTTGAGCACAAACACAAACCTTTTTGGGCCAGCAGCTCTTGTAAAATCAGCTTTGCTGTTGAGTTGGTTGATTTAGTTTCAGTCAGAATCAACCCCCCTAATTGCTGGCCAGTGAAAAGCGATTACAGGCTGCTTGCCTCCCATCCAGTGATGCTAAAGGTGCCTTTTGGTTCCAGGGGAATGGGGACAGCTGGCACCTTGCAGTGTGTGGCTGCAGAGGCTCCTGGGAGCACTGGGACCCTCTGCTCTGGCTGGGAGGCTGTTGGGGGGCTGTGGACCACCAGGGGAGGGCAGAACAGAACCCACTAAGCTTCCTGGCCTGGGCACCCATCTGAAAGGCAGTGGCAGCCCCTTGGCAGGGTGAGACCAGCGTCTTTTGCTCAGCCTCTGTACGGAACACGCTAATGGAAGTGTTGGTTCTGGGCATGTGAAAAATAGGAAGGGGAAAAGCAAACCCCTGCTTGTAGAGATTTCACGCAGCACAAGGTGGCAGCAATGCTCTATTACTGTGCCTTCATCCTCCTGCAGCTGAGCAGACAAGAAGTTAGAGCTGCAGAAAGAAGGGCTGAGGGCGGTATTTTTTTTTTTTTCCCCCCTTGGAGATTATTTCATCTCCCTCTTGGCCCCCCCCTCATTCTTCCTACTTTGCCCTGAGGTCTGAGGGTGGGGAGGGTGGAACAGAATGGGAAATACTTGTCACCCAAGTCTGTCTGGAGCTTCCTATCTCAAAATCACAGGGAACTGAATGCATTTGAGGTTGGTGCTGAAGGAAAACGACTGGGAGTGACTTCCAGGATGAGTTAAAATGTACTCCCCAACCCTATTGTCACTGCAAAACCTGTGCTGCCCACAGATCCTGGAGAGCTAATCAAAGATGACGCTGTAAAGACATCCCAGCCTGAGCTTGAAGTGTAAGGAACACTCAACCATGCTATGAGCTGCATCTCATTCTCTGTTACTTGCTGCACAAAGGTGCATTTTTCTCTGCTGAGGTTTCTAGAGATTTTCTTCTGAACAGATCTGGATATTGACCTCTTGCAGCCTTTGCTCAGGAGTGGCAGTGTGTTGGCTGTAAACACTGTAATTTTAAGCTGACTTGCAGAAGTTTAATCCTGGTGTGTGAATGCCAGATCTGTGTTATTGTGGAGCCTGGGTGCTTTGCATTGGCTTTCCCTGCTAGTGACTCATTCATTATTTCCATTATAGCTCCCTTCCTGAATCTGTCAATACTATAGAATATCTGTTCTCAATTACAATTTCACATAAAATAGGCTTCCATTCATTCAATGATAGCCCTCTCATGAGGAGATCTGGAATTACTGTAAAAATATCTGCATCTTGTGTGCAGAAGGGGAAAGAAGCACTAAAGTGGTGAGACTTAGTTACAGCCAGCCATCAGACACTGTGGTACAAACCTCTATCTTGGGACAATTTCATATGCTTTTGGCAAACTTGGGCAGGTAGATGATGTAATTACAACAATGGTTCCTATTTTTTGTTTTCCTTCCAAGCTGCTATCAACTATTGTGTCTAAAGCCCAGCTATTGGGCATCTTTCTTTGTCTTCTAAGATAGCAATGTCTGAATGTATTTTGGTTGAAGGGGGTTTTGTTTTGTTTTCCCCTTGTGAGCATGTTCTCTGTTACACTTCTAGGGTGGTTATCACTGTCCCTGTAAAGTCTTGTGGAACAGAGTTGGAAAGGATTGCTGTGAATGCTTTGGCCCCTTCACATCCCTGCTTTTTGTCTCCTTCACAGCTCTGTGGTGGACAGTTCTCCTTTCTTCCTGACACAAGCAAAATCCCTGCCTTCGTGTTGCAGGGGTTTGACACGGTGTGCCAACAGTTTGTCTAGAACCTCCGGAGTCTGCGTGGCTCCCTCTGAAGCATTGGTAGCTGTGTGAGTTTGCAGAAAGGGTTGTGCAGATTAAAGCCCTGTGTGCAGATTAAAGCCCTGTGTGCAGTGCAGGGTCTCTGGGCTGAGCTCACCTCGCTGCTTTGGATGCCGAGGGTCCTGCTGTGCAGCAGTCCCAGCCCCGGCAGATGTCACCCTTGGCTCACCGGAGAAAGCCGTGCAGGAGCCATCCCCCTCGGCTGGCAGAGCTGCTTGTCCCTGTGCAGGCTGCTGTGGCACGGCCTTGGCGTGGCTATTGGGTGTTCTGGGACAGTGTTGCTTCGTCTCTCTGTCCCATGGGAGGAGGAGAACGGGATGGTGTTCCTGTGGCCCAACTTTAGTGGCTTTTGGGAACATGAGAAGTTAAGTGGTCGGAGGGAGCTGTTTCAGAGGCATCCACGCTGCCTGTGCACCCAGCATGTCAGGAGTTAAAAAGCATCTGTGACTTCCCTGTATCTCTGATTAACTTTCTGACTACACAATTATGTTTCCACAGTTATTTTGGTGTACTGGCACAAATGTTTGATTCTTGATGTACTTCAGTGTGCAGCACCATTCAAAGGTGCAAATGTCACCCTCATACTTCTGGGTGGCATATATTGAGGATTTAGACCTTGGTTTTCTTGCTTTGGGTTTTGCCACCAAGGGTTAGCCAAATGTGCTTAGCCTAGATAGTGACACTTGGTTTGTAGGATGAAACTCAGCAGAAAAAGATGTCCCATGTCCTGCCGTGTCCCACAGTCTTTCACAGCTGTGCGAGAGGTCTGGGTTGTAGAATGATGTTTTGGCCCTCCTGTGGGAGGAGAAAAGGCTTGTTGGACTTCAAGCTGAATTGTGGAAGAACATCTTTCTCCCGGTTGCTGCTGGTTTTTATTTCTTTATTAAGATTTTGCTGGGTTAAAAGGAGCTGGGACACTTTTTACCAGCTTACTTCTGTGTCGCTTAATGCAGCCTAAAGCACTGTTTGACCATGGACAATATATGCATTGTTGAGTAGAATCAAAGCCTTCATGGGTATTTTCAACAGACATAAATGCATCCATATGTGGATTTTTTTGGTCTACAGTAAGAAAGTCGTATCATTGCTCTGAAAAGCAGACTGTAACTATTAAACATGTGCTAGAGCTCAGAGTTTCCATTAATTTAATATACCATGTGTAGCTGGAGAATATACTAACAGGAGATTCCTGCTCTGAGCAGAACTGGGACTCAGGATCTCATATGTTTTGTATCACTTCCTTGTCTTCCCTCCAACTTAAAAGTATTGAAGCACTTTTTGGTAAAGTTCCCTCCCAGCCCTGGGTTTTTTTGCCTCCCTTCCAAATACTTTCACAAATTGCTATCTTCAAAATTAACAGCGTGATGCTTGTGGTGCCAGAGCCTGATGGGAGAGTGAGATATTAGGACTCCAAGTTGTTGGAGTGGTTTTTGCTACCTGTGGAGTCTATTCTTTGGTGCACAGGCTTGACCCATGCAGGCTCCTGAAAGGAGAGCCATTCCATAGAGCTCTGTGTTTCTGTCCAGGGCCTGTCCAGGTGGGTCAAAGTGAAGAGTTTGAGACTGTGAACCAGAAAACCATTCTGACTTTGGCACGAGCCAAGGCTTCCTTGCTCACACAGAGCTGGCTGGTTCACTTTCTCTGGGTAAAACTGCCTGTGCCCTTGGAGAGTCAGGCTGCAGTGTGCTCTGGCAGGCTGGAGTGAACTGACTGTGCCCAATTGCCAGTACATGCAGGGAGGACCCAGAGGAGGAGGAGGGTGCTTGTGCTTGCTCTTGGGAATGTGTAGCCATGTTGCTGGTTTGTTATTGTCTAGTTTTGTGCTTGATTTGTTTTCTAATGTGGCTGTTCAGACCTGCCTGGATGTGTTCCTGTGTGATCTGGTATAGGTGATCCTGCTCTGGCAGGGGGGTTGGACTGGATTGATCTCGCAAGGTCCCTTCCAGCTCCTAACATTCTGTGATTCTCTGTGTGGAGGTTCCCTGGGAAGATGCTGTGCCATGGGTGTGTTCTTTGTTGCTTTTTAGGCCTGAAAGGTATGGCTGAGTAACTGTTTCTTTGTTGTCCACCTGACAGGCAGGACGTTTTCTCTTCTCCCTGCCCTGAATTGTGACTATTGCCTCCTAAAACACTCTCCCCGCTTATTGAACGTCTAATTATTTAGCATGTGGGTTTAGATTGACACTTTTGTATCTGCATTGTCAGGGCAAGGCAAGCAGGGTGTTCATTCATGCATACAGACCTAAGCCTGCCTTCTGCCAAAGCAATTAAACTCTAGAAATGCACCACAACCGTGGCATCAGTCAGCAATGTCAAAATCTGCTTGCACAGCAGTGGGTAAACTGTTCTTTTTCTTTTGTGCCTCACATGCATGCTCCCTCTCCTCTTTCCTTTTTCTTGGTGGAGACTACGAGCTGGATGCTTGTCAGATGCTATAACGTGAAGTTAAACAGTTGACTTGGGGAGAATGACACATTGACACTTCTCATCATAATTGCTTCCTGCACTGGAAATCTCCAGCTGTTTTGGTGGAAACAACATGATGTGACTGTGACAATAATACAGCCCCAAAGCCTGCTGACTGAAAATAGAAGCTTCTAGGTCCAATTTTAGTTGAAAAGTAGGGATTTTAACCTTATAGCCCTGATCATAAAGATGATTTAGATATGAATATGATATAAAGATGAAAATTAAAGGGATCCCAAGAAAGTTCATTCATACATGTGTAGGTATTGTTGCTTTTGCAGCAGTCAGGAGTGCCCTTTGAAAAGGAATAGGTTCGAATCCTCTCTTTGCTTTGGAGAGTTCAAATCTATATTGCAAGATCACCCTGTTTAGTCCTGATGCTATGCTAGTGTAGGCAGCAAAAGAATCTCAGAGGCTCTTCCCTCTGAGGAATCTGTATGGCCATTGCAAGTTGAATGGAGAGTCATCTGAAGGTTAGGCTGTAGTGAGGCGACTCTGGGTCAGCTTTCCATCCTGTGAGCAAAATTACTGATGTAAATAACAGTCATTAAAGGCAGAGCTGAATGGGGAATATTTATTGTTATGTTAGCATTTTTTCTTTGCCCACATGAAACATTAACCATGCTTTTAATGAGCCACGTAACTGTTCTGTGAAAGCATGAATATGGTAACTGTATTTCATTATCCGTTTCTTTGGAACTGATGCCTCTCCCTGTATCCCCCCCTAATAAAAACAGGATGAACATACGTCTGGTAAATCTTTAATGTCTCTAATGGCCTCTTGATCATTTGCATTTCAGATCCTTCTTCAAACACAGCAGCAATTTGCTATCGTGGTACGTGCTGCTGATTGAAGCTGAAGGTGCTGCTTATTATTATTTCCCCCCCCCCCCCTCTCCATTCGGCCCTAGGATGCAACAGATGAGACTCTGCTGTGATATTTCAGAAGATTCACTGCTGAGATCTCAGCATCAAGAGTGTACAGGCTCTGCCTAATTGTGTTCTAAAGGGAATATGGATTTATGCATCTTTCTTTTTGATGACAGGGATTCAAGGAAGTCATTAAAAAACCCAGGCATTTGTTCAGGACTGTAGAAAGGCAGGTAGGCAGTAGTGCAGTAGCAGTCATTGCCCATCATGTTTAGGAGAGATAATCCAAGAAGCCCCATCATGTAATTTCATTAAGAAATGGATTAAAATCACTTAAGTTTGTTGTGATTTGTCAGTGATGACAAAGCCAGGGATGGAGCAACTGCTGAAAAACCCAGCACCTCGTGGGACTGAAATGTGTCACTGAACCATGGTCTGCTTTTAGAAAATACCAAGTAGAGGGACCTGACTTTAATTTAGGCTGTATGAATATGGCCCTCGGAGGAACCTGTTTGTAGAACAACTTACTTCCTCAGCCTGCATCACAGACTCCTAGAATGGCTTCAGTTGGAAAGATCTTGGAGATGATCTACTCCAGCCTCCCCACCATGGGCAGGGACAGCTCTCAACTAGACTGATCAAGGCCTCATCCAGCCTGGCCTTGAGCACCCCCAGGTTGGAGGCATCCACAACCTCCTTGGGCAACCTATTCCAGAGTCCCACACCCTCAACTGAAAAACTTCTTCCTAAGATCTAGTCTAACCCTGCTGTCTTTCAGCTTAAAACCACTCCGCCTTGTCCTGTTACTGGACACCTTTATGAGAAGTCCCTCTCCAGCCTTCCTGTAGGATGGAGGTTGAGGTTGGTTGTACCAAATGTCACTATAAAATACCAAATCCAGCGGTAGCTTTCTTAAATCACAATATCCTACTCTGGATTAAATTCTCTTATATCAGCCTGAAGAAGGTCTGCAAGGTGTTTCACTACAGTAATTATTTTGACTTAAGCAAGGCACCAGTTTCACTTTCCAATTGTAGCTACTGTAAAGTTTCTTTTCTTTTACTCAACTTTGTGCGAGGTGTACATTAAAAGGAGTTTTCTTGGTTTTTTTTGTTTGTTTGCTTTTTTTTTTTTTTTTAGGTCAGAAAACAGGGTTGCAGGCAATTTGCAAAAGTATCATTATTAACATCTTTGTCTTTTTGTAGGGATGCCAGCAAGTACTGGACCTGATCATCTTATTTTACTTATCCCCCCCACCAAGGGAGACGTTTCTCTCTTTCTGGGCCATGCCAGATCCTGCTTGATCTTTTTTGGGAGCCCTTCTGTATTACTTCTGCTCTTTAATGCCTCTGTGAGTGTAAAGCCATTCAAGACTGCATCTGATACATATCTGGAATAAACCCTCTATTACTGGAAAGTAAAAGCAGGTACCAGGTAACTGGATACTGTATTGCAGAATTTGCTAGTTTCAGTTCAAAGAATATACAGATGCTGAAGCTATATCTCCTATTTTCCAGCTAAAAACATCAGACTGAGATGAGCACTTCCATATTGCACAGGATTTTATTTATTTATTTATTTTTAATGACACAGTCATTCATAAGGCTTTTTAATGTTTAGACTCAGCATTTTAAAGTGCAGTGCCAGCTTTACTCCAAAAGACATCCAGCCCCTCTCATCTTAAGGAAAGAGCTGTTATTTACTGCACAACTGTCATTGTCACTTCCAGTTATTATGAAGAGCTGTTCAGTGAGCCAGTTGGGGAGGGGACTGCAGGTAGATGATTCATGCTTCACCCTTCCTCTAGTGAATCCAGGTGGATGCTAAGCTTGCCAGAGAGGTTTGTGGTGCATATGTCCTTGTCTGCTCTGGACACAGACCAGGTGTCAGTGCTGATTCTCAGCCTGCAGCCTTCATCTTGGAACCAGTGACAGGAAAATGATATGACTGCTGGACCCTGGCAAGGATAGGTTGGATACCCTTAAGCATGTCTGGTTTTCATCTTTTGAGAACTTGAAAGTTTCTATGTGATTGCTCATCTGCCTTGGGGGGTTAACTCTCTTTTGTGGGACAGAAACCTGTGTTGGCATCCCTGTTGTTCAAGGCTGTGAAGTGATCTGAAGAGCTGTGCATTTGGATGCTGTGGAACTCCATTTGATTTGTTTTAGCTAACCCATACATCGTTGACACAGATACAGGGCTTGAAAGAGGCCATCTGAAATGTGACCTAGATGAGGAGGGAAGCATCCAGCAGAAATGGCAGTTGTGGGAATGTGTTTGTGACTGGCAGTTGTTGCAGGTTCCCCCCTTTTAGCCAAATGCACTCTATGTGTAATTATTGTACAGGAGGTGTTGTAAATGGCCTTTTGTTCTTTATTTTTCTTATAAGTATGCAACCTGTCTTTGCCCTGTCTCCTCTGTGGGCTTTATTGTTGCTTTCCACGCTGAGATGTGCTTTGCACCCTCTGACTTGGCTAGTTAGAAGCAATTTAGAGAAAATGAATATTGGGGTGATGCATTATTTGGTATATAGTAGAGGAATTGAAGTTTTTCTGTTAGTGTCCTAGATAGGCTATCTACTCTTCAGCCAGAATAAAGAGGCTATTTTCATCTATAGAAGGAGCTCAGCCTTTGAATGGATTGATAGATTCATAATGAACCTGACAAAGGACAATGTGCTTCTTGCTACAGGGCTGAGAAGATCCTTCCTGTGGAAGTGCAGTGGTTGGGGTGTTGTGGATGTGCATTTGCATATGGGGTGTAACTGTTACTTGAACATGGTGGGGCTGATACAGAGTGAAATCAAAACATCCTTTCCTACAGAGTGAATCTTTATTGTTCTGTAAATGGTGCTGGTTAGGATGATTTGCTGCTGGCCAGCAGTGATTTGCAATTTTCACTGAAGGCAGCTTTTGGTATTAAGGATCTGACACAATTTCCAATGAGCTTGCTGTGCCTTTGGCCTAGGGAGCCAGTAGGGATAAACATGCAGCAGGCTAGTAAAATTTGTCCTGTTGGGGACTGGGAATCTGTGAGGTCATCATCTGCTTGCTCTGTTTGCTGTCCCCAAAGAGAAAATGGATATGTGCTTGCATATATGATAAAAATACCCAGTATGCCTTTAAAGTACAGATTATAAGGGCCATCTGGTCATGAAACACCTGCACAGCCTGCACCTCAGCTCTGTGCAAAATTGTGGCATTGAGGACAAAGCTTCAATGTTGTTCAAGTGTCAAATCCTCTTGATTTTTAGGGATTCATTGACTGCAGTGGGAGACTGAAGTGGTTCCAGGAATTCTGGCTCTTGCTTCAGGTCAGAAAGTGCCTAGTTAGACACTCAAGGGGTTTCACTGATATTTCAGTAATGCCTTGGTGGGCATAATGCACAAGCCTACTTTCAGGGCAGGTAGTTATATCTGGGGCTTTGTGAACATACTTATGAGAGGGTCTGATGTTTCCACCTTCCTTCCACCAGGTACTCTGAAAATAAGACTTTTCTAATGTTCCCCAAATGGAGCATTCCCATATGAAGGATCAGTTTGGAAAATTGTATTTGTTTTTACTTCTTATAAAACACATCTGTAAACACCTTTACAGAGTGCTGATACATTCATAGTGCCCACAGACTGAAAAAGAAATTTTAAAAGTGTTATATCCTAGGCAGAAAACAAGACCAGAAAATAGCAAGGAAGAAGAATACTGCTGCCTGTCTGTTCATCTCTTCTATGCCACTAAGTATTGGGTTGTTTTTTTTTTTTTGAGTTGCATGTAGAGTATTATATCCTAGGTGTAAGTAAGCAGACTGCCTCCCTGTAAGATCTTTACTGCAGTTTGTCACCCCATGCAGCATTCCAGTGATTTCTGTACCTTGGTTATACAGGCACATGCTGAGCTGTTGGAGCACAGACAGTCTGGCAGGTGGCTGCACAGTATCTAATTACAAAAGGGTAACATGGGTTTCTGTTGTACATCTCTGTAAACATAAATCAGGCAGGAAATAATGAAAAAAAATATTCTTTGTCCAAGTCAGGCAAGCAAAACAGGAAAAAGAACTAGGCAGCAAGGACTTTGAGCTTCTGCATTACCCTTTCTGGGTGTTTCCTCCTTGGGAGCTGTGACAGATTTGTCTGTTGAGCTTCTTGAATTAGACCTGCTTGCTGTGACCTGAATCAGGGGGTGGAGTAAACAGAGAGGTATGAATAACACTCTCCTCTCAGGTGTCCATTCAGCTAGTGCTTTTAAGGATCAGTTCTAGCAGAAATGATGTTTTGGTTACCCTTCCCTTATCAGAGGGAAAAGGCAGTGGCAGATACCTGTGCCACACATGGAAGGAAAGGTTACAGTCATCCAATTTTGACAACTGTGTATTAGTCAGATTTAACTGAGTTCATATGACCTGCTTTGAGGTGGGGAGTTAGCAGTGAATCAGCTGCAATCTCTTGTCTGTCTTTTTTTTTTTTTTTTAAAGACTAAATATTGTGGGACATAAAGCTAAACGTTGTGATTTATGTGTCACCTAACTCCATTAGAAAAAAGTCAATATCTGTGCTACAAGCTGCTACATAAAATTCGTGGTTTAGTAGACTGTTCCCTGCTTAAACTCCACTTTGTTGTTTGTGTTCTGCTGGTACCTTGAGATTCCAGTGTAACCTGGACCTTTGTTGCTCTGGGCACTGCACAGAATAATCCTTTAGAAACCTCTTTGCCACCAAAGAACTGCAGTCTGGTGCCCACAATAAGCAAAGGACTGGAGCTGATGCTGGTCAGATGTCCAGCTGGACACAGACCTCCAAGTCAAGCATCTTATGTGGAGTGTGTTACCTCCTGACTGAAATATTTGTCTTTAATAGAACCACGAAAAATCTGTCATACAAAAAGAATGCAGTAGAAGAGAGGTTGGCAGTGCCCTGCTGTATTGACTAGACTTGAAGGGAAGGTCTCTTTTCAGACAACCTGTGTTCTTAGTGCAAGTGCTAACCCTGCTGGCATTTCCACACTCTCTCTGCTCCTTGTTTTATGCAAGACAAACCAAGCTCTGCCTGCATGATAGAGAGGGAAAGAGGACGATGTGGGAGGATGTCTCTCTATTGAATTATTTGAGGTAGAAAGATGGAATTTGGGTTGGAGGATGGTATGACTGCAAGTGCCAACTTTGATGCTAAGGCTGCTGGTAAATATGATGGCATCTGCTAAAATACACAGACTCTGAGATGTCTGAGAACTGTTTTATTTCAGGTTGAAATCTGGCACTGGGAGTGCTAAGGAATATTTTTCTTCTGCTTTTCATCTGTGACTAATTGATGAATAAATTAATGTACTGTTAGTGTGAAATGAGAACTGAATTATTCATACTTGTGTGGTGCTTTTTTTTTTTTTTTTTGTGAAGACATGCAAGTCATGGACAAATAGTGATAATAAATTTTAGTTGGTGTCAATAGCTGACTGAAGGATTGGATTTAGATGTTTTAATAATGTGCCTAACCAACTGGAGAGTGTGTGTTTTTTAGGCAGGAGCTCCATGAATACCTAGAAAATTGCCTTTTAAAATACCTGATAAATTGCAATGGTTCATTGAATTGTTTTGACCCAGAGACTTGCAGAGGAATAGTTCCTGTCTTGAAGAAAATCACCTGTTATACACATAGATCTGGTATTTTATAGTGACATTTGGTATAATCATCCTCAACCTCCAGCTGACAGGAAGGCTGGAAAGGGACTTCTCATAAAGGTGTCCAGCCACAGGACAAGGAGGAATGGTTTGAAGCTGAGGGAGATTGGGGTTAGACTGGATCTTAGAAAGTTCAGTACAAGGGTGGTGAGACTCTGGAACAGGCTACCCAGGGAGGCTGTGGATGCCTCCTTCTTGGAGGGCATCTTCAGATGGGGCCTTGAACAGCCAAGTCTAGTTGAGAGGCATCCCCGCCCATAGTGGGGAGATTGGAGTAGATGATCTCTAAGATCCCTTCTAGCCTAAACCATTCTATGATCATGCTAAACAGCTGAGGCTCTATCTGTGTCATAGTTCAGAAGGATGACACCAAGTTCTGCCAGAAAGCACTGCTCAGAGGGAGACCACGTGGAGAGGAAACACAGTGCTGTGGCCCTGAGCTGCACAGATGCTCCGGGAGACTTTGAGGGAGGTTTCTGTCTCAACTTTCTAGCTCTAGTCCTGCTGTTATCTGGTTAGGTGGTAAATATTCAGAAAATGTTCTGTCTTGAGACTTGTACAGGAGCTAGCACATAGGGCCTTCCTCTCAGGGCACTGTGGAAATGTGAATAATAATCCTCAGCCCTGGAAGCAAGGCACGTTTGCCTTTGCAGCACAACAGCACTTGAAATTCCTCTGCTGTCTTAGGCTAGCTGCATGCTGACTCAGCAACAGGAGGAGACACTCCAGAAATACCTTTGAGCATGCTATGAGTTTGTGACTCTGCTTCCATGTCCATGTAAATCAGAAGAAACTTTGCAGAAGTCAATGCTTTATGCACTGGCATAGAAGTGTGGGAAAGAAGAACAGATTTATTCTGCAAGATGGGAATGGCAGCTTGCTTAACGTTGCTCTCCTTGCATTAAAAAACAAACAAACAAACAAAATGTGTTGATGATGTTGTTCTAATGGGCTCTAAAGAGTCAGCCCTTAAAATGAAGGGGTTCATGAATAAAAGAATTGCTCCTGCCAAGGGAGAACTGCCAACAAATATGCTTAGTTTATGGCACTAAGAAAGAAATACTGATGTAATAAATGAGTGAGTTTTGCCATTCGATTATGCAGCTAGCATTAGGGGTACTATAATCTTCAAGTTGTTTCCAGTTTCTGTTTTGTTTCCTTCCCACATCATATAAAAACTACAGAGTGGTTTCTAGTTTAAAATGGGTGAGTACTGTGAAAGGAAAACTTCTCTTTGGTCTTTCTCATGTTAACTTGCACAATGCCCCATGAATGCAGTTGCCCATTGAACACAGGTTGGCTGCCAGCATGCTGACCTACCTGTCCTGCTTGTCTGTTCTCATTAGATGATGTGGTTAATCTCCAGGAGGGAGAAGGCTGCATCATGTTGGCAGGTGTCCTTGTCACACATTTCTCTAAGATGTTACCATTTAATTATAAACCAAAAATATTCTGTGTTGTGTTTTCCCCCCAGAGTGACTTTTTTTTTTTTCTTTTGGGTAAGGTAAAATACTTAAGGTTTTAAAATTCTGATACAAGCAAACCCCCAAATTAAAAATGTTTACAGGCTCAGGGTTGCTTTTAACTTTGTAGCTTGTCCTGTTGTGGATTCTGAGCAGTCATCACCAGCTCTTGGGTGGCATGATGCCCGAGAGAGCAAAAGATGGATTCTGCTCTCATTTTGAAAATTAAGAGAACAGGGAGTTTGAACCAACGGAGTTCATGATGGTTATATAAATCTGTGACTGAGAAAACAAGATGCCTGGCTGGCAGCCACTCTTTGCTAATTATCTGTTGTTGTTTTGTATTAAAATTGAAGTGCAGTGGGACTTTGCCCATGCTTTGAAGGAGTGTTATCTACCATGGGGTGCTGATTACTCCTTAGTGCTAATATAATCTTACTATTACATAGTTCTCAAAGCATGCTATAACAGAGAATATATTTATCTCCATTTATCAGCTGGAGAAATGGCCTGAGAAAAGAGGAACTGATGGCCACCCTGAGGTTTAAAAGCTTGTTCTAAGGCAGAATTAGGAAAGAAACTCAGTTCCCAGGCAATGCTCTAACCACAAGACATTGCTTCTAATTCAGCTGGTTGAACACCAGTTGAATTCTAATGCCTGCTATTACTGATTTTGGTGTATTCTTGCTGCACAGCAAATAATACCTGATCAACTAAGACTGACTGCTGCCCAAAGCTGCTGGAAACTGAAGTACTTTATGATTAACTTTCTTCCAAGGAAGTGTTAGGGGTGCAGTTATATAAAGGTGGGCTGGTTTTGCCTGGTACAATGGGATCAAAGTTGGGACTTGGAATATTGGGGGTTTTGGTCTCCTGGATCTGTTAGGAATCACCTGAGAATCAATTCCCAAAACCTTTAAGGTGCTCCCACTGCTCCTGTTAGTCCTCAGGTATTTGCCTTTGCATTTGGTTTGTCTTCTGATTTGCTCCGTTTGTAAGAACAGGCTCAATGTATGAGCTAAGGACTTGTGTGTGCAAAAATGTGTTATTAGAGTGCCAGAGAACTCAGCATCTATGGTTTATGCAAGTGTAGCAATCTCTGAATTTCCAAATAAATCAGGATAAGGTTAGTCTTTTGAGAGCGACTCTTGCTTGAGAGGTCCATTAGTGTCTGAGTCCGCAGGTTTTAATTTGCTTAAGCAACTCTCAATTCTGAAGGATTTTTATCTGGCTCCTGCAAAGGAAGTTTCATTAAGGCTGTTGTTTTCCTCCTCTGAAGAAAATTCAAAGCTATTACCTGGTGGTGTGAAGAGGTGAGTGGATAGGGTGCTGCTTGTATTGGCTGTGCTTGTGGTAAATATTCCTGAGGACAATACGATGAATAGAAAGCCTGAGCTTTAATTGACAGACTCAGACATGAAAAGAGAGACCTGGTTGATGCATTTCTCATTACTGGGCAAACAGGAGGTCAAGCTAATTAGTTCTCTTGATAACTTGCTTGTACCACTGTGGGAAAACTTAAATGTGTCTGAACAAAACTGGTTTGCAATGCAACAGAGACTTTCCTTCCAAAAATCATTAAAGAAACATTAAGGAAATCACAAGTGTAATGCACCTGAGCAGATTACAAGGTTCTGTTAAACCACTGCATATTTAAAATTAGCTCTAATTTCTGCATTCATTTAATGCACCTTCATCTCTTTAATGAGGACTCCTGTGAATTTTAACAAAGGGGAAACTGAAAGTATCCCAAGATGGCACTGGTTTTGCACAAATAATTCAATCAGTTCTTCTCTGGTCAGGTTTAATGACTGATAGGACTTTACCTAGCTTGATTCCAATGAACATGTGCCCTGAAATGAGGCTGGTTTTGTCTCTCATGTTAGGCAGTACATACCTCATAATGATGGAAGGTTAATGTGGTCTTGGTAAGATGAAATAGTCAAGTTAATGTATTACAGTGTTGTACCTGAGAGGGAAGGATGTTTACAGCCATCTTGTGACCTGAATCTTCATGGCAATGTGGTGTACTCCACCAGAGCAGTGGATGTGTATTTATTGTTTTGGGTAATCTAGGAGAACAACTTTTCTGATCAAACAATTTTGTAACCTCTTAGTAAAGGTCTAGCACTCTGCTTCCTTATTTCATATCCCTCAAATGGAGAGGAAAGCTGTTTCTGCAGAACCATCTGCTGTTGTAGCTATAGCACATTATTTCCCACCACCTCAAGTTCTCTGCTTTTGCATCCATATCTGGATAGTGCTGGTGCTGTCATAGGTGTAAACCCAGCATGTGTCATTAGCATATGCCAACGGGAATCAAACAGGATCAGGATCTTAGAGGACTGCACAAATGTAGCTTTGAAACCTGCACGCTTTGAAATCCAAATCAGTGGGTACAGAGGGATGCAAAGAAATGTATTTGATGTCTACATCTGGGGAGCCAGGTTCAGGAGAAATCAAATAATTTATTTTATCTCCCTTGGGAAAGCAAGTCTAGGGAATATAAGAAGTTGGAATCCAGATCTCCTGAAATGTGGTCAGGTTCCCCAGCAGCAAAACTGCTTTGTAGGTTGATGCATCTAGTCCAAAAAGCAGAAGGTATTTCAGATGCTTGTTCAGTGAAAGAATAAGCCTCTGGGGAAGTACTTAAATGCTTTCTGAGAAGGGCTGCTTTTGGTGAATCACTTCATAGAATGCACTGGTTGGAAGGGACTTCTAGAGGTCATCTAGGCCAAGCCACCCACAGCAATCCTCCTTTTCTCCTTAAAGGTGTTCCATGGTTCAGATCAAAGTGGATATAGATTTTGACAGTAAAAGCCACATGCAGGTGAGCTCATTTAAAAAAAAAAAAAAAAAGGCAAGTGTTTAAATGTCTATTTTTGTGTTGCCTTTCTTTTGCAAAAAGGACCCCATATTTCAGACTGGATGTTAGGAAGAAGCTCTTCACCATGAGGGTGGTGAGACACTGAAGCAGGTTGCCCAGGGAGGTGGTGGAAGCCTCATCCCTGGAGGTTTTTAAGGCCAGGCTGGATGTGGCTGTGAGCAACCTGATCTAGTTTGAGGAGTCCCTACCTATGGCAGGGGGATTGGAAGTGGATGATCTTTGAGGTCCCTTCCAACCCTGACAATTTTGTGATTCTGTGCTTTAGCAGAATATAGGTTAGGAGTTGTTTGGATTTTTTTTTTTTTTTTACAATCCAAATGTGAATATTGTACAAAGTGTGTCCAATTTTAAGTTTCTCTTAAGTGTGTTTAAGACCTAACTGTCAGCTCTTTCATATCAGGATCATTCCTGTTTGCAGCAGAATTTAGTTCTGCGCTTAACTTTCCCTTGGAATGAGAAGAGGGGGAAAAAAATTCACTTTTATTGGTATCTATGTAGCTAATCCTTTCCTTCTTAACTACTTTCTTCCATGGTGTATTCCCTGCTGGCTCCTTCTGTTTTGCCTTGACATCTAGACTTGGATCATGCATAAACAACACCTGATGGTGTCAGTGGGACCACTGCATTCATGAGTGTCCTCACAGTAGTGCCCTGCCAGCAGTGATGACATTCCAGCCCCAAGTTTGACATTGATACCTGTTCCAAAGGCAGCAAGGAGCATTACTGCATGCTTGTGTTTCAAAACACATGCATATGATTTCAGAGGGTTTTCTTTTTGTGCTTAATATGTCTGAAGGGCTCACCCCACAGTGCTGCTTTAATTCTTGACTATGAAACTATTTATATTAATTGTGCTTGTATAGAAGAAAAAAAAATGTATTCATAGAGTATGAAGAATCTACTTGTTCATATTTAATATTTCCATTAGTTGCTAAATGAATCTTGGAATTATTTTTGATGCATAATTTAAGTTGATGTATCTATATTTTTGGTTTTTTTTACATTTCAGACAAATCTAAAGAAGTAATTTTAGAAACCTTTATTTTTTTCCCCTTCTTGAGACAAATCTAAAGAAGTAATTTTAGAAACCTTTATTTTTTTTTTCCCCACTTGAGATCATCTTAGACACTCTTTCTGAAGCTGTTGTCAAGATAAATTGAAATCAGAATTTCTGTGTGCCATCAACAGATGTCCAGTGAATAGATCTTTTTGCTCTGAAGTATGCAGTTCATTCCTCTGGATGCCATTCAGATAATGATGTCACTTTACGCAGGTTTAATGTGTGGCTTGTAACAATTACAAACCATGTGTAATGGGGCTTTTTATTTCCTCACATTCTGATGTTGTGTTAATGGATGGCAGCTGCTATTTGTAGTACTCCAATAATCGCAAATCCTTTTGATTCTGGCATCAGTAGGGATGAAATCATACTACTGGTCACAGGGCTTACTGCTGTGAGTGTTCCCCATGGCTCTGTTTGACAAAAGCCCCCCTGAGTGTAAGTGAAGTCTACTTGAACTGTGTTACTACACTCGAATGAAGCTCTCTTAAAACTGAAGTCCTCACGGAAACCTGCTGTTAAAAATTCAGGACTTGAATGTTGTGCTGTGTGTTCTGAGAAAGTCAACGACTGATCTGAACAGAATGAGTTTTATTTCAGCCTGGAGAAGGGAAGGCTCTTTGGGGGGGACCTTATAACTGCCTTCCAATACCTGAAGGCAACCTACAGGAAGGCTCTTCACCAATAGGATAAGGAGAAATGGATTTCAAGTGAAGGAGTGTGTCAGTGTGAGCTGAAATTCCCCCCCACTGACAATAACCAGGCTAGCTCAGTCTGGAAGTGAATGAAAGCTGTATTTACAAGCAGAATCTACAATCTATGATGAAATGCAATGAATATGTACAAACATACAAAATTCATGACATTTACAAATATATACAATCAACAGAAAAGCACAACCAATCCCCCTTTGCTTCCCCCCAAAAGGGCCTCCCTCTCCCAGGAGCTTCCTCCCAGACCCCCTTGGACAGAAAACAAGAGTTAGTTAAGCAGAAAGTTGTTAACTTAGCTGCCAAGGTCAGTGTGTTATCTTCAGCCAGAAGAGAAGAAGAAACAGCAGCCAGACAGCCCAGCAACTGCCCCCACTGCAGAACGCAGAATGTGCAGAGTGCCTACTTTGTTTTGGGTAATAGTTCTTAAACATTTCTATCTATCCAATGGAAGTGTTTAGAACAATCAGTATTTTGCTTTCTTACACCCAATAGTGACTTATTTACACTCTTTCTCTGTTTTGAACTTTGCAAGGAAAAATTAAAAAGACAGTTTCAAACCATCACAAGGAGAATAGGTTTAGATGGGATTTTAGGAAGCAATTCTTCACTATGAGGGTGGGCAAGACTCTGGAATGGATTTCCAAGAGAGGTTGTGGATTCCCCCTCCCTGGAGATGTTCAAGGCCAGGTTGGATGGGGCCTTGAGTAACCTGGTCTAGTTGAGAGGCAGCCTTGCTCATGTTAGGGAGGTTGGATTAGATGACCTCTAAGGTCTCTTCCAGCCTAAGCCTTTCTATGATTGAACAGTGAATAAGGCCTAGTGGAGCCATACTGATCTGCCTCAGCTAAGCCCCTAGAACAATGTGATTTAACTATTTGTCTGCTCAGAAAGGTGAAGAGATACTCACAGGGTGGATGTGCTTGCCTTAAAACTGCTGCACCTGAGTAAGATGCCTCTGATGCTTTTTGCACTTTTTTCCTTGCTGTTCTGTTAGAAGATAACATCAAGTTTTAAGTTTTTAATTAACACTGTTTAATGACTTAAAATAAGAAAATGAAAGTACTTTTGATGCTTGAGGAGAATCATGCTGGAAATATATTAAGCAACTTTGCTCACTTCAAAACTGGTGAAGTTTTTGATGTTAGTGTTTGTAGGACTGCAATTCCCAAATGGTGAAATGGTAGAGTTTGGTGCTGTTTTAGGGCTATCCTCATGTTTGAAATATCTTAATTTTTTTTTTTAAAGGTAAATACTAAAATTCTTCCATATCATGTAAGGCCATGGACATAGTGTGCACAAACAGGATGGGCATCAGTGTAAAATCATGAATCTGGATGCAATGTGTGTTTGTAAATCATCCCTGAATGGATTACTCTGGACACTAATAAATATTTTGAAGTCTTTTTGAAGCAGGTTGTTTTTAAACTAGTACATTTAGCAGTAACCTGCTCTTATTTTTCTTTGAATCAAAGTTTTGAGGCCACTACAGCAGCAGACTGTCAAAGTTTCAGTGGATGTGGAATAGGAACCCTCTGACTTCCTTCTAGGTCTCTTGAATGCTAGAAGAAGTTACCTGGACAGGCTGCAGAGCTGAGTGCAGGCAAAACTCATGGAGTTTAATAAGGATTAGTGCAGGGTCCTGCATCTGGGGAGGAATAACAACAGGCACCAGGACAGGTTAGAGGCTGCCCTGCTGCAAAGCAGCTCCACAGAGAAAGACCTTGGAGTGCTGGTGGACAGCAAGTTCTGCATGGAACAACAATGTGCTCTGGTGGCCAAGAGAGCCAATGGGATCCTGGGATGCAGCAAGAAAGGTGTGTCCAGCAGGGCTAGGGAAGTTCTTCTACCTCTCTACTCTGCCCTGCTGAGACCACACCTGGAATACTGTGTCCAGTTTTGGGCTCCCCAGTTCAGGAGAGACAGGGACCTGCTGGAGAGTCATGAGGATGCTTAGGGCACTTGAGCATCTCCCCTGTGAAGAGAGACAGAGCCTTGGGGCTGTTTAGTCTGGAGAAGAGAAGACTGAGAGGGGATCTCATAAATGTGTACAAACATCTGAGGGATGGGTGTCAAGTGGAGGGGGCCAGGCTCTTTTGGGTGGTGCACAGTGATAAGACAAGGAACAACGGGTTCAAACTTGAACATGGAAAATTTCAGCTCAACATGAGGAGAAACTTCTTTACAGTGAGGGTGACAGAGCACTGGAACAGGCTGCCCAGGGGGGTTGTGGAGTCTCCTTCTCTGGAGACTTTCAGAACCCATCTGGATGCATTCCTGTGTGGACTACCCTAAGTGATCCTGCTCTGGCAGGGGACCTGATGATCTCTGGAGGTGCCTTCCAACCTCTGATATACTGTGAACTGTGATCAAAGACAAATGAAGTATGTGTTCATGCAGGAGCAGCGAGGTGTGGGCTTGTGTGAGTGAGCAGAAGTAGAGGAGCCAGAGATGGCAGCTCATGTGGAGCAAAATGAAAATGCAAACTGTTAACATTGATCTAGGAGAAAAGTGAAGCCAGTAAGTTACAGTTGTTTGACTCCCTTTGCCTCTGAACCACAGAAAGAGCAGGCATGTTTTAATAATGTTGTGCTACGAGTAAGGACATCACCGTGCACAATTCTTTTGCTGACTCTAGTAATAAACCATTCTGCCCTTTATTTATAGGACTGCCTCAAGGATCTGACAGGAAGAATTGAGTATGCTGCCAAGATATTAAATGAAATTCCCCAGAAAGACATTCACTGCACTGAGAGAGCCTCAAAGGCAGAAAGGGAAGGAAATGGGCAAGGTAAGTCATACATAATGATCTCAGTTGGCATCCATTGATCTCGTCCAGTATCCTTTGAGAGTGAAATACCCATAAAAGTCTCTTAAAAGTCACTTGGATATTCTGGGTAGCGTTTGTGCTCACAGACATGCATCGTGCAGCAGTAAGATTAACTCTGACAAGCCATCTTCTTTTGACCCAACTAATTAAAAAATAAAAATCAAATTGTTTCCTTTAGCCCATTGCTGTTAAACTGAAAAGTCAGCAAAGAAATGCATATTTTATCATGAATATCTTCAATTCTCAGCATTTTCCACTGGTTTTGCCTGAAGGAGAACCATCAACATGGGACTGTATTAGAATAGATGTAAGGTGCCTTGAGCTTCTGCTCTGTTTCCAGCACAGGTTAGGGATGAATACCTGGAGTGTGAATATAGGAACATGACAAGAACACAGTGATGTTCTTCTGAATTGTGTCCATCAGCTCTCTGTGGCTCAGGAAGGCCCTGAGCCATCTGAATTTATCTGCTTGATTTTTGGACTTACATAAGCTGCAAGCACCCCCAGGGCTTTGCAGCAAGAAGTTCCAGGGGTGCTCACACTGTGCAGTTCACAGGAGGTGACCCTTCCATTTATGCTTCCTCTGATTTCAAATCTCTGACCTTCCCTTCTCTGTTTCCTACCACCTACTTAAGTTATTCCTCATACAGAAATTGTTCTCTTGATGTGTCTAAACAGCCTGCTCATGATGCTTTTGTGGTAAAAAGAGAAGGGATGTTTCAGGGGAGAGCCATCTGGAGTTCAGGTTTTGTGACATCCCTGCCCTGAAAACGTAGATTTTGAGATGAGAAAACTCTTGTTCTTTCCCCAGCCCAGCAGGAAGCAGGAAGGTCTGTATTTCAAGTGATTATGCAAAGCAAAAGGTATTGACATCTATACATCCTTGACAAACACTTTATCTTTTGGAAAATTGGTTCCATGTACCAACATTATGCTTCTGAATTACAGTTCTAATCCTTCCTGCTTCCTCTTCCTACAGAAACATAAAGGACTATTCAGGTTTTATCATGTTCTTAAAACTGCATTACTGTCATTATTTAAATGATGTAGAAATAATGCTTGGAGTTGTACAGACTGTACAAGAAATATTGAGGTTATGGAGTCTGAAATGTGACAATCTCCATAACCTTAGTCATTGATTTGAGTAACTGGGGAAGGATGTAATCTCTCTTAGTCTTCTTTTTCCTTGTTAAATCAACCCTTTATTCTCCAATTTATGCAAGGTAGTTTATCCTGTGCTTTGTACTCACAGGCACCAGATAGCATTAGACAGGTAAATATAAGCTTCATGTTTGAGTCTCATGTATTTTTCTTGATTTGGTTTGTGATTTTTTTTTCTTTGATGTGCTCAGATTGCTGCTATCTCCCTAATACAGGGTTTAGTGATTGATGCTGTTGCTGAACAACTGGAGTTGGTCTGCTCCTTCCATTTCAATTAAAAAATTAAATTATCAACTTGAACACCACTCCCCTTGCTGTGGCTGAGGATTATAACATTCTACATTCACACTTCTCTGACCAAAAAGCATCCTACTATCTAATGTGTTAATCTGGGACTTAAATACCACTCAGTATTAACCCCAATAATGCAGTGATGCCATGTAAGATGTTTTGCATGCAGATCTCTATAGAGTTGTTAAAAAGAGCCTAAAGCTGGTAATAGGCTTAACACAGGGTCACTTTGTTCACCACTGAAGTGCAGCTACTGAGCAGCAGGTCTCCTGTATCCAAAGTCAAACTGCTTTGGGCATCCTTATTCTTACAACTGAAACAACTTCACCTGCTTTGGAAAAGCATCAAGCTACGGCATGGTTGGAATTTGACCTGGTTGGATTTAATCTGAAACACCAGGGTGACCAAATTTTGACGACCAAAAGACCTAAGTGCTTAAAAACAAAACAAATAAAAAAATAAAACCCCTCCAAACCAACAAAAAACACACAATCACTTTGAACCTGAGCAAATATTTCACCCTCTCCCATGACATTTGAATAGAATTTTTATTGATTGCAGAGGGAACTTTAAATACTGCCTTTCCAAGCATTGGACCTCTTCTCTAAACAGCTGCACCTAAATTTTAGCAGATGTTTCTCTATTTTAGGGCTTTTTGAAGCCTCTGAGGACTTTTTTTTTTTTTTTTTTTAAGTACATCAGGACCAAATGGTGAATTACTGAAAGTCAAGAACCTTTTGTTTTTATCATAAAAGTGCTTTCTAATAACAGAAAAGGTGATATTAAGGCTATTGTTTTTGGGGTTTGTTTGTATCAAATCATCCCATATTTAGTCCAGTAAACCACTTGTGTTTGCTTTTGTATTGAATATGAACTGTAACAAAGTAATGTGGTGGTTGGATGAGCTGATAACCTAGAAAGGAGAATCTTTTACAGCTGGGAAGCTGCCTTTGATGTGTCATTTATTATTTCCAGGATCCACCATGTGCTAGTGGTAAGTGGCTTCTTTATAGTCTGCCTGCGTTTGCTGACGTGGAGCAGGGCTACCTCAGTTTTGATCCTGATGTGGAGATGTTAGGAAGCATTGCTCACAGTGAGTATAGCTATGGAGAAACAGGGCTTTTGTCCCAAAGGGCAAACAACTGACTGAGCATAGGTAACAGCTCATTGCAGTTAGGACAAAGAAGTCTTGGTCAGTGTTTTCATGTAGCTCAGGACAGAAATGCATCTAGCAAGCTCATGCTTTCAGTTTGAGTAACAATGGTATGCTAAAAATGCCTCCTGTCCTTATTTGGAGGTAGGTTGCAAACCTTATATTTTTTTTCTTAGGGCTGCAAAACCTGCATTGTGGAGGGAATTCAGTGTACAACCTCCCAGCAGGTTTCCTGTTAGGGTCTTTTAGGAACTGCCAGGGTTTCTGCAGGACATTTTGACGTATCTTTGAATCTGATGTGGTGCTGTCTCTGCTGGCATGTTCTTTTCAACTCTTGCTCAGGGATTAATTTTTTTTTTGTTTTCTCTAGTGTGTAAATAACTTCACTTGCTGCCTGTAGACGTAGCAATTCCCCAATCTTGGCCCTTCCATGGAAGCCCTATGCCACTCCTAGCGAGAAGAAGAGTTCAGCCTTTCGGAATGTTCCATCCTATGTTCTTTTTCTAAGTCTGTTGGTTGACTATCTGGGATTTTTGATCAAAATGTAGGGGCCTGCCTTTAAAACTACACCATTGAACTGACATCCAGGCTTTGCTGACCAGTTGGCCTTCCCTGGCACTGACATCTATGGTGATAATAACTTTCCTGATGGTGTGAAGAACACTTGTCTTAGTGGCAGTGTGGATACAAACTTAAACTTAGCAGCCTCTGTGGGTCATTCAGATACCTGTTTCTCCCTGAAACAAACAAAAAACTGAAGATGAAGAGTAAATAGTAATAGAGTAAAAAATAACTGTTGAAAGAAGCAGCCTTTATTTCTGTCTATCATGCATGATGCACCAAGGCCTTTCTCTGAAGTGCAGAATTACCTTTCCTGGCACTGCAGCCAATAGTCTGGAACAGTGATTTCCTGGAGCTCACAATCTTATCCTTTTATGTAAGCTGAGATGGAGAGTTTAGATTTAAAGCAGAAGCAGCATGATGATGGGATTAGACCTGCCACCATCTTCTAGGGATTAGACCCATCACCAGATTCTAATGCTCTCTACTTTGGCTACATAGACTAGACTAGAATCAGTCAGGGTTGGAAGGGACCACAAGGATCAGCCAGTCCCAACCCCCTGCCATGAGCAGGGACACCTCACACTGGATCAGGCTGGCCAGAGCCTCATCCAGCCTGGCTGCAAACACCTCCAGGGATGGGGCCTCAACCACCTCCCTGGACAACCCATTCCAGGCTCTCACCACTCTCATGTTTCAGGCATAGTTTTACTGGAGAGACTGAGGAGGTATTTGCCATCTAGGAATGTCCCTTGTTACTAAGACTTTGTCCAGGACTTCTACATGCTGGCAGCATCCAAGCAGTAGGCACAGAGCATGCACAGCTGATGAGGTCATTGTCCATTGTGTCCATGTATGTCAGCAGCAAGCTTGGCTCCTCTCCAAGAATTTTATCCAGGAATATCCAGCCCTTCATCTGGATCAGAGCTGTGTCTATGGGCTGATGGGAATGGGCCAACCATAGGTAGATGAACTCTTGAGTTGGAAACTGTCTTACTGAGTTAGCTCACATTGGAACTGGGCTGCTAATCCTTGCTCAAAGACAAGGAGTGTTAGGTTGTGCTCAGTGCTAGCCTGATGTGGTTACCTGCTTTCCAGTTAGGTAGGAGCATGGCCAGAGCAAATATGGGTCCTGCCCACAAGTGTGGGTGTGGAGCTATCCTTACAGATAAGATCTAAAGTAAATTTGTTTCCCTAATCACTTACAGTTAGGGACTGAGTTTTGTTCCTTGAAGAGTAACTTTTCCCCCCTTTATAACATAAAGTTCTTGGTTTATGTTTAAATTTCTGGATTTTATATGAAAGAGTAGATCTGAAAAGTCCTTGTGTGGATTATGGGGTCTGGTTTTGTTCAGGGGATTATTGCTTTACCTCTAGCATTTTGACTTTCCTTTATCTGTACGGAATCATCATTAAGGAATCTGTCCAGGTACACAGGTATGAAATATTCACTGTGCTTTAAAAGAGCTAAAATGTGTTCTACTTGGAGGAGCTTAACATCCTTGAAGGAAGAGAACCTGAAATACAGAAATGAGGAAGATGTAGAATGGAGCTGTGTGTGCAGAAAAGGGCATAGCCACGTGGGCCCCATGTCTGATGATTCACTGAGTGTTTCCTGTGAGGAGAGACAGACTGATTCTCCAGAACAGCCAGGGATGTGGCCCCTAGGAAGCTATAGATCTGCTAACTTCTGGGCCCATTCCTGTTGACTTCCTGAATATCCAGTGTCCCCCATGTGTATCTCCTGTTTTCTGAGCTGACAATGGCTTTGTTTAGCTTCTCCAGAGAAGAAAAGGCTAATGATTTATTCTGTTCAGATTGATTCAAGGATCCCTGAGCTCTAGTGATAAATGAGACTGTCATCTGAGGAGGCTGCTGTGGTTTAATGGTAGTATATATATTAGGTAAACATGAGGGGAAGTAAGAAAACCCCACAACAACCCAAGAAACAACTTTGGAAACTGAACTGGTTAAAAGAACTAAACTGGTGGGCAGCTGGAGAGAAAGGTCATGGCAGAAGCAGTCAGGGATTTTATTTAAGGTACTCAGCTGGTGATTTCTGCTTGGATAGGTTTTTCTACTTCTGTCACATAAATCAGACCCTTTCCTGTGAAGTTAGAAAGTCAATGTGTGCAATAAAGTGGTGCCCTGTCTCACAGAATAAACAAATTCATTTTCATCACATGTAGGTGTTAATCCCTGTCACACTAATTCAGAATTATTAATGAGTTTTTGGTCATCATGTTGGGAACAAAGCCAGTCAGAAGGATGTGTTTTACATGAAGGTAATAGTAGGAAGGAGAGTTATCCAGATAAGAAAGTGTAATAGTGGCAGAACAAAGATTATTTTCCAAAATAGTCGAATTTTACATCAAAGTCTGGAAAGAAATAGTGCCAGCTTGTGAGAACTGAAATTCGTCCTATCTTGAATGTCGTGTTGATTTAGATTAGGGATGTTTGAAAATGTAAACTAGCACCTGAAATTGGTTTGGTGGGTTGGTTTTTTTCTTCCCCACCCCTCCTTAGCATTGTGGGGTTTTTGTGGCATTTTGTTTCACCAAGAAAACAGTGCAAGCATCCCCCCAGCCAGCCTGTTGTCATCCCCTTTCCATCTCAAACTGGAATTTTGCAAGGAAAGAACAAAATTTCTGTGTTTTATGGCAGATGTGGCTATCTGTTAGAGCTGAACTGAAGGACTCCTTCATTTCTGCACTCACTAACATTTGGGTGATCTGGAAAAGCAGTTTTGAAGTGAGTTGAGAATATGAAAGGGATAAAAATTAACATATTTACTTTTATAGGTGACTTCTGTCCAGCTGCAGCTATCTTGAAAGCAGCAGCTCTGAATCTGGGGGGGAACTAAATGTCTTCTTGATGTGTATTTTATCTTTTACTTTTGCCCACAAAATAGCTCAAACATTAGCTGTGAATTGGAAATGTGCTGCCTTTGGTAATATTCAGAGTGGTTATGGTGGTTATATTTCCACCCTACCTTCACTCCTAATGGTCTCCTCTGAGCTGATAGCTCTTAAAATGGATACTAGATTTTTCCAAGCACACTCATCTGTTTTAACCAAGTTGCTTGTATTATATCTGCTAAATTTCTCCTTCCTCACTCAACTGCTGGGTCAAGCTTCAAGTCATCTAAAACTCTGGGAAATAGGAGTTATTTTTTTATTTTTTTAAAAACCATTTTAAAAACACCAAGGACCCATGTTGTTGCTATTAGAAGGAGGAATAAAAGTTTAATTTTTATTGAAAAGGCAATTTGTATAGTAATGTGGACATTTCTTACAGGGGCTATATGCTAACTAATGTGCAATTACTTCTGGCAGCATGGTATTACCAGTTCTTCTCCTATGTTAATGGGCTCATGATAACTGAAATGGTATTTCCAAGCCAAAATGCATCCAGTGGAGCTGGATATATTTATTTAAAGTTCTCAGGTTCTCTAAAGGAAAGAATGAGGTGTCTGAGTGAAAATATAGTCCTTGGAGGTGTTAGTCAGGAGCACCTTCCCTTTGTGTTACACATTAATCATAGAATCAAAAAGGCTGGAAAAGACCTCGGAGATCATCAAGTCCAACCTATCACCCAGCACCTCATGACTAAGCCATGGCTTCAAGTGCCACATCCAATCCTTTTTTGAACACCTCCAGGGATGGTGACTCCACCACCTCCCTGGGCAGCACATTCCAATGTCCAACCACTCTCTCTGTGAAGAACTTTCTCCTCACCTCCAGCCTAAACCTCCCCTGGTGCAGCTTGAGACTGTGTCCTCTTGTTCTGGTGCTGGTTGCCTGGGAGAAGAGACCAACCCCCTCCTGGCTACAACCTCCCTTCAGGTAGTTGTAGACAGCAATGAGGTCACCCCTGAGCCTCCTCTTCTCCAGGCTAAACACCCCCAGATCCCTCAGCCTCTCCTCACAGGGCTTGTCTTTATTTTCACTAGATTTCCACCCTTCATATTAAGAACTTCCTTGGAGGAAAGGCTGCAAAATCCAAATCATTGTAGCAAGACCTGAGCAGCATAAAAAGTAGGAGCAGTCATGTATTACCTTGCTATGTAATGGAACTTTCTCCTGAGCTGCTTCCATTAATGATAGGTCAAAACTTTAGCCTTCATTGTATTTTTATTATATTGCCAGTTCTGAAAACTCTTTTTTATTGTATTGCCAGTTCTGAAAACTTAAAAGCACTCAAAAGAAAATAGTAGGAGGTTGTCTTTCTGGGCCTTGTAGAGCCAGGGTATCAATAAACAGTAGCACTGGAGACTCTTGTGCTTGCAGGGAAATGCATCAGCTGAGATACTCCAACAAGCCTTATCTTGTCTGTCTCTGCTATAATTATCTGTCTTGGAAGCTCAGTGTGCTAAGACATGATGACTACAGATGTTATCTGCTACATGATGGAAAAACAAGCACTTGAAAAACCAAACAAACATGGTGGTTACAGTAATCCTCTTTCCCCACAACTGTTTGCAAATCAAGCAAATATAAACAAATTCTATAGAATTTTGAGTGAGTGTAATCTGCTCCCATTCACACAGAGTGGATTGTTGCTTTTCACAGCTTTAGCTTAGGAAATCTGTAATGTAATTATAGTGTAGAAGTGGCAAGAATGGAAAGAATTTAGCTTAATGTGCAGTGAGTTTTGAAATGGGAGATAAATAGAGATCTTGCAGGAAACTATGCACAAATTGAGCAATGCATACACTGGATGGAAAACATTCTGGCCTGGAGGGTGCTGATTTCTTCCTGAGTAAGCAGCACTGGAAGGAATGTGTCAGACTTCTGTGGTCTCTTTTTAAGAGGTGAGCTAAGATTCCATGACTGGTTTCCTGTCAGAGGTGGGTTGAGGTCTCTGTTCCACCAAAGAACTGGGAGCAGAGCTCAGAGGAAGGCTGGAAGGAGAAAGCCATGCTTTGCTTTCCTCATACTAGGGCTCAGGAGCATAGTTCAGTACTGGCTGCACATTAGATGAGCCTCACAGGTTTTAAGGTAACTGCTAATGGCCCTGGTTAGCTATTCAACTATCTGGGGAAGTCCCAGGCACTTTCCTCTCCTGTCTGCTCTAATGTTCCAGTCAGAAGGAGGTGAAGAGACTGCTTTGCCTTGTGGGGACCTCTCCTTCCCCTGTTCTGTTAAAGAAGAAAGCAGCTGCTCAGTAAGGGCATGTTTACATCCCTCTCCTGCCACTTGCAGGGGCTCCTGCATCTGGCTGCATGATGGGAAGAGTCTGGGTGATGTGATGGGAATGAGGGTGTTAAAAATGGTTGGTGTAAGTTGGTATGGTTGGCCTGCTGCCCAAAAGCATGCGTGGTTGTGGCAAGACTAAATTTTTTTTTTCCCCCCTTCCCCACAACTAGTACTACAAATATCAAGGCATTCTTCACAGCTCTTCTATCTTTTACAATTGAACTGATAGCAAGTGCCTTTCTGCTGAAACACTTGAGTGGTGTTAGTTAACAGTGCTGAGTTATATGGAGCAAGGAGCTGACAAGCAGCCAGAAATAATGGCAGCTACTTATGGGGAGCAAACAAGAAACTTGCCTTGTGCATCGAGATTGCTGCTGCACCTAATACTGCAGGCACTTAGTCTGATATTACTGAACATGAAATCCTCTAGTGGAAGTGCTGGTCCCTCTTGTCAGCAGAAACTGGGCTCAGCTGGTGGAAATCAGCATTGTTCTGTTCTTGTGGAGTTTCATGTTGCTCACTGAGCTTACGCTAGCTCAGTGGGCGTCCAGTTAGTGTTTCTTTCTGGTGCAGCAGAGACACAACTGCATAGGAGGTTGCTGTGGCTGAGTTCACAAATGTAGGTGATTGTATTTGGGAATTAGGGCCTTGGGTTTTCTGAGAGCTGTTCAGGACTTTGGAGTGGGAAGGGTAGAGGAAGGATCTGGCGAGCAAGAAACAAAGATGAAGTCATAAGGAAAAGTGGAGAGAAGCTAAATGTTAAGATGTCTGAGCAGAATAAGGATGAAGTGTTTGGGGTTGTTTTGGTTGTGCCTTTCCTTCCCCCAACTCCCAAATGGGCTTTGTCCAAACAGGACCCAACTGTTAATTCAGGACTGGAAAGCATTTGTTTTGCACTCAGTGTTCAAATGTGTTTCAAAATTGGCACCTTTGTGTGCCACAGAACTGGGGAAATCAAATGTATTTACAGAAATCTCTTGCCTGCCAAAAACAGGGTCAGTCATGTTTCTGTGTGCTGGCTGGATCTCACCTCCTCAGAGGAACCCCCTGTGTGCACTGGAACTGCATCAGCTTTGCTTTTTAACGTTGTGTGATTTGATCTGCCCTGTGTTGTTGCTGTTAGCCTTGGGGCTCGTTTTGAACACAGGCTCTGCCTGTGCCAGCAGTGTAGAGCCTGCCTGTCAATGGCTTGGAGGCACACAATGGCTAACATGTTCTACCTGATTGCTCACTGCTTCAGCTCCATCACTGGTGTGAAACCTGGCACAAGTGCAAGTCCTCTCACTACAGTTCCTGCAGTCCATGACCTTCTTCACTGCTCTCTTTTCCTCATCAAGTCTTTAAATGTGAATGGGAGGTGATTTATAGTTCTTTCTGATCCCATGAAAGTTCTCCTGCCTCATTACCAAGTGGAATTAGGTTCTGTCATAGGCTGGGGGAGTTGTGGCAGCTTGTACTATCCTCACCACGGGCTGTGTGACCTCCCCAGGCAAAAGGTTCCCTGCCTGTGGCATGTAGTGAAGTCTTCAGTCTTGCAGATGGCTTCTCTGTTCAGTGCCTTCTATTAGGATGAGAGACATGTAAGACTTAGAGGGACAGGCATGACAATTAAATACTACTAAATTCATTCTTCAGGATTTTAACCTTCCCAGAAATGAAGCTACAGAGGAACTAGTTGTGCTTACATCCCTATTAATCACATTCAGGCAATAAAATAGTTCAATTGAAAGCTTGTCACCACTGTTGAGATAAGAAAACACAGAAAACAACACAGAAAAGTCATTTTAAATTAATTTCAGCCCTGGTTTAAGCAAAATGTATTAAATCTCTCTATACAGGCACAGTGTCAGAGCTGGAGTGGCTTTAATTTGCTGTACATGTTAAACAGCACTGAGGCATTTTCATTTTTAAATGAGAGGGTTCACTCCAGGGTTTATAGCACTTTCTCTGGAGAAGCCCATATGCAGATTTTTTTTCTGCTGAAATGTTTCCAGGCTTTTGATGAGCAGGTTGCTTTGTAATCATTCAGCTCTCAATGTTTTTGCCTTCATTTTAAGGCCTGTGTTAATGAGCCATGTCAGGAATCAGAGAGGGCTCTGCTTGCGCTTCTGGCCCCTTCTTGTATGGCTGCTCTTGCCTTCATTGAGGTGGTGGAGGAAGGGCATTAAGACAAGATGGCAGTGGATTAATGTGCTGGCTGTGCATTTAAAACCACCTCTTCTTGGCATCCCTGCCCCAGTAAAACTGGCAGATCACCTCATAAGCAGGCAGAGTGCCATCCTGACAGATGGCTCTGGAAGCAAGCAGCCAAGGGGCTCTATGTGAGCATCAAATGCATTTGTTGAGGGCAGGTTACCAAGCCAGAAATGTCAAAGTGGTTTTCAACCCAGAGCTGCTGAACTTGTATGCAAGAGAATGTCATTGATACTTCAGCTCAGAGCTGGATTGTAGCTGGGCAAAGGTAAAACTGGAGTTCCCAGATCACAGATCATGAAGTTCTGGAAAGCCTTAGATCAGATTTTGCCTACCACATGGCACAAAAGGGAACAGGCTGTCACACTGCCCCATGTTTTCTTTAATGTGTTCTCTCTGGAAGGGCCAATAGTACATCCTGGTCTGTTTCTGCTTAATTAAACAAAGCTGCTGAATACCTCATGGGTTACATTTAATTTCTTTTTAAACCTGAACACTCTATCTGTGATTCAAGTCCTTTGGCAGCCTTTCAGATTAATGCTAAAATGTTATGTGGTGGAGATAACATCCCTGTTGCAGTAGTCCAGCAAACTGCTGTTTGGCTTTCTCAGGGCAGCTGAGTGTGGGGCTCTGGATTTCTAAATCCAGCCCTTTGCTGCTGTAGCACCACAAATGCATGAAATCATTTTGCCTCATCTTCAAAACTGTAAGCTTTAGACACAGTATACTGACTGGAAAGCAAATGGTAGGAAACTTCTTCCAATTCTTTTTCTATAATTGAATGTTTGAGAGAATATTTTGAAACCAATCTATTTTCTGAAGAAGAACTTTACAGAAAGCTCTGGTTTAGCAAGCCTGAAGCCCAGCTGGCACCTAGAGAACTATTGTCTGTGGTGATCTGTGGGTCCACAGCATGCACTTTTAAACTGTGTAATTAACACTGATTAGTTTTATTCATGCAATAATTAGATCAGTGTCTGGTAAAATGAGGGAGGTTTTGTTTCGGTGCATAAGAAGATTATTTTAATTTAGTAGGTTTCAGAGTTTGTCAGTGCCAATATGCTAGGAAAAAAAAATAATAAATTGTCTAGGGTCATGTGGGTCAGTTGGAGCAGAGTGAGTAAATCTGTGTTCAGACAGGAATGGATCCCACAGGGAATGCTTTAGCATGGTTTTCCATGCTTCACAAAGGAAATAATGGTCTTTAAAACTGTCAGTTTCTCACCTAAACACTTATTTATATTGCAGTGATACCCAGAGGCCCCTCCTGATAGGGAACTGGTTGCACTGAGATGTGGAGCTGCTGGTGCAGGGATAATTGCACACCTTGGCTAAGCTCTCCCAGCACCTCCTGTCTGTTACAGCTGTGTGCCTGGCAGATTCAGAATTTCAGTCCATTAGCACTGTGCTAATCTGGTTTTCTGCATCATGCAATCTGAGAATCCTAATCTTGATTTTTTTTGTACCATGATCTTAATTTTCCCCTTTTATTTCAGATTAGGTTATAGAAAAATGAAGACTAGAATAAACATGTAACTTGTTGTGGTACCTTGAACCTCCTGTTTAGAGACCAGGTCTGATTCTCTGCTCTCATTTTACTTTTGACTTAGGAAAAAAAGAATGTCTATAATTTACACAAAGAACTTGGAAGATGCAACAGCTTCAGTAAGATGTATTCAAACCAGAGTTAAATCTATGGTGGTTTGTTTCTGTTTGTTTGTTTGTTTGTTTTTTTTCCCCGTATTTATTTTAATAAATTAAATAAAATGAAATCTAATTGATACTCTTCAGTAAAAAAAGTTGGTTTTATGTCATACACTGTTTTTGGCTTATTAATAATTCAGCCAAATTTTTAGCATTGACCTGCTTTGTTATTTTTTTTTCTTTTACTTTTAATTTTATTGCATATTGTTATGTCTCTGTATTATTAAGACTGAAGAGTGCTATTGTGGGTCTTCCAAAATTCAAATGACTCCATAAATCTCCCTCAATACAGCAATATGTTAATTAAAAAAAAAAAAAGAAGGATTGTTCATGCCTTTTGAACACAGACATTCATTATTTTGTTTGATGAAGTGACCTTAGCCAGAATTCACTCATGTCCAAAGGGCTAGGCTTGCAACCTCAGTAATGTGGTGAGTTTTAATTAGTCAAAGGCACGTTCAGGCTCTCAGTAGCTTTGAAACATTGGAATTCAGTTTTGATGGCATTATTTTCAGGGAACATGAAGCAGATGCACATAATTCTTGTTAGCATATTACTTGAAGTCGACTTCAAACGTGTTCATTGTCAATTGTTAGGCTGTGTTCATCTACTGGGAATACAGCTTGCCTATTTGCCACCTTCTTTTTAATGACTTACTACTACTACTATTAGTGTTTGTAACTCACTCCTAGGAGCCCTGTGATGAGGTTGGCCCTTTGTACGGTGAGCCCTGCATGGAAAAAGTTTTTGCTCCCACAGCTTGTAGCTTAAACCTCAGAATTCCTTGCTTGATGGTTTGTTTTTTTTTTTTTTTCTTTTTTCTTTACAAAGGACTATCTTCTTTAAAGGAGAGATTTTATTTTTATGATTTCCAGTGTCAATTTTTAAGATTTATTTTTCTGTTTTCATGACAAAACAATGGTAATAGACTTTTGGTGACAAAACAGTGGTGGTAACCATCTGAGTATACTTTTACAAACAAGAAAGGCAGTACCAGTGTCACCTGCTGTGCACAGCTGTCAGCTTTGAGATCCATAGGCCAGCCAAACCATATAGCAATGGTTTGGAAGTTCTGATCAGGTCATTCTGATCAGAGTTGGAGTGGAGTCTCCCTCTCTGGATATATTCAAGACCCACCTAGATGCATTCCTGTGTGATCTGGTATAGGTGATCCTGCTCTGCAGGGGGGTTGGACTAGATGATCTTTTGAGGTCCCTTCCAGCCACTAACTTTCTGTGATTCTGTGTCTGTACTGTTTCAACCTCCTGTGCATGAGAAATTGTACAGCAAATACAGATAAAATCTTTGAAGACTTGTACTTGAGCCAGGGAGATGAACTCTTGTAGGATGAACCTGGTTGCCTAGCACTGGGAGGCTGGTAGAGTACTATGTGGTGATCACCTGGTGGTATCTTAAGATCACATCTGCTGTCAACTCACCTGAAGTTCCAAGTTCTTGGCATGTTTGCCCAGTAGAAGTGACGTGGCAGAGGCTTCCCTAGCTGTGATTTTTTTCTTGTGTATTGATAAACTTCAAATTTGCTGGCTACTGTTTGTCTCAGTGCCAGCGATGCTTCACGAATTATCGACAGAGAAAATACTTCAGCCTTCTGTTATGAGGGAAGACTTGGTGCTTGTTTCTGTTAAAGTACATCATTAAGGCAGAAAAAAAAGATGCTTGCACTTCTTTTAGAACTGGGGAAATTGAGGCAGGGTGTGCCAAAGGCAATGGCAGATATGAGGGCTGAGCATCCCTGATGCAGTGCTTGCAGGGCTTCAAATGATGAGGTGGGCTGCTCAGTGCATCAGTGTATGTCTGTGTGTGTCATAGAGTATTGAGCATGTTGCTGTCTCCTGCAGACTTTCCTCCCTCTGGAAGGCAGAGATGTGTGTTTTGACTTTCTTTTACATGGCCATGATGTCTCCTGAGACTAGTTGCTGGCTGCCTGCTTTGTTTGTGTAATGTTTTAACCTGGCCTAAGTTACAGGAGGAAACTTGACGCTGTTAACATGAGGAAACCTTATGCTTATGGCAACTTTGTCATTTCCCTGGCCCACTATGCTATGTGCCTGAGAACCACAGGAAAGAGTGGATCAAACCAGTGATTTCCGTGCTGTCCTCTCCTGGTTCATCTGATCATTGTGGTTCAATCTCAGTCAGCTCTCTGATCTGCTTCCCTGGGTGATTTTCAAGAACATCTACCTTGGTAAAAGAGACTAGAGTGGCAATGAGAGACCAGGGGTGTGGGTAATGTAAAACTGTTCCCCTTGGCATCAGGATCAGCTTATGACGGGGAAATTTTCTGAGGGACCTGCAGCTCTAGTAGCACCTCATTATTTGCTGAGTTACAGGGAATGCTATAGATCTGCTAAGAACAAACTCCCCAAAACAGGAATGCTGCTGTGTAGGAGGGGCAGGGGGAAAGCGTTGTCCAACACAACATCTTTCCATCTTAACTTCATGGACACCCAGCCTCTTAGGTGGAAAGAAAATATGAGTGTGCAGAGAAAGCCTGGGTCTTCCTCTGAGGCTCAGGTGCACCTCTGGAGACATTGCACCAGTCTGTTCATTGTGCTCTCAGTCAGAGACTGTGTGGTGTGATCTATCAGGTGACAAAACAGGACTGAAGCTGCTCATGAGGTCTGCTGAGTGATGTCTCCACTCTATAGCTCCTGCAGAAGTACCAAGTGTAGATCTCTGTTCAAACCACTTGGTAGCTAGAAGGCAGTTGAGTGACTCTGGTATGTGGTTTGGCTGCTGCACAAGAGAACTACTAAAGACTTAACTTGCCTTATTTATTTTATTTCATAAACAGACTTCTGGGGGCACATTAGACTTCAAAAGACCTTTCTCCCTCCTTCTTCCCTGGGAAAAAAAAAAAAAGAAAGAAAGAAAGAAAAAAGTTTCCCTGACACATATTGCTTTAGGCTCGTGTTTCAAAATGACACATTGGTACCAAAGATTGCAGAGCTGAGCACATCACTCATGATGCATTGCTCCCTATCCACATAGTTCCTTCCACTTTATGATCCAAATAAAACACTTGAAATATGCTCTACTCTGCTGGCTGGGAGAGAGAACAAAATGCTAGAGGGGAACCTTTAAGTAGCATCTCTCTGGACTTATTTATAAGATTACAGTCTTCCCCCCCCCCAGCCCCTTCCCTGTTTCTCCTCCTCTTTTCCTTCAAATATTCTGACTGGTGCTGACAGAAATGATTATAGCTTACAAGTGATAATATAATTCACTTTCCCTCAAGGAGAGATGCTATCAGAGAAGGTTTTTTAATTTTTTTTTTTTAAATATAGTGGTTGAAAGGAGCCATCTTTCTTCCTAGAAGAACAGTTATTAATCTCTTACTAGTACATTTTCATATCATTTTGGACATTTATTTCCATGCTGTGATATTATAAACCCAGGCATTTGTGTCAGTTTTGATGCAGTGCAACATGCTGGAACATGAAAAGCAGTAATTACCACTGTGGCCATTTGAATTGCTAACCACATCCTGACATTTTCAAATCGGACCAATTTCTTAGTGATCCAGAAGTAAGCCTGGGTGCTATATGGGCTGCATTTCAATTAGGCAATGCAACATTTACCCAGAAAACGTGGAGCATTCACATCCCCAAAGCACTGCTGAAATGAGGGAATGCTTTGCTGGTTTTCTGTTGCCTCCTCTAGAGTGACTGATTTCTTGGAGGATTTTTCGGATAAAAGGGTGCTCACTGTTAATTTTGATGCATTTTAAATGTCAAGCAGATCTCTTCAAGGAACTTTTCCTGCAGCTGTCAACTCTTTTTAATTGATAGACAGACTCACAGCAACCTGCTCTGAGGTTTGTATGTGAATGTGCAGTGGACTTTCATAGATGTGAGCTCTCAGTGTTCCTGAGGTTTTGTGTTATGAGCTTTGTTTTTTTTTTTTTCTGTTGTGCAAGCCTCATAATAACTTGAGTTTCCAAGGAGGTTGGACAGCTTGATTTTAGGCAGTAGATGCACTTGTCCATGCCTCTGCTTGTTAGTGTTGCTTGGAGAGGTTATTTTCTCAGAGCCAACCAGTGCAGCTGGAGGGCTCTGAGAAGGGAACGTGACAGAGCAGAACCACAGTGACAGAAATGTGCCAGGGTTTAACAATCCCACAAGTGAACATCAGAAGTTCTATCTTTGAAAGGGTACTTTAGAGGCTCTCAGTGACACACATCAGTAGAGTAAAAAAAAAAAAAAATTATATATATATATATGTAGGAAGAAAATGTTTGTTTTAAAGGAGATTCATGTGCTTTTTAGCTCATTGCACCTGAAGAATTGAAGCATTATTAGATAAATGATCTCTCAAACCTGAGGCTGGAGAAAATCAAGCAACAGTAGGAAGTGTGAGGAGGGAAAGTGGAAATAAAAAAAAATATTTACTTTTATTCTGCAGAGTAGAAGCAACAGTTGCAAAGATATCTCCTACTCCAGTACCAATGCTAGAGTAGAGGAGGAAAGAAAGAAAGAAATGGAAATGTGTTTGAATTAGTGGGATACACTTGTATATGATTCTTTTTTTTTTTTTTTTTTGCTTGCAAAATTTTGTATCCAAACATCTGAAAAGCCTGATTTTTATATCTGCCCTCTCTCTCTCTTTTTTTTTTTTTTTTTTTTTAAATCTTTGAGAAGTGCCAGGGTGTTTTCCCACAAAGAAAAGGTGAATTCTTGGCTCAGTCTGCACAAAATAATTTTCCTTCAGCTGTGGCTCTTCTTGCTGTGAATCAAGGAGAGAAAGAAAGATGACAGAAACCAGCTGCAGGCTTCTTTTAAAGATCAGACTTCAACCTTTCATATATAGGGATTCACCTTTCCTGCCTGAAAATATCAGATTTGCATATCTGTCATAATGTTTTTGTGTATTGAACTAGAAAGTGTAGCTGTAGACAAATGAAGCTAAAAAATGGGCTGAAATTAACAGTTGTTTTCTTTATGACTATTTTTGCTTCTTAGAGGACTGAAAAAGTGCTTTAATTGTTTTTTTCCAAGTATTTGGAATACATAATTTTTAGATTCCTAGCATGCAGTGTAATGGTTGTTAGAATATGACTTGTCAAAACTACCATTCCTGATTTAAATCCATCTCTCTTGAAAGTGGATCTGCTTGCAGACCTGTTGGAATTTCAGGTGAGTTTTGGAGTGGCTGAAGCATTGCTGATGATGTTACTGTGTGTGGTATTTAATGTGATTTTTCTTAGGAGGCAAAGTTGATCCTGAGAACACAGTTTGGGGGTAGTGTGCTTTGCATTCAAGTTGGCTGTGGATAATTTTCATGCAACAGATGTGTTTAATTATGGCATCCTGGGGCATGAAATTACTCCTAATGCTAAAGCTAGTGGATTCAATAGAGTGCTAGGCTGTGCAGTTATGATTTCCACTGCAGAGATGTCTAGACACCTCACCCAGGGAGCCAGGCCTCCAGGTACTAAGCACGGCATGTCTGTGTACAAAAAGCCTCCTCCAGACTCAAACAGATTTAAAAACACACTTGAAAGCATGTTGGTTGTTCCAAAAAGAGGGGAAAGGAAAAAAAGGGGAAAAAAAAAAGTCTTTTCTGATTGTGAAACTCTTGTGTGGGGGCAAAAATGTACACAGCTACTGAGTGACTTGTTATCTGTCTGGGATTTCTCCTCCTTGCATGTCTTGTGGTCTGTTCAGCCTAGTGTGGATCACAGTGTTCACCTCTCTGCCTTGCACTGGTGATAGCACACTCAGGACAGGGCAAATACAAAATGAAGCAGAGTTCAGAGGCTGGGATTTTACAGTGGGCTGTCTTGCTGACCTTCCACCAGTATTCTGTGGGCTGCACAGGGTTTGTTTTCAAGAAAAACACATGTAAGTGGCTAACCAATAGTATTTATGAAGTCTGAAGTCTAGTATACAAAGCAATGAATAAACTTGTTGGCATTTGTCCTTGTGGCTTCTTCCTGAAGGTTCATCATCTTATCTGAGTCAAACAAGCCCTTCTGCAATTGCTTTCATAGCCATGGACTGCTTGCAGATGCACTGCTGCTCTCTTGAATCAGCATTGTGTTGTTTGGACTGAAGCACAAACAGCAAGTTTCCTTAGGGCATGACTGCAGATGGAATTCTGACTGCTAGGAGAAAGCCAAAATATGTGTTTGTATGTCTATAACATGTCATGTCTCCTCCCAATATAATTGGTATCATACTGGTAAATTGGGGTCTCATTTTCTGTGTCATTTTAGAAATATGCTAGAGAATATTGCTATGGATTTGAGTTTCAAGTCAGCTGTGGTAGAAAATCCTGGCCCAGACAGGAGATGAGAAAAAAGCTTGTGGACAGAGCAACGGTCACTGCCATCCATCATTTCTTCCCTCCTCTGCCTGACAAGGGACAAGGTGAACCTCTTCTCATCCCTTGTGGGGGCACTCTGGCACCTTGTCATCTCTCCATCAAGAAGTGGTGTCACCTGCAGTGACAGCACTGACATGAGTAAGTGGCTTGCAGGGATACAAGAAAGCACTGCAGTGAACAAGACTTGTCAGCTTTAATTAGCAGTGTTGAGTGATGTCTTGAAAGCCTGTAGGTATAAACAGACAAATAAGCTGGTAGAATTAAAACCAGATGTTAGAATTTAACTCCTTTAGTAACAACATCCCCCACCTCCTCCCCACTAAAAAAAAAAAAAATCTACTGTCAGTTAATACCCAATTCTATTTATACAGGTCTCATTTACATACAGATTTAGCATAATGTATTCAGGAAGCCAGCATGCTTTTTATTGGAACAGAGGTAGCTGTTAGTGTTTGGCAAATCTCTCTGCTCTTACTTTCTTCCTAGCCACTGGTCCAGACAAAAGGGACTTGACTTAAAAACTGACCAGCCCATATCTCAAATTCCATCATTTCCTGATCACCCAGAAGAGGGTAGGAAAAAAATTAATCTGTACTAAAATCCTAGAAAAATATCTTCTAGGCTGCTAGAGGGCACTGGAAACTCTTCATGTGAGATTCATTCAACACACTAGAAAGATGGTTTGTTATGAGGAACCCCTTCCAGAGCTGCTGTGCCTTTCCAAAGCAAGCCTTTAATCATCACCATGTGCAACTGGAAACTGAAGCAGGCACAGCCCTCATCTGAACAGCATGATCACACAGCCACAGACCATGGTCATGCCATGTAACACTGCATACACTGAGCCAGCTGCTGTTAATGAGGAGGAAGTAGAAAGAATCAAAGAATGTCTCAGGTTGGAAGAGATCTACTCAACCTCCCCACTATGGGCAGGGACACCTCTCAACTAGACTTGGCTGCTCAAGACCTCATCCAACCTGGCCTTGAACACCCCTAGGGAGGAGGCATCCACAACCTCCCTGGGCAACCTATTCCAGAGTCTCACTACCCTTGTACTGATGAACTTCTTCCTAAGATCCAGTCTAACCCTACTCTCCCTCAGCTTCAAACCATTCCTCCTTGTCCTATTGCTTATGAGAAGTCCTTCTCCAGCCTTTCTGTAGGAGCTCTTCAAGCATCATGACTCCCTTGGCCCTCAGGTAAACCTACATCCCTTTTGGTTTGTCTTTGAAGTTTTTTGTTTGTAAAATGCTTTATGTGGCTATAAGTCTACAGAACATAAACTAACTGTAGTCTTTTATTTATCCCCAAAGTCTGGATTTATGCTGGAGGTGCACAGTGCCTTGGGAGGAGGACCTTGGAGATGAACATAGCCTTTTGACACAAAAGACTTTTTCAGTAAGCCACATTTGGAGAGGTGCAAATGCTTCCTGATTCAGTGGGGAGATGCTTGTGTTTTTTAGGCCATTAATCTAAGGATCAACAGTCTGTGGCATGGATGCCAAAGATGTAACCCAAGCAAATTCTGAATGGCATTTGGCAAGGCTGCTATGTTGTGACAGGAGAAACAGGTCTTCTTGTGACAACGTCCTGCTGAGCTGCAGACGTGGTCAGAGTAGGATCCCCGTCCTACACAAGCGAAAGGTGGTAGATAAGCAGCAGCTGTATCCAAGAGGCAGCATCTCCTGGCTCCAATATTTGTCTCCATACTTAACACTGAAATTGGAAAGAGGAAATACAGTCTGGCAGATGTCCTCTGAAGCAGAATGCAGCAGTGGGAACACAACTCCAAGCACAGCTTTTCCCCATCAGCTTCTTTAAGGGGTTCAAATCGTTGGGAACTTCTTTAAAGACAAATCTTCCCACTGGTATGTACCAGGAGAGAAAAAGACCACAGCCTCTGATCTAACTGCTATTGCTCTTTGAAAGTGATATATTTTTCTGTGTGACATATTTGATGTCAGACTTCCCTAATCGGACTTCACTGGTACCTGAGGACCAAGCAGTGAGCATTGGTGTCCTTCAGGATGATGAATTGGAATGCTTTCTTTCAACTATTAGTCATTGTTTTTCCTGCAGGCTAGACTTGTATTTGTAATGTGAGCTGCAAATTCTCCAATAAATTATGAATAGACACGTAAATGTTTAAATCCATGTGTTTGGATGAGAGGCAAGATTTGAGAAATAAGAGCAATTCTTGATCAACTCTGATTTTCACAATGCAACAGACTGTCAAGGTTAAAAGGACCTTCACAGATTTTTATTCACTTTTATATCGCTTGCTTGATGCAAAAATGTAGATGGCAAAACAGGAGAGAGCGGTGGCAAGGTGTCAAGTTATTAAGACTTAATTGCTTCTAGAGAGTGCACAACTGAACATGTAGAGTGCTATGATGTAAAAATAAAGCACATGTTAAATAGATGGACTAAATATGCAGCCTGATGACATGGCTCCCATTTTTTCTGCTTTTGGCTGGCTGATGCTCACAGCTCGATAAGACATGATTAGCCTCTGAATCATTAATACGATGCTGCTGTAAAGCATTCCTTCCATTTCTGTTCATTTTTCTGAACCATGTCCTGCTGAAAACAGAACAATGGGCAGCTATAACTGAAATCAATAGCCATTGTTTCTTCTGTTCCAAAGCATTACTATGGTAAAACTATAGATTTCCTCTCAGGATTCTGAGAAGTCGCTCACAGAAGATGTCTGTGTAGGGAAGACTCCACCTTTGCATGGAAATCACTTTTGGAGCACTTCTCAAGTTCATATGTATGTAAGTCTTTAAAATGCAGAAAAGGAGAATGTGTAGGAAGACTTCTTAGAGATCTGAGAGGTGGTGGGCTAAGACCTGCATTACCTGGCTTCTGAATTAGATGATCCTTGTGGTCCCTTCCAACCCTGACTGATTCTATGATTCTATGGTTAGTGGGGTGCTTGAGCAGTGGGAGCCTGAAGGCAATTTTCTCTGCTTTTCCTTCCTGGGAGGCATTGTACCTTCAGCTGCAAATAGCAGGCTCAGTCTGTCCAAATGAGGCAGAGATGTGACTGCATCTTAGAATCATAGAATTATTAGGATTGGAAGGCACCTCAAGGATCATCTAGTTCCAACCCCCCTGCCATGAGCAGTGACACCTCACACTAGATCAGGTTGCCCAGAGCCACATCCAGCCTGGCCATCCAGCCTTCCTCTTCTGTTATGAGAAGAAGGTTCTGTTAAACAGTTCTCCACTGAAAAGCATCTGATACTTAACCTTTTCCCCCTCTGTTATTTAGAACTTGGGCAAAGTTTAGTCATAGTAACACTGTTGTCCATTGTGTTGGTAGGACCTTAAGTAAAAATGCAGTTGGAAGATGATGAGCTGCAGTTTGAGAAAGACAAATTCACAATTGGGCCTGGGGGAAAAGGGCTGTGGGACTAATGTTGGAAATGAAGAGCTTCTAACAGGAGACAGAGTGAGCTACCTGAGGTGTCTGCTGCATGGCACCTCTGCTCTGCAAGCATAGTCTTCAGATCTATTAGCTTCTATCTTGCCAGTCTCATCTCTCAGCAGAATCCATATTTCTCAAAAACAAATATTTGTGTTTATATGTCTGAAGCATATCCTTCAGTGATAAATGCACTGTTGATTCTGGGAAAATAGGAAAGCCAGAAAAAAATATCTGGGTCAGGTTTTCCACACTAATGTCCCCTCCACACCATGCCTTTTGGCCATGCTGCTGAAAAGTTTATTCTTCCTCCTTGTGAAATGCAAAGTCCTGGAGGTAATCCTTACTGGTTTGTTCTTAGCTGGTGATGTTGAAAGCTTTATTGTATTTCCCTGTAGTTGGTACAATTTTGCTGCCAGCTTGCTATTTGAATTTGTGTTTCTCATTCATTTTCAAGGAGTTTAATACCATGGAATGCAGAGAGCAGGATTGGGGCATTAGATTCAAAGAAAATAGTTGTGAGAGGACTAAAAGACTGTTTTCAATAGAATCTAGAATACTGAGAAGTTTTTTGCTGGTTTTGGTTTTTAATAGTTGATGAATTCATCTGTTTGTTCCCCCAACACTGTCTGGGGTTTCTCATTGTTTAATTTACTTAATGGCAACACTTTCAAAATCAGTAAGAAAGGAGTAAGAAAAATCAAAAAACAAACTCCAAATCTAAGCTTGTGTGTCTTTGGCAGAGAGCACTCTTCTCCACATCTGCTGGCTGAAACTTGAGCAGGCTCTGTGCTCATACTCAGCCTGGAACCTGATCTGTTGTCCGTTTACATGGAAGAGAACATTGCCACGAGTTCACTGGGTCTAACTTTGTGGCAGTGGTTTATCAGTCAGAAACTGGAACCTTTGTGGGATTTTTTTTTTCAGTGTTCAGCTAGCTCATCAGTTTCTTTTGTGATCAGAAGTGCAACAGTGTCAATTCTTTAAGTCCTCAGTCCAGATTTTAGCAAATACACACATCTCTGCAGCTAACCTCACCTAGACACAGCCTTTTCCCTTCTGCAACAAAGCTGGCTTGGGAGGTCTACACTCAGAAAATAGAACATGTTGGTTTACAAAGAGAAATCAAAATTTAGCTTATCCACATGTTTCTAAGGCTTGCAGCCATGTACCATTACTAATGATGGAAAACAAAGTGTCTTTGAATGTTGGATTTTGTTCAGCTAGAGAGGGACTTCCAATGGGTGGGCAAAGTGAGAGCTCCACATCTCTCTCAGTGGTGCAAACCACCTGGTGCTTTCTCTGTAGTCTTTTGATGTGATTGTAGGCAGGCTTCTGCTCTGGAAAAAATTGGACTTAACACCATCCAGTGGTCTGCTACTTCCATTGAGAATGCCTAGGAGGCCTTTCCCTAGATAGGAATGTTTGTAGCACGTTAAAAACTGCTAAATAAAAATATCTGCTGGATGCAAACCAACCAACCCAGCAAAACAAACTAACAAAAAGCAAACAAAAAATCCTCAACACCCCCCCCACACAAAAAAACAACCCCCAAAATGCTGTTTGCATCAAGAAGGGCAAGATGATTGCTTTCTCTAGGCTGTGGGAGAACACTAACATATGCCATCCTTGCATCCAGTTAGACTGATGAATACCAGATGGAAGTCATGCAGAATGTTTTCTGTAGAATGCATAAGTATTGCTGGCAGCTTTTCAGTTTTTGATACAGCAAAAGACAGTTGTACTTGCTTTAGTGACTTGAGATAAATGCCTGCAGACTCCAAAGTCTGTCTAGGAGAAACACTGCAACTCTAGAAGCTTTCAGTGATCTTCCATTTGTTGTTGAAGTTTTATGCCTGTGACTATTAATTAATAGAAGTGCTTGATGCAGACAATCTCTAAGCAGTCACTAGTGCAGATAAGTCACTCTTTTGTACACCTTCCTTTATTTTTCATTAATTTTTGTTTAAAGCTGAGAGGTACATTCTGTTTTTTCTTTAATAACCAAAGGCACATGTTGAAACATTCACTAAACAGCCTTTCATGAGTAACACATGGCTGCTGAATTTCACATTCTTCTGTTTCTCTTCCTCAGCACTTTGTCCCTTTTGTCCATTTCAGTCTTGCAGCTGCATTTAATTGGCATCAGTGGAGAGCTGTCAATTGTGACCCAAAACAATGAGCTGTGCAGTGCCAGCACACTCTTCTTGTGTGCATGCTCCTAGCTGCATTACTGTGTTCAATTACTAAATGTGTTTTGGGTACTGGCTGGTGCTTAGAAATCTTTGAGGTACTCTGGAGTGTTTATCTATTGAAATGCCCCTGCATGCAGCTGTTCTCTTTTGGCACTGTACTTTTATGCTCACTTCCATCAGTGGGTTTGCTCTCCAGGGGCTTAACTGACTTGGTTGTTTTGTGACTTCTAGTTTTTAAGCTAATAGTCTGCAGGAATTCCTGGCCTGTGATCTGGGTCTGGTTTGGGTGTGCTTTCCATGAGGCTGTTGTTTGTCTCCACCAGCTCCATTTGTCACTGCTGGACACAACACAGTTGAGAACAGTTTGACATCATTTCAGGGGAGATCAGAAATAAATAATGGAAATCCATACTGGAAAACTGCTGCATGGCCTTGGCCTTTCTGGCCCACTTGTACAAGTGTTCAACTGAGACTGTGAGCTGTGCAGTGGTTGCAGGGAAAGACAGTTCTGTAACTCATTTCTTTTGGGAAAAGAAGGGAGTGAGTATGTGAATGGATGTAAAGACTTCCTCTGGCTGGGGAACTGCAAGCTGCCTTCAGCTGTTGAGAGCAGCCCAGTCCCCTTAGGCTTAACCTCCCACAGTTAGCCAACACAGCCACTTCTCTTGTTCCTTTGCCATGGAAGAACTGAACTGCTGCTGACTGAGGAGACTGCACAAGAGCAAGTGACCAAGAAAAGGAAAAGGCAGAGCAAGTTTGTTTGGAGGTATTTATGAAACATGATGAAATTGTTTTCCCCCAAGGTGCCCAGAGGCACATTATACATCAGAAAACGCTGGCTTCTCAAAATGAGAAAAATGTTTCCTTGAAGCACACTGGCTTTGTTAAAACTTTTAAGGAGAATTCCTACTACGAGGCTTCTGAACATAAGAGATGCACCCTTGTAACAGCTCAAAAACATGATTGTCAGAGCACTTGCCCAGAGTAGAAGATGGACATGGCCGAGTCCTTGCTGTGCTCCATTGAAATGGTCCATAAATCCAGCTACAGCTGCATGGGCAACAGACACCACAGTACTTGCAGTGCCAGATAAGATTCCTACTGTCTTCAGCAGCACCTCCCTGTTCCCCAGGGACCAGGTAGCTGAGCCACTTCTGATTTTGTCACTGAAGTGCTACATTTCCCAGCAAGGAAATCAATGGTGTTTATTTTAAAAATCATTTGGTAGATGCCTCACTGCAACTTTATTAACCACTCAGAGCCATGCATTCCAAGGCATCTCAGGCCAAGTGCTCTGTGATTAAGTTTCATCACGCTGATGCCTGGGCTGAGTTCTTCAGTACTGCAAGGAATGCTGCACTGTGCTGTGTCCCCTACTTTGCAAGGGAGATTTGAACAGGTCAAAGTCCTCATCAGGCCTTGAGAAGCAGATATAGAATCACAGAATAGTTTAGGTTGGAAGGGTCCTTAAAAATCTGGTTCCAACCCTCTGCCATGGGCAATGGATGAAATGGATGAAAACTAGGATGATTTGATGTGTCCCAGACAGATACCAAAATCCTGCTGTAAAGTTTGGATTTATTGTGTGGGAAGAGGTTTTCATTGGCTTATGGCCTGCTCGACAACTAAAAGGTCAGGCTAATTCTACCCTGTCTCACAAGGATAAAAGTCACTTCTCATGTAGTCTCCATCTCTACCTACAGCTGGCTCTATGGGTCCTCTTCTTTCTAGCAGGTTCATTCAGGCACTGGCTAACCTAACTTTTTTTAAAGGGAGTGGTGGTGGAGGCAGCAGAAATCATGAGCAGAGAAGACACACAGTTTAGTTCATGAGCTTTATTTAGAGAACTGAGGCATCCAGTTGGACTTGCAGTTTACATGAAGGCTATTGCCAAACTCTTCAAGCTGTGAATACTTTGATTTATTTTTTAAAAATATGTTTACAAGGATGTTTTAAAATCTGATTCTTGCTGCTGTTCACCACTGAAACTTTGTTTTGCCTTGTTAAAAGTGATACTTGTTCAGTAGCTACTAAGTTTAACTTAAATGATTCTTATGTCTAAACCCTTTGGATGAGTTTAAACCCCCCTGGGTTCAGCTTGCTTGCATAGTTGCAAGGTGTTTGTGTTATACAATTATCTTTGACAGCGGTGGAGGGGACTCAGTGCTGTTGGTGGTCTTGCTTCTGTGTGTGCCTGTTCTGGCCCCTAGTGCCATGAATGGTAAGGGAACTGCAGTCAGCAGATAATGAACACAGCTTTGGAAGGAGGTCGTGAAGCTAGGGGTGACCTGGACTACTAAATCCATCCAGCACGTTGTGTGTCTCAGTGCTGGGAGAGTTGAGTCAGAGCAACCTAGCAGGTATCATGAATGGAAGCAAGAGGCAACCTTTGCACGTGGAAGACCCAGGACATGCTGGCTATTTGTCTGTTTGGGCTTTGAAATGTAGAGGGGAGAGGCTCATTAACAGTAACTGTGCGCTGTGCAGGGAGATGCTGAGTTTAGGTTAGCTCTTCAGTGCCAGCAGGAAAGTGCAATGAAGACAGAGTGTGTGCGTGGTGGGCTAAAGCTGAGGGCAGGAGGGTGTGTGGTAGCAGTTCTGAATTCTCTTAGTGCAGGGTGAGAAAACTCCCTAGCTGCTTCTGTCCCATGATATGGATGCGAACAGTGTGCTCTCAACAGGAAAGACAAGGGAGGGCTGAGGAGCTAGGGTGGCAAATCAAGTGATAGAAGCTCTAAGTAGAGTGCAGTTTCCTGTCTCTCAAGATGCCCAAGGCAATGGGAATTGAGGGGTTTCATCTGATTTCCCAGATGACAATTTCTAGCTGAGAACGTCTGCTTTCAGCTCTCTGCTCTGTGGCAAAAGCTCTGTTCTGCTGTCCTCCTGTAGCAGGTTTGTGGAGTGCCTCAGAATGAGGTAGTCAATGGAGTCATCACATCCTACTTGACTGCAAGAGAGACAGAGTTAAACCTTCCCAGGGAAGGAATGTCTCTTGAATTGAACAGCTAAGAAATGTTTAAAAATAATAGTACAGGTAACAAGCAGTGCAGCAACCATCAGTTTTCCTTTCCAATAGACTTCTTAGGTTGTAAAAAGACTGAATTTGAGCCATAGTTGGATTTATGCTTGTCTTTCTCAGTCTGCTAGCAAAGCTGGTTAGAGATTTATTTGTATTGTTCTGGATGAGAGATTTTTCCAGAACTCACTCAAAGATCTATTGCTTTTGAAAACCCCCTCCTGCGAGACTGAGGGAAAAGGAAGAATTAATGGAATTAACACTAGAAAGATGGAGAAAATGGTGGTAAAATGATAAAAAAAAAAAATCAAGCAAATTACTTTTTTCATTCCAAACATAATTACCTGAAATGTTTTATAATGTAAAACCCTATGCAATGCTGAGGTAGGTATTAAAACGATGCTCAAAATAGCCTGGTGGCAGGGGCAGGAAGCACTGCAAGCATTTTACCAGATGATGGTGCTGTGGGTTCACAAAACTACTCACCACCATAGTAAATAAATTTATTTTTTCTTGCCGTGGCTATTACTGAGCTTTCGTTCTAGCTAGATACATCAGCACCATTAGCCCTGCAGTGCTGTGTCACTTGGGACTCCTGGCTGTGACTTGCAGTCATGTGGAAAGAAAACTGCTTCCTGCTTCATGGAGCAAGACCCACAGTGAAGAATGGCTGGGGCTGCAGCATCAGTTCTTGGGGGAAATTGAGGATAATCGTCACTTTTTGACTGTTCTGCACTACTGTGGTAGATGCATATAGTTAGCTCCAGGGTATGCAGAGGGAAAGTGTCCTTTGAACCAGCTTGGTGTTCTGCCTCTAGTCTCTACAAATCTCAGTGTGTTGTAATCAAAGTCACATTGTAAGTACCAAAGAAATTATGGTTGTGGTATGGCACCAAGATGCAACACGTGATGTCAAAGAGCATGAGCAGAATCATAGAATGCTTTCAGTTGGAAAAGACCTTAAAGATCTAGTCCAACCCTTGAACCAACCCCACCATGGGCACTAAACAGTGTCCCAAAGTGCCATCTCTACAGGTTTGTTGAACGCTTCCAGGGCTGGTGACTCCACCACCTCCCTGGACAGCCTGTTCCAATGCCTGACCACTCTTTTAGTAAAAAAAAAAATTCCTTGTATCCATTCTAACCTTCCCCTGGCACAACTTGAGGTCATTTCCTCTTGTCCTATCGCTTGATACTAGGCAGAAGAGACCAACACCTACCCCATTACAACCTCCTTTCAGGGAGCTGTCAAGTGAGAAGGTCTCCCCTCAGCCACCTTTTCCCTCAGCAGCTCTTCACCAAACCTGTTCTCCAGGCCTTTCACAAGCCTTCAGTGCCCTTCTCTGACATGCTCTAGCAATTCCATGCCCTTCTTGTAGTGAGAACCCCAAAAGTGAACACAATATTTGAGGTGTGGCCTCACTAGTGCTGAGTACAGGGGCAAAAAAAGCTTCACTAGAAGCTTTAGTAAAAGACATGGTACCAGTTCTTTTGAAGCATTGCAGGGCAACACAGTTCCTACTGAGGCCTGATAATCAAATTCATCCAAAGCAATTTGGAACACAAACTCTTGTTTTTTTTTTTTTTTTTCTCCAGTGGGAGCTCCTAGCATTTATTTCTAAGATCCTGAGTTACAGTGGCTTAGCAAGCAGCTCATCAGCCAAACATCAGCAATTGACCATCTGTGTGCTCCTAGCTGGCAAATGTGAATGGTTTAACTACCATCATGTGTCATTATGCTGCTGTAGTTAGTATTTTCTTTAGCAGTTTGTGAGCCCCGTGATGACATTCAGTAATTGCCATCATATTGCTTTTAGCAGAGCAATGTGAAAAGCTGCACAAGCAGAGTAAGGTCCTGAGTGATTGCTTTGGCTTCACTTACACAGGCAGGTGAGGCTGAGTTACACATGTGGCTTTTACACTCGATTCTTTCTGGTGTGATTCTTAAGTACAGAGCAATGAGAGAGGAATGTGGATCATTAAGACTATTGCAGTCTCTCTCTGCACTGTACTTGGGTTTCTCAGTGGTTTCTTACATTTCCCTCCTAAGCTTTTCTCATCCCCCCTGAATTCCTTTAACTGTCTTTAGGGGCTTATCCCTGAGCAGTCAGTGCTTGTTTAAAGTATCTCAACCAAAGTTGACTGTAAAGAATCAAGTAGTATCCAGGGCATTGTTAGGAAGGTTATAGTTTAGCTGTTGCAGAATGAAGTTTATTCTCTTATTGAAGATACAGGCAGCACCACACGAGTCAGTTCAGTATGTCATGAAATGGCTCTGTCCTGTTGGGCTTTCTGTGGTGGCTGCCAAAAGGATGACTTGAATGCTTAGCTTCTTGGTTTATCAGTCCATCATACAACCTTGCTGTGAAAAGTGTGTTTGTTATCAGCTTAATGACTTTAGGGACAAAAAAAAATCCTTCAGGTAGGTTTTCCTCAGTCACATGTAGCTGTGTGAAATTTTGGGTGGTTTGTGGTAAGAAAGAATTATCACATGAAGTTTTCCCTGGTTATCTTTCAAACTGGTGAAGTCTAGCATCCCTTTGCTTGCTTTGATTTAATATAGGCACTATTTGGGTTACTTGGTGCTGAGTGGCAGCCAGAGAAGTGCTGCAGCTCTCTGTTCAAGGAGTGTTATTCTCTGCACAAGTCTAACACACAGGATTCTTCCTGTGAGGTTTGAATCACAAGAAGAAGGAAAGAAGGAGGTCTACCTCACAGTGACTTGTGACTTCTACATAAAGCATTTCCTCAGAACTAATTAAAACTTTGAGAAATCATCAGAACTTAAATGAATCAGTGCTGCATAGCTAACAGCTTGTGTTAAAGGCTTTAAACAAATATCCACAATGCATCAGTAAACATGCAAATTACTTCTTCATGTCAGGGATGTGTCTCACTACAATGCTGTGCATTGATAGAAGATTTCTCTCTGACTGTAGCTCTCCCTACTTTTAAGTTTATTGCTTTTCCTAACCTCTCTTTTAGGCCTTTTAATACATGGAGAAACGCTCTAAAATGATTTGCCAAGCAGAATTCACTGTGCTTCAGCAATAACTAGCAGTTAACAAAGTGTCTGAATTAAGGACTGAAACAAAGCTGGGACCAGTTAGTGTTCAATTGTGGCTGTTAACTTTGGTAATCTTCTTTACAGAGGATTATTGCAGCTATAAAGTATTTTTCCCATGGTTATGATGGCAGTTATGGAGAAGATTCATGACTTGCAAAACTTTTGTTTGGTATAATTCACTTCTGGGTTCTTTAAGTGATGCTGTAAAGTAAGCTTCGGTTTGGAGAGGGCAAGGAGGGGAGAGGAATGAATCCAGTAATGAATATAATTTACAGCACTGGCTTCCTTTTCAGTTAGTTTTTCATAAGCACTAACCCTTTCTTGCATGAGCTGTTTCTTACATGGTCAGGCTTTTTGGATTGCTTCATGTCTTCTATCTGTGTGCATAATATGTGCTAGCAAACAGTGTGGTTCTGCCTTGGTCCTGTTGCAAGATGGTTAGAAGTTTGCAACTGGTAGAACCTTTGCTCAGTGGGGAGAGGCTAATCTTCTTGGACTGAGAGGTTCTCAGGTGTGTCAGTACAACTGGCTCATAGGCTGATGGCTTCCCATTAGGAAATCACACTATGGTGTGCTTCATGCTGCAGGACGACATGGACTTTAAAGGACTCTGCAGATACAGTATTCAGTCTGAGTAGTGTTGCTTACAACATTGCAGTTCTGTCTGCTTGTGCAGCTGAAATCTAATTTTTCATTCTCTGTGGACTTCTGCAGGCTTTCCGGAGTCCCTTTGTGGTTGTCACCACTTTAACTTTTGTGCTTCTTGGTAGCTAAGGATGTTCTTTCTGTATATGTGAGTGCAGCTCAAGAATGAAATGTCTGCTAGCAAAACTAGTGAATAAACCTGCCAGCACTGACGTTGCTCTTCTGCTTTCTGAGATGCTTTGATCATGATTATGAAGGCATCTCATAGAATAGAATCATGGAATCAGTCAGGGTTGGAAGGGACCACAAGGATCAGCCAGTTGCAATCCCCCTGCCATGGGCAGGGACACCTCACACTACATCAGGCTGGCCAGAGCCTCATCCAGCCTGGCCTCAAACAGCTCCAGGGATGGGGCCTCAACCACTTCCCTGGACAGCCCATTCCAGGCTCTCACCACTCTCATGGGGAAGAACTTCTTCCTCACATCCAGCCTGAATCTCCCCACTTCCAGCTTTATTCCATTCCCCCTAGTCCTATCACTACCTGATATCCTAAAAAGTCCCTCCCCAGCTTTCTTGTAGCCACCTTCAGATATTGAAAGGCCACAATAAGGTCACCTCAGAGCCTTCTCTTCTCCAGACTGAACAGCCCCAACTCTTTCAGTCTGTCCTCATAGGAGAGGTGCTGCAGCCCTCTGCTCATCCTGGTGGCCCTTCTCTGGACACCTTCCAGCATGTCCATATCCCTCTTGTAGTAGAGGCTCCAGAACTGGGTGCAGTACTCCAGGTGTGGTCTCACCAGAGCTGAAAAACTTCCAGTATGAGACATAGCAGAAGGTTGTTCCATTTCTGCCAGGACTCATTGCACACAGAATGCTCTGCTGGCTATGGCCTCAGTTATCAGGCTCATACCATAGCTACATTCATCCTCCTGATGTATCAGGATGCAGCACACCACAGGTTTTTCAGCTTCCTGGTGCATGACCACCATTAACCTTTGATACTTTCCCCAGTCAGGCTGCTCACACCTGTCACCTCCCATATGCAAAGCAACAGAACTTCTGCACTTAAATATGTATGTGTGACTGTTTGGCTTGCCATGATTGTCAGTTCCAGGCTTCTTTCCCTTGCATTACACTGGTGAACTGGAACTCTGATAAAGGAGTTATGTACAGTGATGACAAGAATTGATTTCCAATTTCCTGTAGAATGACTCTATCATTGCTTGTGACTCAGGCAATTTAGCTTATATTACAGTGCTAGCTTGGGGCTATAGATCACCCTGACAGTCATCTAGTCACAGAGCATGCTGATTTTGACAAGATATCGAAAGAGAGATTTTATGAGAGTTTTCTTTGTGATACAGCTTAAAGTGCCATTTTCTCTTGTTGGATTGTGTGTGTGTAGAAAGACTTTGTACGAGGCAGAATAAAAGTATTGGGCTCAATTTGTATGATTTGCCCTTAATCTTCATTCTTGAGAGCCTCTGGAAAAACTGAGTAACCCTTTTGCCTTGGGTCTGGTTTAGAACATGCAGGTATCTGTGTTTAGGTTCAGCAGAAGTTCTAGGACCTTCCATGAGTGGTAAGGAGCAGATGCTTAGGGAAGGAGTAGAAGAATTGAAGCAGATGCAGAAGTGACCCTTTCCTGGATGTGCCCTGGCAGATTCAGTGGTTGGTGATGGGAGCCTTGCTGGGCTGGGTGAATAACACTGTGTAGAAGTAGATGCTGTTGCTGCCTTCATTATTATCTAACAACAGAAATTCTTTAATCTGATGTACTGTGTCACTGCTGGAAGCCACAGCACTTTGCTTTTTAGTGATCTTATCATCTTCTGACACTGCTCACCTGTAGGTAGAGCTGCATAGGAGTTCAGTGTCCTGTTGCTAATGCAAACTGGTTCAGGAGTGCTCTTAGTGACACTGTGAACTTCAGTGCAAGGCCCCTGGGACAACTGAAGAAAGGACTGAGGGGCAGTGGCAGTTAGTGATTTGGGCTTCTCTGACATTCAGTTACAAGACAGAGGTGGGCTGCAGTCTCTCAGCTAGCCAGTGGTGGCTGAAGTGCATGCCTTGATGGCAGCAAGCTCTGTGCTCTTTCATCTGAATGGGGCTGGGTGCTGGTGTGCTCTGTGTGTGCTCAGTAGAGGCAACAGTGCCTTAATAAGAATGCATCCATCTGGAGTGCAAGAAAGGTATTTATGGGCAGTCTTGTGCCCATAGGAAGATGCCCATTTTGTTTTAGGTGCTCTACTGAGCAACTCCCCTGTCCTGGCCGCTCATGTTGCTCATCTCTCTACTACCTGATTGCTTTGAGCTTCATCCTCACAAATGCATTTGGAATGGAAGGTGCCCACATCCTGGAGCTGTTGGCAAATGGAGAATGCAGACCAAGACTTGTAAAGGTAGATAGTCACCAGAAGATGTAGAGGATTCTTCAGAAGCTCTTCTCTCTCTTTAATTCTGTATCTTTATTTAAATATCTCAAAATGTTAAGGGTTTTCTATTTCAGTCAATCCTGAAGTATTTTTCAGAGCTGATCCATGTGATTTCTTCAACTTCCCTAAGAACCTCCTGAGTCAGGGATTTAAACTAGAGCTTCCTAACATTGTAATGACGTTGTGAGTCTGCCTTTGCCTCCTCAGGTTAAATGGAGCAGAAGTGGCCATTGCTTGTCAGTTTTACCAAAACTTTGTGTTACAAAATAAGTAAAAGGGCAAAATTAGAATTCAGGCTTGGAGAGCCCTTTACAAATGAAGGCATTGAAATGCTTAGCACATAAAGTCCTTTAAAATGAGTCAGACACAACTATCCTCCTCTAAAGTGACTTCCTTAAATTAAACCACTTCTCTTTCACTCTTTAAATGGCAGTTCAGGATTTCATTTTCCTCAGATTGTCAGGCAGGATGAAAACTAATGAGACAAAGCTTGAAGTATTGGATTTTTAATTGGATTTCCAAAGCAGCATCTATAGTAAAATGACAGTTGCAAAGTAACCTGCACCCTTATGTTGAGCTTGGAAACAGATTTCTTTCCAAGAGATTCTTGAGGGCAAGGATGAAGACTTCACGTGGAAAGGGGATAGAGAGTCCCTCTGTTTCTGTCCTGATGCACTAGGAAAGTGCATTTATGATGTATCTATCACATTGGTGTTCAGACACTGATAACAAGGAAAACACTAACTGCATTTTGGTTTCAAAGCTTCCACCTTGTTGAGAAGTCTGCTGTAAGGAGCTCTGGGTGGAAACTCCATTTGCTTTTAACTATCACAGTTTAAATCTACTATGGAGACTTATGAAGTGCTACCTGAATTCAGGTGAAGCTCTTAGGGAACCTGGATGAATAAGTTCTGCAATAGACTGCATATTTTTGCCTACATTGTGTTACATGTCTTAGTGTGTTTGTAACTTAGCACAGGAAGATGATTTTGAGAAGATCTAATAGCAGCTTCTCAAGGAAATAGGACTCTTCACAAGAGGTCCATTGAGCTAATCTATGGAGAGATGAAAAAGAAAGCTTTGAAAACCGTGTTTGGAGGAGGTATGAGTGCCAAAGCACTAAAAATATGTTTAGCAGTGATGGGAAGTGAAAGAAGTTGTCCTCTTCAGGCTGTTCTATTGAGAATGGGTCAGCTTTTTGACTGAGATAAACAACATTCCATGAAGAGTTTGCTTGGATGTCTTGTGAGCTGATAACTAAACTTCCTTTTCCCATTACACTGTCAGAGAGCAGTGATAGTTTGGTGAAAAGTAGTAGTAGTATTTTCAGTATTTCTGATGATTTCAAGGATTCTCAGCCTTTCTTCATTTCAAGGTGTCTGCTGGGGTAATAAAGCAAACAAACCAAAAGCTCCCATCTAAACCAACCCAATCAAACAAAACCCCTATCTATGTGGTTTTGCTTTTGGTGATGATGCAGTGCAAATTTGATCCTTGATTTGTTAGGTAGCCTTTTGAGGTTTGGAAAACTTTGTGGAAATCTTTGGTTATTGGAGAATTCTACTCTGGTAAATTCAGAATGAAGCATCCTAGGGCTCTGTCTTTGTCAAAGTCTATCTTAAAGACAAGTTTTGCTTTTCTCTCACTCTTCCTTTTGTGGAGCAATCCTGCTTGGCAATTTAGATTGGAAGGAAGCGGATCACAAAAATCAGTATTCCAAAATGCTCTCTTGCCCTTACTGCTGGGAACAGTCTCAAACCACATGGACCACCCTGTGGAAAGGCTCAGGTCACAGTGAGTACAAGACAGTGGTACATACTCATTAATTAGTACATCACAGCATATTTGGTTTTCTACATAATGCAATGACGTTTCCCCCCCCCCCCGCATTTGCAATTAATTAGTGTTTGGAAAACATTTAAGAAATGTAAAGCTCTCAGTAAGAGGTAAATGCTATTAATTGTAATTACCATGTAGGTTATTTCTTAGCTTTCATATATGGTTCCTTTCCCTCTGGATAAACACCAAGGGATGCACACCTTCAGGGAAATGTGATAACTCCTGTTCTCACAGCAAAGCTGGCATAATACACTTTGTGCTTGTTTTAGCAGCAGGGGTTGGAACCAACTACAATGCTAGAAATGTTTCAGGCATTGCTCTGGTGTCTTTTCATTACGTCCTGGTGAAAATACCTTGTTTGCAAAACAGTCAAGTTAGCTGAAATAAAATCCTAGCTAGGTCTCTACTCTGAGTGATTGCTTGAGCTGCATTTCTTTCAGGTTGCTGTCTGGGCTTATGCAAACAATGAATTCAGCTCATTTGTTCCCAAAATGTTGGTGGTGCTTTGTTTTTTTTTTCACCTTAACCTTCCTGTGCTTCATCCCCTGTACCTTACTAAGCCTCTGACACCGTCGCTCACATTGTGCTGCATTAGTGGCTTCAGAGGATTGAATGTGACAATATAATGGCTCTGTTCATACCTGTCAGGTACAAGCTGTATTAAGTAGTGCATGTGAAGCATTTTTAGCCTCTGATCAAAGTGTTGGAGGGAGATATACCCCAGGAGTCTTATTTAATTGCTTGTAAAAATTACTTTAACAGACAAATAAAGAATTGCTGAGAGGACAACGTGATGGGGGAGGTGCTCTCACTTCTGAGAATTAGGTCTGTAGTCTCCCTGGAATCACAGAGATATTCAGACAGCTGGCCTGCTGCCATGGATGATACAAGCCCTTTAGAAAGGTCAAGCTGAGGGGAGGTGAGAAGGAGTTGCACTTTGTGAGGCAGAGCAGGAATGCATAGAGCTCTGCCTTCAGGTGGGGTGATGAGCCAGTGGAGAGTCTGTAGGTCAAGATTAACAGGCAGGCAATAAAGGCAGTATTGTGGGGAGTGTCTGCCATGGACTAACTGGTTGGGAAGAAGTATTAGGTCAAGCTTTCCTCAGACAATGGGAAGATGCCTAATGTTCAAAGGCTTTGGTCCTTATGGGCCACTTTTAACCACCCAAATACCTGCTGGAAGCACAACCCAGCAAGACACAAGGGCAGTGCATCCTGGGCTGCATTAGGAAAAGCATAGGGCTGAGGCAGATGATCCTTCCTGTCTGCACAGAACTGATGTGAGAGTCCTGTGTCCAGTTCAGAGCTAAGTCTGGCTGGACAGCATCCTGGGCAACCTGCTCTACTGACTTCATTGAGTAGGGTGGGACTACACAATCCCTAAAGGTCCCTTCTAAGCTAGACTGTTCTGTGATATCTGTATTTTCTCCAGACATTGTTTGTATGCAGGTGATGCTTGCTCTCTCCTTTTTAAAGCAAGGCATTCCTGAGCAGTGTATAGGTTACAAATTGTAGTAGGAGATTGTAAAATGCAGATTACTACCAAATTTGGTCACTATGTCATGGTCAGCTGCACAGGATTAATATGATTCTTATGTTGAAATAAGGTAGTAACTGGGATCTGCCTGACAGAGACAGCTTCAGGAAATAGAACTGGAATCTGAAGACTCTTGCTGTGCCCTGAGTAATTGCAGGGAATTTGAGCTCTCTGCTTTCAGTGTTGGCACCTCAGCCTGTGTAATTACACATGCTAACAGCACCTGCAGTACTTGAATAATAGGATGCTTATTCTTGTCCTGTCTACATGCTATAAAGAAGGGTAACTGTTGCAGAGAGATTAACTAAGGTGTTCAAGTGTGGGAAGGAACCAAAGCAAAGGAAATTTGAGTGTATTGTGAGTCAGAAGTAGCATTAGCAGCTCTAGATTTGTCCCAGTAAGCTAAATGAGACTTCAGTTCAAAGTATCAGGCTGAAAAGATAATACTTAGAACAAGGGCACTGAGAGATAATTCACCTCAAAGTGTTGCTTTATGGCTGGTATTGTTGGGGAGAAAATAGTCTTGTATGAGTCAGTGTCTAAGAGGGAGCAGGTGTTGAACTGGTTGCATATCTTCTGCTTGGCTGTGGGTTATTGCATGTTGTAGCTGACCAGCAGGTAGCAGATGTAGCTTCAGATGATTCTGTTTAACCTCTGATACAACATCTCACATCTAACACAATTGCAGATGACCCTACCTAGCAGATGAAGTGCAAGGGAGATGTGGGCATGATTTCTTGCAGGGCTTGATTGCAGAGGCTGTGTAGGCTGTCATTGATGGACCTAGAAGGCATTCAGATCTGAAAAAGCCTATTGGCCTTTTGAGACTGGTCTCTGTCTTGGTTGGTAGGCAGATTGTCAGGTGGTTCTCTGCCCTCAAAAGCAGATAAATCTGAAGGTATTAAGTTTTGGGAGCTGTAAAGCTGGTACACAGAAGCAGCTGTCAGCTGTTCCTCTTTTGGCTGTCTCAAGGGCTCCTTGAGGGCTCCCAACCACTCCTTTTCAATACACTGTGTGGGACTGGAACCCTGGAATCAAGTCATATGCTCTCTACTATGTCAGTTTTTTTTCCTCCAGTGATATCCACTTAGTTCCTGACAAATATGTATTGAGAATATTAGTGGCAGAACACCCAGAAAGTGGAACCACTCAGGACTGATGATATAATTGCTCTACAAAGCCATTTGTAAAGCAATTATGTTCTATTGTTCTCTTTTGTTCTATATCTTAATAAGAAGTGAGCCATCCTGGCAGGCTGGGATGGGAGTGCATTGAGCTGGCTGTTATGTAGGAATATGAATAATTCCTGTGCATATTTATAGCAGAGAAATGATGCTTTTGCAATGTGACTGGATTGTTTACATGTCCAAATCCCTCTACAGAAGCAGCTTGCTGCTGTTTCTTCTGACGTGGCTCCTGTTTTTCAAGAGGTAGTCTTGTAAGCTTCTCTAGAATGGTTTTTGTTTGGTTTCAGTTCTTTAAAATGAAAGTGTGGTGGGTTTAAGGCTATGCCTTTAGTTTCTTCTCACAGAGTTCGAGCAGAAAAGTAAAAGAATGTAAATAAATCACGACTGGGTGTAAGAAAGCAAAATAATGATTGTTCTAAACACTTCCCCTGGGGAGACAGAAGCCTCTAAGATTCAGTACTCAAAGCAAAGTTCAGTGTGTCTGGTGTTTCTCTGCTGGGCAGTCTAGCAGGGCGCTTCTGCGTTTCTCTTCTGGCTTTGCTTCGGAGATAACACACCCTCATACTGACCTTGAAAGCTAAGTTCTAACAACCTCTCTGCTTCTTGTCTTTCTTCCTTTTGACAGGGGGGCTGGGAGAGGGCAGGGAAGGGGGAGGCAGAGGGACAAGTTTGCTGGCTTTGGCCAGGAGGGTTTTGTGCTGTTTCTGTTAATTGTACATATCTGTAAATGTTGTAAATACTGTCTATTTTGTATATATTCATTACCTTCCATTGTAGACTGTAGTTTTTGCTTGTAAAAACAGCTAAATTTGCTTCCCAACTGAGCTAGTCTGGTGTTGTTAATGTGGGAGGGAAATTTCAACCCACCACACTACAACAGAATGTTATTAAATTCATCTTTCAAGTGCCAGAGGCAATAGAAATAAGAATAAAGGAACTATAATAAATAATTTTTTCTCAACTTCTCATTTATTTAATTATTTTTGGGGGGTGTGTGACAAGCTCTTATCTTCTCATTATCACTTAATGGTGCAGCAGGGTTATGTGTGTGGCTGTAACCTGTCAGCACCTGTTGAGATTTTATTTGTTACTGTTTGTGAGCCTGGGGTTTTACCATTTGCCCAAACATCAATATCTATTTTGGCTGAACTGTCAGTGTGTAATAACATGTCAAGCCAGGGTGAAGTTCTCCAGGATGGGATAGGCATATGAAAATCTGTTGATAGTCTAATCTATACTGAATGGTGATTTTTTTTTTTATTTTATTTTTAAAAAATATTTTTAATACAATTTAAAACCACTGAGCAAGGACTGTAATGTGCAAACTGTAACCTGTATATGCCCCAGTGAGAGTGGGAACAAGTTAATTCTGTGCCTGCTTCAGCCTGGAGAGAGCCTACCCTGTCAGTGGTAATGTTTTAGACAAGCTGCATGTCTTTTGGTGACATTAGTGTTGCTTTTGGCTTGATTCAACTGAAGACCTGGTGTTAAAGGTGCATTTTGTGTGCACTGAAGCTTGTTGAATGACTGCTGCTCATGAAAGGGAACACTGAGCTGCAAAAGAGCAGCTAGTATGAACTTGTAGGTAGTAGGAGACTTGCAAAAATCATGTGTGAATATATATATATTTCATAATATGCAAATACCTGGGGCTGTTTAGTTTGAGAAGACTGAGAGGGGATCTAATCAATGTGTATAAATATCTGAGAGGTGGGGGTCAAGTGGAGGGGGCCAGGCTCTTTTGGGTGGTTCACAGTGATAAGCCAAGGAACAATGGGTTGAAACTTGAAGATAGAAGATTTCACCTCAACATGAGGAGAAACTTCTTTACAGTGAGGGTGACAGAGCCCTGGAACAGGCTGCCCAGGGGGGTTGTGGAATCTCCTTCTCTGGAGACTTTTCAAACCCACCTGGATGCATTCCTGTGCAGACTACCCTAAGTGATCCTGCTCTGGCAGGGGGGTTGGACCTGATGATCTCTTGAGACCCCTTCCAGCCTCTGATGTACTGTGATATTGTGATATAGCAGTTATGGACTGCCTTCTTAGGATGAGTACTTGAAACACAACAGACAGATGTACTGGTCTCAATTTGTTTGACTGAATTTGTTTCTGTTAAAATATTAAATAGCTGTAATCTCAGTTTATAGAACCAAGTACTCATGGATTTCTGAAGGAGCTTTAGAGAAATGCTCATGGTTACTAAACTCTTATGTACAGAAAGTCAGAAGTGATATACTGATCTGGGTAGTGGAGGAGTTGAAGCTTAAGGAGAAGTCAAAATTATTAATCCAAATCTTGGGTGTAAGCAGAGAGGGACAAATGTTCCAAAACACTTCCCAAACTGGATTTTTCTCCATGTTTTGGCTCTAATCAAGTGGAGAGAGAGCTGTTTAATACAGGGCCTTAGAGGACAGAGTCAAATGTTTCCTCTCAGAAGACATTTTTCCTGCTGCCTGTGCTGTCAGCTGGAGGAGGAAAAGCAGGACACTTCCTTCTCATTTGCATTTAGTTAAAGTTTGCCTCTCACTGTGAGGGAGTGGGGCTCTACTGATGGTAAAACCAGTGCTAAAGGTTAGGAATCATTGTTTATTGCATTCTGTGAAAACCTTTGCTCTCTACAGCTCTGAAGGGTGCATCATTAAATCAGATGCCTAAAACTTCAGAGTTCCTCAGAGGAGCTCTGGTTTCCTCTCATTATTTTCTGTTGGCAAAATATCCTTAATAATGTGATATCACAACAATTGGGCAATTGAGTCTGAAGTGAATGATCTTAGATTGCAGAAATGCTGGAGAAGTTGAAGCTAATTGTGTTCATCATATGTTAATCTCCAACTTGGCTTCCTGTGAATCATTGAGTAACTTCTACAAGAAGAGATTATGCTCTCCAAGCATTTATCTTCTTGAGTTTTTCTGCATAAGAGTGAAACACAGGATAGGAGAAGTGATTATGAATCTCTGTTGAATAAGGGATCATAGGAATTCATCGAGCTTCATCATATGTAACTCTTACTTCCTGCATTAAAACCTTCTATTCAAACCTTGAAAATCCCTGTTAGGTCATGCACTTGAGTTCCCAGGAAATACTGAATAGTCTCTAATGCCTTTTCCCCCCTTCCCTCTTCTTTTTTATTTTTAATTTTATTCCCCTTCCTGATAGGTTATATGGTTGTACTAGAGCTGAATTTTCACTTCAGCTACATGCTGGCAATACAAACAACTTCCAGTTCTGTTCACTGCCAGCCTGTGCTGCTTCTATGAATGCAAAATACAACATGGGAAGTGCTGTGCTTCTTACCTAGCTGTATTTTCATTTTGCTAAAGCTTTTACCTCTTGGGTTTTCTTCCTGGTTCTGCTTTGCATGTGACCTTGAAGAATGAGCTTGATGATGGCATCTAAATAGCATATTTTACATGTGGCACGAATTCCGTTTCATGTTGAAATCTGAATGCCAAATGGCTGTGAGCCAAACACCAGGAAGCACCTTCCTGTTAATATTGCTGAACTATGTATCAACCATCATGAAATTATTTCAGGTGCATACATGAGACTCTGCTCCTTGAATCATCATAGAATTCTTTGAAGTGGAGGTGTCTGCAGCATTAATAATACAAAAATTTGGCATGGTGGCAGGAAAGAGCTGTCATGAAGTATTGTCAGCTCACCTGCTGGAACCTTTAAAGTGCTAATTTAGATATCTAAATCAAGGTAGACCAGAGCTGCTTTGCAAATCTGAGCTTAGCCACTTCAGGCAGAGTTTAGGTAGAAAAAGAATTTCTCCTGTTGGAAACACAGTGGAAAGAAGACTGAGAACAGGAGATAAAACCACAAATGGCATGGAATTACTGCTTTGAAGGTTCATACAGTCATATGATATGTACATATTTGCTCTTTTTGCCCCTCAGACCATTCCTTTAACCTTTCTTAACCAGGTTTAACTAGATTTGAAGAAAGGCACTCTGTTCCTCCTTGAAGTGAATTGGTTATAACAGTCTTTGAGCAAAAGCCTGCAATGTGAGCTGACTTCTCACACTGGAGCTCCCATGGGAGAGTGTTCCTTTCCACTCTAAACTGTGGAAAAAATTGTTCTCTTGTCAGGGAGCAGCAACAGCAGAGCAAGCCTACCACCAGGAGTGGTGACAGCACAGGATGGGCCATCCCTGCCACACTGGTGGGGCAGAGCCCTACAGCACCTGGGCTGGATGAACAGGACTGCAAAGTGAGGCAACAACTGGGACTAAGGCCATTCCTGAAGATCCCTATGTGGGCACAGGAACAGTGGTGGTGATTAGGACAGCTGTGCCACAGTTTGGGCTGGGTCTGAACACCTGAATTTGAGCTTAGGTGGAGCAATGGGTGGGGAGCCTCCTAGCTACAGACTGCAAATCCCCAGGCCATCAGTGCTGTTAGCTCTGCTGCCACCAGAGTGCTTGCTCTCCAGGAGGGCCCCCTATCTCTAGGTGTTTCTTCACTAAACCTATAGATTTTCTTGTATTTATTCCAAAGAAATCTTAACAAAATCATTTCATGCAGATGCCCTTTTTGATAATGTAGATCCATGAAGTTTCTTTAAGATGCTTATCTGTGGTTATCTAGAACCACAGAATGGCTTGAGTTAGAAGGGACATTAAAGATCATCTAGTTCCAGCCCCACTGCTATGGGCAGGGGCATCTCCCACCAGGCCAGGCTGCTCACAGCATCATCCAGCCTGATCTTGAAACATTTCCAGAGGTGAGGTGTCCACAACTTGTCTGGGCAACTCGTTCCAGTGTCTCACCACCCCCATAGTGAAGAACTTCTTGCTCATGTCCAATCTAAATCTACCCTGCTGTAGTTTAAAACCATTGCCCCTTGTCCTATCACCACATACCCTCTTCAACTTTCCTGTAGGCTCCTTTCAGGTACTGGAAGGCCTCTCTAAGGTCTCCCCAGAGCCTTTTCTTCTACAGGCTGAAGGGATGTCTTGCCAAGAGTGAGCATCGACATTTGTTACAGCAAATGTTTCTTTCTTTCTGCTCAGTCTGCAGCCTTGGAGGAAACAGCAGACACATGGTATTTGCAAAAAAAGAAAAAAAACCAACTTGTATTATTTCAGCAAAATTTTGCCCACATTTTCATTTTTGATGATTGAGAGTGACAGTGAATTCACATAGTTGTAAAGTGGCTTTTGGGAGCTGATACCATCTAGAGCAGGAGTGGGAGTAATTTGTACGCAAATTATTTGCCATGTGTGTCTGTCGGTGCCATTTACTGCAAAAATATTAATTGTAATTAAATTAATCTGGTCCTGTGGAAATATAATCTTGACAAAGTGTGTTTCTTGCTGCCACAGAATGCTATTAGCTCACTGAGTTTTATGTGTTGTTAGTAATTTAAGTACCGTACCAGTCAAAATAACTGCAAATTGCTGGTACCAGATGTCATTAATGCAGAAAATCATTTCTCCACCCTAACCTTATTTTTGGTAATGTAAAGGAAAAAAACTGAATATACTGTGCAGTTAATTAGGAAATTAACTGTTACCTACTAATCTTGGGGTTTGTTTTCTAAAGAAAATGTTTTCTTCTGCATGCAGGTCAGAGGATGAAACAGCATCGTTATTCATTCCTCCGCTGGAGGAACTGGTGGGGGAAACCTTGCCCAAGTGTTTTTAGCTGATAAAAGCAGATCTGTTAAAGTCTTTTTTGCATGAGTTTATGTACATGAATTAAAAGATCATTGAGAAGGTGGAGAGGGAATCAGAGTAGGCAAGTGAGTTAAAAACTGCTTGCCAAAAGAGATGAGAGAAACCTGCCAGACCCTGCTGCAGGTGATGGATACCCAGACTCAAAGCCCTGCTCCATGATTGTCAGCTGGACTGGAATTTGGGCTTCCTTGAGGAATATCCTCAGGACTTGACTGCTGAAGTTCATAAGGCAGGTAGTACTTAGACTGCAGAGATATTCATGGTGTCTGGTTTTTGCCTTACTTTTTTTTTTTTGTTTTGTTTTTTTTGTTGGTCTAAGTCATTCATTAAATGTTTAGTGTCAAACTAAGTGTGACAGCCTTCTTGAGCTTGAAAATAAGATTTGGAACTAGGCAAGGTTTTTCCTGTTCTCCTTTACTGTGATTTGTATCAAATTGAAATGTAAAGGAGAGATAGTAGCACTGAGAGAAAGGAAGGAAAGTGTCAGCCTGAAGGTATGGAACAGAACAACAGTGAGAGGAGGAGAGGTGAATGCAAAGAACAGAGCAGAGACAGGGTATTGAGCAAAGAGAGAATGGTGGTGGAAAAGGAAGAAAAAGGGAAAGAGAATAAGGATAAGAGATAAAATGAATGATCAAATATAAAACGATGAGAAGTGGAGGAGAAGCAAGGTCCAGATGGACTTCTGTGTTAAGTCACAAGAGGAGAGAGAGCAGGATGGACAGTCTCATGCCTTATAAGCAGAGCCTGGCTGAAAAAGGAGGTGAGAAAAGGGTCAATAGCCTATTGACTACCAATCTAACTCTTGACCTACTTGGCTGGAAAGCCTGTGATTTTAACACTGGTGTTTGGGGCTTTTAGCATGTGAACAAGCTGAGGATTATTGCACCTGTTTATAGAAGAGGTGAGAAGTCAGCCAGCGCTGTGGATGCAGAAGAGAGCCATGGGAATATACTTACATGCTCATGAAACAGTTCCCTTGGAACAGCAGAAGGGTTATTAAAATGGATAAAGGGAGAAAACAGAGGGTACTGAAGGGTGTTTTAATCTAGCTGAGAGAGGCTGTGTGAGAAACAGTTGATGGAAGGTGAAACCAGTAGAGATAAAGCAAATGTCTTTTACCAAGGAAACAGATTACCAGGAAAGAGGTGAATCTTGTATTTCCAAATATCTTTGTGGCAATATTCTCCTTTTAAATGTGGAAACTAAAGCTGTAGACAGAGGCAGTGTCTTATCTACTCTCCTTTTGACATTTAAAAAAAATATGGATCAAGTCTTTGCTACAGAACTGTGCCTGGAGCCCACATTGTCACTTCTTTACCACAAGCTCTGCTTTCTTTTTCCATTACTATTTTCCTGAGTATTGTTCCTTTGCCTTGAAAGCAGAACCAGGGAAGAAAAACAGAACAAACTGTCTTTCCACAAAGACGACCAAGGGGAGTTGGGGTAACAGAATGTTGCAGGCTGCTGTTGTAAGAGGGTGTTGCAAGGACGAAGTGTGCCTTGTTCTTCATGCCCTCTGGGGACTGGCTAAGAAGTAAATGTGACCTGAAATTGCAACTGAAGGTGTTTTAGTCTAGATGTGAAGGGAAACTTTGTGAGTTAAGAAGGAAAATGGGACACTGGATTTATTCAGTCATTAGAAATTTTTTTCAAAGAAAAGTTAGACAAATATCTGTCTGGATGGCTTCGATCACGGTGAGAAGACAGGCTTGGATGATTCATAGACATTTCCATTTGGAATTTCTAGGATTTTTCCCAGATGAACATTTCAGTGAGTTTTGATTTAAACCATATTTTGTTCCTGTTTCCCAAGTGGGTCTTTGTCAGTGCTCTCATCTTTTCCTCATTTATCAGTCTGCAAGTGTTTGCAATATCAATTCCCTTCGCTCAGTTTGCTTTAGTTAGTTCTCACTGATGGAAGCATTCCTTTGTAAAGGGTTTCATCCCAATCCTTTTGGGAACTTGCTAGTAATGGCACCTCAGATGTCAATCCCTTGTTCATGTCTATACTTCTGAGCTAAGTAGATATTTTGAATCTATTTAATGTGTACTTCAGTCATGTTGTGTTCTTAGGTGCTGATTTAGAGGCTTCACATGAAAATATGAAATTTGCACTATTAACCTAACTGGAAGACAAATCTAGCTTTGTTACACAAGAGTTAGTCTCCAGCAAATAATTTTATTGGCACTTATTACATTCCTGGGTGGTTTTGTGCTGCTGGAATGCTACATTAATCATTCCCATTCACCTGCACCCAGTAAAAACTGGGGATAATGTTACCACTTTTGCAGTCATTGGGAATGCACAAACAGCCTTGAGCCAGGGGTTAGTCTCACTTGAAATTCATTCTATCACTTGTGAGGGGGAAATACCCAACACCCCTGAGTTTTGGGACAATAAGGTTTGTCACAGATTTGGAAAGAGTAGATATATAAAACTGTTTTGTTGGTTTTTTGTTTGTTTGGGGTTTTTTAAATATAAAAAGCCATCTCTTCTTTCTGTGTGACCACTCCTAGTTTACTATGTTTTCCCTGTAATTAGTGCTTTTCTCTTCCCTGTGGAAAAGTGTGGATGGCAATGGCTCAGGAAACCAGAGCAAAGTGCAGTGTGTAGGACTGTCCTCCTCCTGAAGGACTGCAGCAGGCTGCTGGCTCATTGCAATGCATGGCTGTCACTAGCAGAGGAGAGAAATACCTAAACCTCAGAAACCACTGCAGACTTCCTGGGCCAACTTTCAGAAGAGCTGCATCAGCTTGGAGCCATCAACTCTGAGAACACATCAAGAGCTGTCAACACAGCCCAGAGCCATAAATATTTAATTCATCTTGACCCTTTTGATGTTGACAATCAATGTTGTTCTCTTCTGCTGCAGATCTGGGACTATTATGCTGACAGTGATACCAGTCAGTTTGTCAAATGGAATGACACTCTCTCTCCACATTCTGTTCTTCATGGTCATGGGGCTCTGTCAGAAGCCTCTGCATGCAGTGCCTGGACTGTGTGAAATTTATAGCTGCAATCCAGCTCAGAAGTAGAAGGGAGCAGCATAATTAGGCAGTATATCTTGTTAATGATAGTTTTATGCAACAAGGTACACAAGGTAACGCTGTCTGTCTGCAAAAAAAAAAAAAAACACAAAACCCAAACCCACATTAACTAATGATGCAACTCCGAATGCTTCTAAAAGCCAAACATTGTCGTTGTCATTTTGCTTTGCCACCTTTTTCTCAGCTTATCCTTGCATAAAAAAAACACTCAAAAAATATTTGCACTGAGCTAAGGTATGATTTATCTGTAGCAACTGATCTTTTTTTTTTCGCTGACTTTGCCTGTAATAAAGATGAAACAAGTCAAATGGGGTATGGCTGTCCAGCAATTACACTGGCACATTGATTCCCTCAGTCTGGAGAGTACATCAGTGTGTAAAACAGAGGGTTTTAGTGAAACAGGTAAGTCATGTGAAGTGAGGCAGTTAAAATGGTTGTTGGTTTCAGCTATCAAAGAGAGGGAGAATTACAGCTGAGGTAAAAGGATGATTATTGGCCATCAGAGCGAGGATAATTTTTAATGTAGCATGTTTCAGACTGGTAGGAGCTCAAAAGCTGAGGATTTCCTATGCAGTCACTTTTAGGGAGCAGATCTGTGCAGTTTGGTTTGACTCAGCAACACTTACACAGTGATTTATAGGTTAGAAACAGAGACTGATGCTACCATTTGAAACTTGATAGAGCTCTCTCACAATCTGGTAAGATGTGTCAAGACTCAAGACGTGACAGTTCCACCCAGCTCTTTTGGGAGGTGCTACAAACGTATTATGCTTGTGTACCTCCTCCAGAAAAAGGGATATTAGTGGAAGTATAGCATGTCCTAGCTGACTCTGGCCAGCCTGATGTAGTGTGAGGTGTCCCTGCCCTTGGCAGGGGGGTTGGGACTAGATGATCCTTGTGGTCCCTTCCAACCCTGACTGATGATTCTATGATCATACAGCAACCTTAAACAAGGTGCCCCCTCCCCTGTCTGTAGAAATCATTATTTCTCTGTTTTTTTTCCCCACTTTGGCTGGGACAGGACCACGATGGAGTTCTTTTGTTTGATAGGGAGCAGTTTTCCTTCCTCCTTTCTCCTAAAGCCGATACCCTGCAAATGACTTCATTTCAGAGAGCAGGTTAATGGAACCATGTTGGCTGCTGGAATACAATTTTGTCCAGCTTTTACTCATGTCTTTGTCAAGAACACATGATGTTTTAATTTCAGTCCTGGCTAAACTGACTGCTCTTCTCCTAGGCTGCAGATAAAATGTGCTACAGGCAGGTGACTGGATGAGCTCTGTCTGTCACCAGACTGTGTTTCCTGTCTGAATCAGCACCTGTGCTGCACTGGCCTGTTTTATGGGTACTGAGGAAGTGAGCATGGGAATTCAAGCTACAGCTTGGCACAAATGATTGTCAGGAAAGTTGGTGACCATCTGTAATAGCTAGCTGCAAAAATCACACCAGTTGGGGAACATTTTCATATGGTTTGTAATCTTCTCTGCTTCAGAGGAATGCTCTTAAACTAAGAGTTGTAGGCTAATCCCAACCCCCAAGGGACAGCTATGTCATCTGTCTGTCAGCACCTGATGCCAAGTTGTCTTTCTTCTCTTGTGGCTCAAGGCAGGTCATAGGAAGGGAACCAATTCTGTCTGTCTTCAGCAATGAACCATGCTTTGGACTACCACAAATTTACCTGAGCCCAGGGAATAGAACCAGCAGGCCTATCAACTTCACTTTTTTTTCCCCCTCAAACCATATTAATTTAATTAAAAACTGGAAAAGAGTGAAGGGATCAGTTTGGGGAGTTGCTTGTGGCTTTAAAAGAAAAAGATGACAGCATTCAGCTCTCAATTAGAGGAAGAGGTTAAATACCTCAGGGTTTATACTATTTACCTCTTAGTTTATGCTGGATAAAACTGATGTGCTGAAATGCAGTGCACAAATAGTTTTGTTTGTTTGTTTGTTTTTAAATAACTTGTTCAACAAAGTTGACAAACTAGTTGACAGAAATACCTGAATTAATGTGATGGGAGTCAGAGCATAAACATTTACAAAGGAGAATAATCAATAAGTTTAAATGCTGCATCTTGAGAAAATACAGAAAGTTTGGTTTGAAAGAAATCCTGCCTCAAGGCATAATAAAATATGTGACCAAAACACCAAAAAATAAATATGTTGAAACAGTCTCTTTCTGAAGGAGGTTGAAAATGCTCTGCTGTAACTGTGTGACAGCTTTGATTCTATTTAAATGCATTTTGCAGCTGTCTTGCAGATTTTATGTCACAGAACATGAACATTTAAAACCATTTCCTGAACATTTCTTCTCCTCATCTTATTATTGGGTTGGTGTTATTCTTATTCTTCTTTTATAAAACGAATGTTTTCTTTCACAATCCACTGAGATTTCCAGCTCTGCCATACAGTGATTTGACTTTTGTGCAGATTTTAAGACAGGATTTGTGCGTTTTGAAAGCATGGAGTTAGATGATACTGGCTGGATTTAAGCACACTCATCTGAACAGGAAAGGTTGTGTGGGTGAAGTGGTTATGAGCTGCTGCAAGGCAATGCTTTATCTATTTTGCAACTCTTTCTATGATATCAACAAGTCTGTTAATAAATGGCAAAGAGCACTTTGTGTGCCATTTATTGTCTTTCCATGCTTGATGCTTCCCATGCACAAGACACAAACTTCCTTATGGAAAAGAGGACAACCTTGTGACACATAGGTTACATGTAGCAGTCATACAGTGGCCAGCAAAGTGACTGTGGTAACTGGCCAAGGTGGGAATCAACAGGCAGTCCAATGCCTGGTTTTGATGGATTTCCTCTCCCTTCAGATGTGTTGCTGTCTCTCAGCAGCACTGAGGGACCATAATATTCATCCTGAGATCTGTGTTTTATGATCTTAGTTTTTCAGTTCTTTATCAGCAGGCTTAGATGATAGGCTTAGAGCAGTGTGAAGAGTGCATGTCTATTATTTAACTGCTTCAGCTGTCTGGAGGGGAAACAGATTGAACACTGCAAAGCTAGCTCATGTCAACTGTCTGGAGCACACTTAGGCTTTCTGCTGTGGTTACTACCTGGATGCTGTACAGTTCTCCATGGTGCTTTTCCAGAAGATGCTTTGTGAGACACCGAAGTGCTTTTAGCACCACTTCACTAATGGGGAATTGAGTTTCTCTACAACCAGAGGAGACATGGAGTCCCTTTCATGCTCCAGAGTGGTTTAGACCCCTTGCTTAAGAGGTGTTGAATTTCTCCCTGGGTGCATCCACTTCTCTGCAAAAGCTGAAGAAAAACATAAAGAGTTTGTTCAGACTTGTGCAGTTTACTGCCAGTGATTGCCTGCCTGGAGGGATTAGACAGGACTTTCATACTGATTCTGGCATCAAAAGGTATAACAAGGGAATACCTAAATTGTGCTGTTCAGGGAGCTTTGTTTGCTTGCTCAGGAGACAGAAAATATCCTGGCTTAGCCACCCATCCTATTCCTCACTCAGGTTTGTTTGCTATTTGTTCCCCTTTCAGAATCCACTCTGGTGAGCTTTCTGGTGTAGACCTTCGCTTATGGAGGGGATTTGGTATGGATGTTGGTAGTTTATTTTATTTATTTGCTATTTCAGTTGATGCTCTAATGCTAGAGATATCTGGTTGGGAATTGAGTAGGGGAAGAAGGAAAGTGTAGTCAAACAACCCCCCTGTATTTACATTCTGAAACCTCCACCAACCACTGTTTGAACTGTCCTCAAAACTTGAAAGTTACAGTTGGGTTGTCTTGATTCTCCAAGGTGTTTGTGTGTCTGTCACTTTGTTTTTACAGCTTCCTGGAATGAGTTACACCTGAGAGTGCATTATTCAGTACAAAATAATTCTGTATCACTTAACTATTGAGCTTTGGATGCATTACTTTTTAAATCAAAAGCAGTTGAGTGACCTGGTGAGGACACTGGACTTATTTCATGCTGACCATGGTCAGTAGATCCAGTGCTCTGTGGCTGACTGCTCTGCCAGCTGAACTGTTTTTGGGAATGGCTTGCATCACATTGAGTCTTTTCCCAGCTCCTCCCAACGATGCCTACATGTCTAGCAGTAAGGGCTGTACCCTCTGGCATCGATCACTGCAACCATCATGTAAACAACAAATGGAAAGGCTGAAGTGAAAACCCATGTGTGTGCTGTGCACCTCACTGGAGTGTGGCAAAACGTTTTGTTTGGGTGATAGGACTGGAGTTAAGATCTGTTGTTGTTCCCCCTAAGGCAGTTTGCTGTGCTGAAGTCCAGGCCCCATCTGCTGAGGCTGTAACTGGCAGCAGTAGATCTGTGCATGTGCCAGCTGAGGTGCTGGCACTTCATGCATTTGCAGCACAGGGCTCTGTTTTCTCTCGTGCTTCAGGTTGTGCCTGCTGCGTAGATGTCTGAAGTGAGGGAGGTGCTGCAGTGTTGTTCCAGCTCTCAGTGCTCCAAAGTTGGCCACCTCCCCTTGCACAACACCCACCCTCCCCAAGTGCAAGCACTGTAATGCTTCAGCCCTTTGCTGCCACTCAAATGGAGGCTGCAAGTGGGCAACCCCAGCACACCCGTCAGGTTACCGACTGGTGGAATGGGACAGGCTGCCATCAGGGTAAATAAAGAGGTCTCTGCAGCAGCCTGCCTGCACTTAGGGCCCTTTGTCATACAGCTCAGCAAGCAAATGCTTTTAAATCCAACCCTCTGTGTTGTGGCAGCATGTGGGTGCCTAGAGGCACTGAAGTACTTACAGCCAGCAAGAGGGAAGTGAGGAGAGTGAATGCGAATTGCTATTATTATTAATAATAATATTAATGAAAAAGCTCCCAAAGATCAAGGACTTTCAAATTAATTATTCCTAGTTACAATATACAGCATGAAAGGAGGCTGCCTGAACCAATAATGGGCTTCTAGTCCTTTCCTTATTAAATTAATTTTGTTTCAGATCTCCAGCTTTCCCTCCATCTGTGCAAATTTGTAATAAATATTTAAAAGAAGAATTAGAAAGGAAAGATTAAGGAGAGCAGAAGCAGCAGTGAGCCAGCTGAGAATGGAGTATGGAAAAGAAATAACTTATGAGATACTGGAGCATTTTTTAAAAAATATCCTTCATTTTATGACTATTATAATTCTTTCCCCAAATAATCTCATGACCAGATCCTGCATTTCTTGTGCATTCAGATCTCCCATTAGCCTCAGTGCCACAGCATTCAAAGAATTCCTTCTTGCCTTCCATGTGCTCAGTGGGACTTTAGATTTGTGAGGAATGAAAAATTGCACCTTTGGGATAATTGAGCCATCCTTTAAAACTGAGAGTGGTGATTGAAGGTAATCAGATACTTCTGCATGAATCATACTCACTTAAAATATGATCATTGCCTAGGTTAATCTGAACTAGAGATGTGAATTTTACTGCTGTCCATGTTTCTTTGGTTAGCTAGCTTCTCTCTGAGCACAAAGCCCTGCATGGAAGTCCAGAGGTGACAGCAAAATTCTTGCTGACTTCACAGGACCTGGGAAATCACTCCAGACACCTTAACAGAATCATACTGGGAAGTATTTACCTTTCTCATGAGACTCATGGGAACTTTCCCACGAGGCTTTGTTCATACACCCCCCTTTTGTTTAGGTAGGGCCATTTATTCTAAGTTTGTCACTTGTGAATGTATTATACACCAAAGAAAGATCAGCTGATGGAAGATAGGTTCTAGTTGTGTGCTTTTTACTGTGACTCTCTGCATAGTAGCATGGCTTACACAGGTTTGTTTTTTTTTTCTGTTGTTGGTATTTTATTTAGGACACGTTTCTGAGCTGGTGATTTAAAAAAACCTTGTAGTATCTTTTGAAAGTATTACTGAAATAGATCATTTAATTCTCAGTGGGGAGTCCCCTCCAAGAAGAATGACATTCTGGTTGCAAAGTATATTGCAATTAAAAGGAATTGTTTTGACCAGAGGGGAAGAGAGCAAAAAAAAAAAAAAAAATGTGCTTTAGTCTTCTGTGATTCTATACCTCCTCTTCTCCTCTCTACAAATCATAGTCCTAGTTGCCTAAACAATAGGCATTGGGATGCTTAGCTGACTCCTCATGGCTGTGGTTAGCTGGGACATACTTGAAATAACAGGAGCTTTGTACACCAGATATGTACATCCCAGCTCAGATTCCTGTTCAGCTCAACCTGAAGGCAGCTGCTCAGCTGGGAATTTGCAGGAGGAAGCTGCCTGGAGTGCTGCAGCAGAAGCAGAAGGTGTAGCAGGAGCAGAGTCTGTCCTGGCTTTGCCAAGCAAATGGTGTTAAAGGGCTGTTGTAGCCTAAAGCAGAAGTTGCTATGGTAGGAATTCATCCTGAAAACAGGGAGCTGCTGTGACCCTTCCTTGGCAGCCTCTTGTCCTTGTGGTGAATCTGAGTGGGAATCTCTAAGTGACTCCTGGCTGTGCTTGACAAACAAGTGTCAAATATTCCTCCACTAGCTGTAAATAATTGCCAGTTGGGACACTTGTGCTGAGATGCCCCTGCACAGCCCAGCACAATCTGTTTCCTGCTTACTGTGTTCCTCTGCTTGCAGCAGAGCTGCATATGGCATCATACCTGCCACAAGCCCTTGTCCAGGTCTGACTGCATCTTTGGATTCAGCCATACCTAGAACCCACTTATTTTCTCAGAAGCTTTGAGCACTTGCTTGACAATCTGGTTTCTGCTAACCTTTTGCTTAGTTTTAGTTTTAAATCCTCTCATTTTATGGGAACAAAACCTCCCCACCCAACAAATGGCACCTTTCTTCTAGTCTGCCTTCTCCCCCTCTGTAAACTGCACTGCTTGAGGGCTGTCTTATGTGTCCCCATTGCTGCTGGTGTGTGAGGAGCTCTGCAGCCCACGGAGAGGAGGTGCTGTGGTGTCCTGCAGAGAAACAGCCAGTCATGGTTTTCAACACATGAAGTGGGTTGCCCCTGGAGGTGCCTCTCTTTTCTCTGACTGTGTGGCACCAGAGATGTGGTGAGCCTTGCCACTGGTGAAGGACTTCTATGTCCTCTTAGTTCTTGAGTTTGATCATCAAGTACAAACCTTCTTGGGAACAATTTCTTGGCATGCCATCAAGCTCATTGATAAACCATTTCCAGGTCTTCCATCTGCTCTCAACCTGCACAGGAGCACTTTGTGACTTGGAGAGGGTCTCCATGACTAGAGCTGTCAGATCCTATTGAAAAGCATTGAATAAGGTATTTCATAAAGACTTTTGGATAACATCAAGATCTTAGGATGCCTTGCATTTTAGAAAGAGCTCAACAAAGAAAATAGAGATGGGGAAAACTAGACCACAGAGCTCTAATTCTAGCAGGTTTCAGTCTTGTTTGCATCCTCAGAGGACAGAACTTGGTTGAAAGATTCAGTAATCAATATTCCCATCCCTTGTGTTTAAACATGAAAAATGGATTCAGAAGCAGCAGAGAGTTACACAGCTGTTAATAAACCTGTGCATATTATAGAAACCTGGATTTTTTTTTCTTCTTTTCATGTGTGATATGGGAATTCTATTTCTCCTGTTTTAACACAAGTAGAAGTTAATAAACCAACTTAATAAATGCAATAGCCTGTCTTAGAGACAGCTTTAACTCTGTAACCTATTATTTCTATAGATTCCTCAATCACCATGTTGCTGAAGTGCATTTGTTGGTATTCTTTCCCACCCCCCCTCCCCCCCATTTTCTTCCCTAAAGAAAAATCAATCTTATTAGGTCAGCACTATGTTTTAAACCACTGGCCATTTTATTATTTAAAAGTAGAACAGCCTTAGAATCTTCTTCAGGGTGAAAAAAAAAAATAGGTAATAGAGGAAAGGCAGATGGTGATAAAGAAAAGCTTGGCAGGGAGTGGGGAGATCTGAGACCTTACAGAGAAACCTGTTCAGTATGTTTGAGGAGATGTCTGTGCATTCATGGCCTTGTTCCTTTTGTCCCTTGAATCTGTGCAGTTCATAGCCTTCATGAGCGTGGTGAACCTCAATGACATTCAATGTATAATAAGAAATTATTTTGCTGGTCTCACTTGGGGATATGAATTTATTACTACTCTCAGATCTATTTCTTTTCTTCTTTTGTAATACTTTTCAGGGAGGGGAGGCTCCTCCTAACAAAATGAAAGTGCTCATTTAAAATTATTTTCTTCTTCTCTGTTTTGCCATGGTTGATATGTAGCTGTGAGGAACAAAACAAAAGAAAACCCAGAACAGATAAAATAAGAGTAAATTTTACATGGTGCAAAAGACTGAAGAAAATGAAGGGCTTGCCTTTTTTGAAGTGGAAGCACATCGTGCTTACAGAGTTTTTTGTTAGTTTTGTATAACTATGGAAAAAAAAAAACTAGTGTGGATTATTTCCTTCTAATTCATATGTTTATAGGGGACAGTCCTTAGTATATTTAATAATAATAATTTCACTTTGTTTTTCTGGACTAGAGGTTTCTTACAGCAATAGCTTTGCAAGGATCCTTATTCACAGAGCCTATTAGCTGCATTGCTTTTCGTGGTGTTAATTTTCCAGTACTCCTCCTACTTGCTGATGACAGAAAAGTTGAATCATTACAAAGCTTTCCTTCATGAAAACTCCTGATGTCAAATTTAGCAACACCTGTAGGGTTACTTTCAGTATGATTCTGAATTTTCTTGTCTCTTCTAATCTGCTTCTAAAATTGCACTGGAAACCAGGTAGCATTTGTAATCCACTTATCTCTGCATTAAAGAAATGATGAAGTTAAACATTTCTTTGGTGATTAGGACAAATAATAAATGACCCTGACTTGACTAAGGAACAACAGTGATCTCAGCTGCTCCAGAGCAGCTGAGAAGACAAAGTCCTTTAGAAGTAAATGCCTCTTAAAGATCATCAGGGTGCAAGAGAAACTCTCCAGGGCAGCATCTTTTCAAGGTGTACAGAATGTTTGATCACTGAGCTGTGCAGGCTGCTGTGATATGGATATCTAAATCTTAATGGAACTTATTTCCATCCCCTTTGGTATGGATAATGACCCCAGGGATATTTAGTTTAAAGAAAAGTCACTTAAAAAGAGAGGTTTGATCAAAGGACACAAAGTGGATCTTCAGTGAGCACAAATTGAAACACAGGAAATTCTGTTTAATCGTAAGAAAAAAAGCCCTATTATACTCTAAGGGTGATCAAATGCAGGAACAGGCTATCCACAGGGGTTACAGAGTCTCCTTCTTGAGAGAGATTCAAAAGCCAACAGGACACAGCCCTGAGCAACCTGGTGTGGATGCCTCTGCTTTTGCAGGGAGGCTGGGCTAGCTGATCTCTGGAGGTGGCTTCCACCCTCAACAACTCCATGATTCTGTGGAATAATGATGGGGACGTTTGAGAAGTCTAATGATGAAATATTGTGCTCCTCTTCTGGCCTTTTCAGCCTCATAGTTTGGTATGGTTCAGGAGCAGAAGGAGAGGGTGTAGAGAAGAAAGAGCAAATGCTAGCAGGCTTTGGATTTCCATCTGTGGGCAGCAGAATGTAACTGGCTTTGTGCTTGTATGTGCCTTCAGTGCTGGGTACTGGGATAAAGACTGGATTAATTAGCTTGTGCAATAGTGGCTATACAAATTCATGTGTGGTCCTTGCATTCTCTCTTCCTAGAAATGAGACAAGGCTGCTGCAAATTCTGTTTTAAGGAAAAAAAATGTGGGACTGAAAAGGCAAATAATGGTCTTTTCCAACCATTTAGCAGCACACATTCATTCTGGGCACATACTTGGCAGAGCAGGTGGAATTATTTACTGACCAAAGAACATTTGTCAACGTGGCAAGCTTATGGGCATTTCAAATCAGAAAAAAACCCCTAATAATAAAGCCTTCACCTGACTATATATTTTTTCTTTTTAATTTATTGTCCACAGTAGGTGGAGAAGATTGAAATTATAGAGGCGATTAAAAACGAGCAGACAGCAACTTAGCAAAGGTGCCTGCCAGTTTTGAGAAGTATCCAGATCTAACTGGATGGAGTCTGAAATCAGCTGCAGTCCTTCATCCTGCACTCAAACCATGCCTGCCAGTGTCTGGCTGTTTTGCAGCCACTTTCTAGCAGCTGGGTTGGTGGAGAGGTGGGTTGGGAAGGTGAGATAGCAAGCTAGCAAATTCACTAAACTTCAGGAGGTGGGCCAAGAGTGAGCCAAATACAAAGCCTCACTGTGGTCAGAAGAGCTGCAGTGGAAATGTCTTGAATCATACTCAGCAATGAGATGTTGTCTGCTTGTCTCCAAATGAGCATTACTTAGGCAGACAAAAGCTTGGGGTTTTAAGAGGTGCACTTAAGTTTCAGACTCTTTGAATGTGATATTCAGTGGATGCAAAAGATCATTCCTGTTGGGTAGTTCCAGCAGACACTTGCTCTGGTAATATATTGTGCATTGAAAGATTAATACAGTTCTGCAGAAATTGCCATAAAACATCAGAAGTTAACAAGAATGGGATTCCTCCAAGGTGGGGAGAAGTGGAGAAGAAATTACTGATGTGATGGTTTGGTGTGGGGGGAATTTCAGCTCACATTGACACAACTGAGATGGAGTGTCTGGCATATTTGAAAAGGTTGACATGATAGAAATATGCAACATCTGTAGAAGCCAGATGTGCATCTTCTGCCAGTCTTTCCTAAGTAATGGTATTTGAAGGAGAAGAAGCTTTTGGTAGCTGATAGTCCATGACAAGTTCTGCATATTTGGGAAGACAAGACTAACATATCAAAACTCCTGCCATGGCCCATCAGGAAAGGACTCCAGCAAAACCCATGTTAGGAAGCCACAGAGTCACAGAATGCACTGGGCTGGTAGGGAAGATCTCATGAACACGTTTCAAAGTCCTTGGCATTGGTGTTGCCTATCTGAATGCCAGACTTATGTGCTCAGATGCACATAGCAGGGAGCAGCTCAGAGCAATTGCTTACATCTTGTAATGAGCTAGAGCAAAAGTCACCAAGTTCTTGGTAAAGCTGGGGCCTCAGCTGGTCTGCACAGATCCTGTGTGTGCTCTTCATTTCTCTAGTCCTGTGCCACGTTGTCAGTGACTCCCATTCACTATGCAGTGCCTGTTTCAAGTACAGAACATCACCCTGCAACTAAAGGGAAGTTTTCCCATGAATCTGAGGTTTAAAATTCATGATGACAAATCTTATTTAAGGGCCTATGTAAATTCTGACATTAATAATTCTCTAGTGCTTTGACTTGAATCTGGGAGCTCCCTGCAATGCCTGACCTCGCAATCGTGCTCCGATGTATTTTTCAGTTGTTTTTATCACAGCAATTTGTCTTAACCTGCCACAGATCATTGTCTCTCAACACATAGAAACTGTCAGTAATAATTTAGTTACAATTTTATTTTGTGCCTAGAGAAGGGCAAGTTTCTGTTGCTAGTGTTTTGTTGAAAACCTTGATAATACTTCAAAATGTGTTGGTTTCTCCCTGGTAGGCTAAAACTCGTGATCTTTCCAAAGAGGAAGACTTTGATGCCATGCAATAAGGTGCTACTGCTTTCCCTCACCAAATAGTTATACAGAATGCTGGACCACAGAACAAACATAACTCCTTCAACTTAGTGTTTGGGACTTTCCAGGCTTTCCCTTTCCCTTTCCCTTTCCCTTTCCCTTTCCCTTTCCCTTTCCCAAAAAAAAAAAAATCTGTATGGTTTAGTTGCATGCATTCCAAAGAACCAAAGATTTATTCCAGCACTGCAGAAGCTCTTGTGTTCCCAGTCTTCCCCATCTCCTTCTTCCCAAGAACTGACTTTGTTCTAACACAGGGAAGTGACACCTGCCATCTCTCACTGGTGACACCTCAACATTGATTAAACAGAACACTAATCATCATGGCAGGTTCTAGCCTCCTGCTTCTTTTTGCTTCACATTGCAAATTCCCATAAAATCTGTTCAGTGTCTCTTCATTTCACCCAGTGTCTCTTCTTTTGTCCTTCAGAGCAGCAGGAATAACTCCCTGCTTAAGCTTTCTGATGGTTTTCCTGGATGCATTTTCCTTAGTTGGAATTCTTTTTTGTTTGTTTGTTTTCTAACACGATGACATTTTTGTGCTTAGTCCTTCTGACACATCAGGTGGAAATGCTACTGGGCCAGACTCATATTTCAAGGTTTCCTCCAAATCAAAAGACTGCTGAACTACTTGGAGTTATCTCTGTTTCAGCACATTCCCTGGAGGGCAATATTGTCTTTTCCCTTTGTCAGTTAATTTGTTCATTGCAGCACAAGTTTATTGAAAGCACTCTGAGTCTTAATTAGTGCTCTTTAGTTGCTGTTTCCTGTAGCTGTTGTGTCTCAGTATCAAATGCTGTGGAGCAGAATTAAGAAGAAATTTCTTTATAGCCATGGTTTAAACGTGACATATGGTAAGTACCTAGCAACTGACTTTAGGTCTTGAAATTAAAATATATACACCTGGGGTGGGAAAAAGCCCCAGACATCCTTCCAATTGTACCTACATCGACATACAGACCCAAAGACTCCACAAGGCCAGGCAAATTTCAATTTGTTAACACAGAAGGAGGAAGAGGAGCGTTCTCCTGGGTCACAGATCTGTCAGCCACTGATCAAACAATTTTATCTTACTGTTTCCTAAACAGCACATCGATGTCAGAAGCACACACCTACACTGCCAGCAGTTCTCCCACCAGCAACCTGTTCCAAATTCCTAATATAAACTGCCCTAAAATGCTAGAAGCCTTTTCCAAAAAGAAGTTTAAATCTCTCTGTCAATTTACAGGTCCTTAACCTTGCACCACTGTTGCCTAAGATACTTAGGGATATTTCCCCTTCTCCATCCTTCCCCCTGACACGTTACAGACAATGATTGTACCCTGCAAGGTAGAACAAGCTTGATCTTCTAGCTTTGCCTCTGAAGTCAAGCTTCCCCATCCTCACACACAGAATGCTAGGGATTGGAAAGGACCTCAGAAGATCATCTAGTCCTCCTGGAAGCATTTTCTGTAGCTCTTCTGTAGTAATTAGTTTTTCTTGTGTAGAGGTGAGCATTGGAGCAGCCTGTCTGGGGAGGTGCTGGAGTCACTGTCCCTGGAGATGTGGTTGTGGCACTTCAGGGCATGATTTAATGGCCTTAGGTTGATGGTTGGACTTGATGATCTTAGAGGCAGCTGAAATAATTAGAATTATTTCTACAATGATAAATAGAATGGTTCTATAGGACATGAGCACCAGTATTCCAGACAGGGTCTCACTCCCAGCTCACACAAGAGCAGCACAAACACCGTGGTTACGTTGCCAATGATTTGCTGGATGTAATGTAGAACTGCTCTGATCTTCCTCTTCAGACACTTCCAGATTACAAGACTCACAGGTGAAATCCTTATTGCTAGGCTCCTAATCACTCCCTTGAATTTTATATTCACACCATCCTCTGCTTCTTTGGGCAAAGCTCCCCAACACCACATCATCAGTAACGTTGGTAACTTAATTCATTCCTACTTTAGCTACAGTTAGTCACACACTGTTTTGGGGGACATTCCAGCTTAATCCCTGCCCAGCCCAATAGCTCTTTTAACATCACCAAATGTGGGGTTGTTTTCTAGCTGGTTCCATGCACTGTTTTCCAGCTTAAGTAATAATTTTCCACATGGCTCTGTAGCTAATGCCTTACTGAAATCCAAACAGATTAGATCTTAGAGACTCCAAAATCCCTTCATGGCTTTGAAAACGACACCAGCAAGGCCTTATGGTTAATGCTAATGCTATTTTTGCTGATTTTAATTATATGCTTTGTTGTCTATTAGAAGAGAGCAGTCTTTCAGGTTTCTCTGCTCTGGTGAAATGACTGAGGGCTCTCCCCTTAATGAATCCTGTAGGTGAGGGAGCCCAGGCACAGGCTGGATGTAAATCAAGCACTTTCTGCACTATATAAAATGTTCTGCTTTCAGAGCTCTGCTGCTTTTGGTCAAAAGCTCCAGAGCTGCAATGACTGCCATTGAAAGGTTTTAGAAGAACAGGGCAATTTTTAATCTTTGTGAAATACAAAGGATGGATCAAGTGAGAGCAACTGTTACCCACTCTGAAAGCCTGGCAGCTGCAGTAGCCCTTGGAGCTGCAAGCAAAAAGGCTCTTCTGGATTAGAGTAATTGATGTGATCTCAGGATGCTCAAAAACGGGATTCTGACCATTCCCATCTCCTTTGTCCTACTCACTTAAGGTGAATTCCTGAATAGCTGCACCCATTGAAGTGAAATACCAAATACTTTGGGCTTGCATGAAGCACTGGTCTAAATTCCTTGCCTTAAGACAGCAAGACAGCAACAGAAGGGCAGAGACTTTGCACAGAGACTTTGCACAGTGGGCTGGTCAAAGGGACTGTAGATCTACAGTAGCATGGTACAATGTGGATGTTTTTGATGTCCCAAGCACCACAGGAAGCAGCAACGCTGCCATACTCATGTTGGCTGAATGCTATGAGCTAGATGTGACTTACATAGACAAAAGTGGAGGAAAAAGAATAAATAGGCTCTTGAATCAAGCTTCTGCAGCACAGGAACTTGCATACCACAGACTTCTGCTTCTTAGCATCCAGAGGACTTAGCAATGACTGGATTATTTCTCCTTCCAGATCTTGCTGCCATCTCTTTGTATGAAACAGCATCTTGAAGCCCAAAACATGGCTAAGGATCCCCTTATGCCAAACTTACACAACAAAGAACAAGAAGTTATAACTAGTATAATTCCAAGCAATTTTGACAGGAATTTGTAATAATTAGCCTCATAAAAATGCATTAGTCATTGCAGAAAAAAAAGGCTTTCAAAAGGTTCTACACTTCAGTGTTATAAACCAATCATATAAAAGCAAAGTGAAGAAAACCAATGGATAAATGAGCTGATGGGAGAGCTCATCTGACAACATCTTTAACAGCAGAAGAAACTTTACCCTGAGTAGAGCTGGGGTCAGCTTGACACTCCCCTTGGGCTTACTTCAGCAAATCAGTTATGGAAAAAGATTTTTGGCTGTGTGGCTTAATGCACAAGACAACATATTTCCTGGGATTTGTGAAGCATTCTTCATGTGTGGTTATGCTATTCGCAGTAATTCTAATCTGTTGCTGAGCAAATGCATAGTTTACCAATCACAGCATCATCAAAATCCTTCTTTCCCCAAGCACAAATTTAGTAAATCATACCTGTAATTTAATTCTTAATCAAGAGGCTCTTGAGCCTGACTCCCAAGACTCACTTTATGGATTTTGTTTTGCATAGTACAAAAATGAAGCAGAAATTCTAGACTGTGATCTGCTCTGGGTTCATGCTTTGTGTCTTCTGCCTTTCCACCATTATGAATCTAAACCCCACATGATTTTTCAATGGAAAATGTTGGCCATAATAAGGATGCAAACAGCATAAATTGTTCCAGTTTTGAGCAAGCTCCTTGGTTCTAAGGTTCTGTGCCCAGAACTGAAAAGAGGATTTTGAAACACGTTTGCCTTGTCATAAAAAGAAGAGACAGCAGCTGTGACTGGGCAAATTAACTGTTTGGGAGGCTTATTTGCAACAACAATAAAAAAATCATATCACCCAAACCTGCAATTTTTTTAACCCCAAAATCAGGTTGGAGCCTGTGAACCATAGTCAGCTATTTTGAAAAGGACAATTAATTCAGCTGAGTCACTGCATAAATGAAATATTTTCCTTCAAAATTATATTTTACCCCAAATTTTTTTTTCAGCAATATTGGGGAAAAGAAAAACCACCCCAAACCTAACTTAAAACTCTGAGGGTTGAAATTAAGCCTTTTTCATTTCAGCCTGTTGTGGTTCCACTATCTTTGCACCAGAGCAATAGCAGCTGACCAGCAGCTAGCACATGCTGAAGCCAAAGAGTGATGTCAACCTGTACAGCCAGTGGCTCCATGACATCTCACAGCACCCAGCTGCTTTGGAAGTAAGTAAAAGAGCTCTGGGAGCCCTAGCACTGCTTGGTCAGGCCTTCAGGTTAGTGGAAAATCATAGAATCTTATAATAGTTTAGGTTGGGAGGGACCCCAGAGGTCATCTACTCCAACCTCCCTGCCACAGGCAGGGATCCCTTTCAACCAGACTTGGTTGCTCAAGGTCCCATCCAACCTGGCCTTGAAAAATGGTTAGGATCTCACTTGTAGAAACCTCTCCATGAACTGTAAGGGTTCATCTTGATGATGCTTACATTTACAAAGAGCATTTCCTAAGCCAAGGTGGCCTCTACAGCTTGTCATAACAGGCACCAAGAAGCATGTACCAAACTGGTCCCTGGGGAAGGTGACTGGAGGAAATCCTGGTAAGGTCTGTTTGATGAAACAGCTTGGTGTGAAAGAAGATGACTTTGAGTATGAGTGCCAGAGCTTTCTGCAATGTGATACAACAGGATATTCTTATGTCTGATACTGCAGTTAAAAAAAAAAAAATCAAAATCCTGGTGACATAATTACATGGTAAAGTCTGTGTATCACTAAGGGTCCAGCAAGGGTGGCAATCAGCATGGTAAAGGAAGCTGTTTCCATGATTTGAAGACACAAAAAGAAAATCTAAAGCAATAACCACGGGAGTGTGGGTGTTTTGTGTACACCAAATGATATCCACATCTACACATGTGCCAGAACAACACTGCAGGCACAGTTACCAGGAATCAAAAAACGTTCTGCCACAAACATTTCCTGAGGAACACAAGTCTTTGCATAACTAATAAAGGATGAGGCCCATTTAAGTTTGATGCATCCTTAATTTGAAGATGCTGCACCAAAATAAAAGAGGGAAATAAAGAGGGCAAGATGGCCTCTTGAATAAGTATTTAAACTCAGCAAGCAACTTCTTTTGTTTTAAAGATTTGCAATAAATAATTAAAGATAAAACATCCTGCTTTCCAGATTGGCACAACAGCTGGAAATGGGCCCCCATGAATAACCTTTCTATGTGGCAACATGAATAAAAGCAACCAGAACCTTATCTGCACAGAGTACTAAGTGAACATTTTAATACAATCAATAATCCCAAGGTAAAGAGATGATGGCTACGCAGCGAGACTCAGTGGGATATAGATTTTAGGTTACAAGTCAACAAAAATGTAATAACTCATCCCAGCTGCAACATATTCCTTGGAGGCCTACTTGCAAGCTCCTTCACCACCCAGGGATATTCTCAGGAGCAGATCAAAACCACTGGAGGAGGATTCTTTGTATGCACCATAAGATAGAGAACAGAAAATGCAGTCACTGGAGCCCAAGTCACGTGGAGTCCTAGACACAAGAGCCTTGTAAACATCAGCAAGTGAAGTACATCACAACCCTGCCTTGAGGATCTGAACCTGAATAACTCAACCACTGCAGCAGGAACTGGTCTACTGTTCTCACTCAACAATCATCTTTATTAATCAGTGACCAGACTAACATGACAAGTCCACATCTTATCCTCCTTATGTCCCCATCACCGATGAACAGAAGGTATGGATTCAACCAGGACCCAACACATACCTTACACCTGAAATACCTGAAACCAAACTTTGTGAAGTGTTGGTCTGGCATATTTGATTTCATTCCTTTGAGTGATTCAGCAATTGAGTCTCCTAGAACATTTGCCAGTACATGTGAAAAGCTTCCAGAGCTCTATGGCAATTTCAGTTCTTACTGCAGAGGTACAAAGCTGTTGCATTTCAGACTCTGCAGGGCTGGCTCTCTACACCAGAATGAAAAGTAACTACCCCTAAAGGTAGGTAAAAAGAGTGAACACATCTGAGCACAGTGGATATGCAGCAACACATCTCCATTTTTATGATAAAAACATTCTGGTATTTCATTGTGTGTTAAGTCTCTCTAGAGTCTAGACAGAGCTGGAATCTCCTCTGGTTGAATATTTAACTGACTTTTGCAGGGCAAAATTCCCTCAGCTCTGCACACCTGCATGTTTGGCTTTCCATTGTCTCCCCAGGCCACATTTTCTGCAGCTGCTGTTGACTCAGAGCCATTTCAGACTCCATTCCTGCAGAGCCCATTCCAGCAGTTTTGACCAAATTCTCTGCCTAGGCATGAACCCAAGGAGCTCCATGACTCTTCCTCTGCCAGTACACTTTTATAGATGTGGAGAGCCCTTGCAAGGCAGTTAGCCACTTTTGATATCTGGAGCTTACCTATCTCTCTTTCTCCTCCCTAGAACCCTCCCAGTAAGCTTTCTCTCCTCAACCAGAGCAAAACTGGTGGGCACCATTTAAACTGCCCATGGAATACATCAGTTAGGGCTTCTTTACCAGCAAGAGAGAATTAAAATATGGGATATGTATAAGAGGCACAACATGATTTTATTTTTTAAATACAATTTTCCTGTCCATTAATGGGAAACCTGGACTCACACTAAGGCAAGAGCAGACAGCCTCCACTCAATGAGATTTTACTGAACATAAGGAATTTGTACAGATTTTTGTGATCTCCTTACATTTCTGATCTTAACCAAAAGTCAGAGCTAAATAGATCACTCACATATGACATAGCAAAGCAGTTTTACAGTGTGTTTCTTCTGATTTGCAGGAAGAGTTAATTTCACAGGCTGTATTACTGATTTTTGTAAGAGATTTTCCTCTCCTGATTGAAGATGGCAGTCAGGATGTCTGTGGTATCCAGATCACCCCAAACAAATAAATTGAAACAACCAGCAACCACCACTGGAGCTGTAATCAGATGCACAGATCCTTGTGGCCATTTAGAAACTTTCCAACAGAACATTTTCCACTAGAAAAAAAAAATACCAAAAAGTTCATCAAAGCCTTTTACTTGATTAATTTGGCTAAAATTCTGATGAAAACCAGGCAAGTTTCCATTGGAAAATTACTTCATTTCCTCATGGCTCTGCTGCAATCATCCCAGCAGGCTGATGGTAACCTGGGGATAAAGAAACTCAGCCCTAAACTCTCAAACAAATAAACTCACACGCCAAGTCTGCAAGGCTCCCTCTTAATTTGGTAAATCAGCAGGCAAACTGCACTGAATTTACAGTAACCACACTGCTTCTAAAGTCTCCAGCTCCTCAGAAGCCCTTTTTTTCAGTAGGCAAGCCTGGTTCCAGGACTCCCAGCCCTCTGGGTTTTAAGCACTCCAGGAATTTGGTGAAAGCTTGGATACATTTAATAAAAGAATCCACATATTTGCAAAACTAAAATTCAGCATTCCTATTCTGCAGGAAATTCCAATACCTCATGTTTTCATGTCATTTGGAACTTACAGTTTAAGCATCTGGAAAACTGGATTTGTGCTTTCCAAGGTGTAATTGGGATCTGTTGTCTGGAACACAAAAAGGGGTCACACTGCTACAGTTCTTTGTTCAGAAGGCAACAAACTGTGTGTACAGATGAAAGTCAAAGCTTCAGCTGCAGCTGACTCATTCTGCAGAGGATGAACACTTACTAGATTAGGAACTAACCATTCTGGAGCACATCTACTGGTCCCTGTGCATCCAAACACAGTATCTCTGGCCTATGCAACAGGCATGTGAGCACCACAGCAATCAGCAGCATCTTGTAGGCTGCTGCCAAAACACATCTGTTACTTGACAGCTGCAAGTTTTGCTATTCCAAACAAAATTAAAACCAAAGGAGGTAGGAGTTTTATCATCCTCTTTTCAGACTCTGGAAAAACAGAGCTTCTTTGTTATTCTTTTATTTCATGAAAATCCTCCCCAGAACCTCTGACAATGTGGAAGCTTGAACTGGCACAGCCTGCGGTGTGTATTCCCACAGATGAGAACATTCCCAGCAAGTGATTGTAGTCTCTGGGAGTAAATCACAACCAGACACAAAAGGTGGACTGAAGCAACCTTTGTTCACATGCAAAGTGATTTCAGGCAAGTGGGATTTCTGCAGGAAAAACATAACATACATCTAGTCAACCACTTTGCTTTCAGAACAGAAAAAGATGCACTTAAATGATTACCTTTTATCCACTGCACTTGAAGGAAATTGAGTATTTTTTCCATGGAAAATCAATTTCATGGAAAATTTAACTGATTGGAATACATCTGTCTCCTATCATGTCAATATCTTGAAGTTCCTTCTAATCAACAATTTCACACCAGCATAGCAATGCAGTGAGCTCAGCCCTGGAACGTGCCTGTCACTGCACAACACAAAGCTTTGGAGAGTTCCCAGAGCCAGCACAAAAGAAGCTGCTGAGCTGGAGCAGCAGCAGAGGGTCACTCACCACTCACTGCACTGATGTGCTCCTCCAGAGGTCCAAATGCACCTTTCCCTACACACTCCTGTGATTCACAGGTGCCCCTGTGCTAGCACTGAACTCTTGAGTGGAGACAGATCATTTTAGCCACAGACTGCTGAGATCTTTGCTATGATTTAATGTAGAAGCTGACCCACATAGCATTATTCAAAATCAAAACTCAGGAGGACAGAGTAACTTTACAACTCTACAACTGACCACCTGCACTTTATTTAACCATGGAATATGACAGTGAAATGGTTTATCCCAGGCCTAGTAAAAGAGCAAAAGGACATCTGTATTTGAATCCTGATGTGTACATTGACTGTGCTTCAGCATGGTCACCTTTGCTTGTGTTAACTCTTCTAATTTCATACATTAGGGCTTGCAAAGGAATCAATATTTATTGAACACTGCCTCATTTGCTAATATCTTCCTCTCTGTGCTATCACCATGCAGATATCACATACCTATCATAGAGATTCCGTACAGAAACTCACTCTCCAGACTGGTACCTCTCTGATTTATAAAGACATTAACTTATCAGTTTGTGCAATACTCTAACAAGAGGGCTCCAGAAGTGCAGAAACTCAGCAAACCATTCAAGAGGGGAATACGAACAACCTTGTCTCACAGCTAGAGTTGTTCAAAGGTTTTCTCTACTTCTGTGGCCAGATATGCCAGATGAAAACAATTCCCCATACAGTCATTTAAAAAGATCAATGCTTAGAACCAACTCATCTGCCTAGGGTTCTGATATCCTTTGGAAAACTTTACAAAGTATGTGTGTGCTGCAAATGTGGACAGCTACATGGCTTGACCTGCCCTTCCTGTTTGTTTGCAGAAACTACAGGTACAGAAGCTGCACTACAGGTGGAAACCCTTCTTGTAGGCCTTCTACATAAGGCTTGCTCTTTATGATGCCCTCAGTTCAACCTGAGTTCAGTCTGAGCCTCCAGTTCAGAGATTGTCCCATAAAAGCCATATTTGGCAGAGGTATGCTGGAGAGTTTGACTTGGGTTGGAGAGAGGGTAAAATGCAGAGCTGGTCTGCAGAGGGGAGAGAGGTCAGAGTGAGCTGTGGGATGTTTTACAGGGAAAACATGTCTGGAAAGCTTACAGGCTTCCTCCATTCACCCTTCTGTGAAGTGCTTCCTCCTGGTCTCACTGTAAGAAAGCTTCTAGGTAACCATAGAGGCCAGGCTTATCCCTTTGTCTTGATCACAGCTGGATTTGGTGCCTGTAAGTGACACCTTTGAGGAAATCAGTTCCCTTGTATCTTTCCCTCAGAGCATCTGTACAGACACCCAAGCACAGCACAGATAAAACACATAGATAAACACAGATAAAAAGAAAGAATTCATACTCTCCATCTTCCTTACATAGATGAGTCTACATGAGTACAACAAAGTAACCAAGAATCACCCAAATCACTGACAAATGAACAAATCTGCATATTTATTTAAAGCCTATAAGGCTCTTTTACTTACCAGAGAATCCCACAGCCTTTACTCACTGACTGCATGGGCTACTGCTTAGAAGATTATGCCCACCCCAATTAAATAAAATAAAAATCACAGCTTCCCCATTAGATTAATATCTGAGTACAGCCTGTCATTAGCTAAGAGGGACAAAATAACTGAGTTGATTGAGTCAATCTGCTTACTCTGTGCTCCAGCTGATGAACATAAGCTCTTTAAAAAAAATTAAAAAGCTATTAGACTATTGAAAATAATTTCCAACAATCATCTCTGGATGCATTATTTCCATCTTTAAAGACCAACTGGTAGAAGCATGATGGTTAATACAGGCTGTCTGGAAATTGAATAACTGGAGATAACGCTCAATTTCTCCCATGTTCCTGTCTAATTAGGGAATCCTGCTCCAGCTGAAATCCATTTAAGTGAGCAACATCCACATATTGTAAAGAAAGATTAAGAATACATTAGGTCAGGCCAAGAATCCTTGTGATGTGAGTAGGCAATTACAAAAGCTATCCCTGGCTTGCCACTTCCACCTCTTCTATTATATTTCCTGCTCTGTCAATACAAAGCCTAAACCAAACCAAACCACCACCAACAAAAAATCTCCCCCCCCCAAAAAAAAACCCCACCAAAAAACCCAACCCAACCCAAACCAAAAAAACAACCAACCAAACAAAAAAAAAACCCAAAACCCCCCATAACAAAACAAACAAAAAACCCAGAAAACAACAAAAACCCTGAACAGTGGCAAGAATTGAAATCAATAATAATTCCCTTCCCCATTTTTTTTAAAGATTGTTACCGTAGAACAAAATAGCTACCAAACCCCAGTCCTGCAAGAAAGCAGAAATATCTGTTCTTTAAAAAAGAGGGGGGGAAACCCCAAATATTAGCATTCCCTCTCTACAAAACTAGTGGCAAGATGTGCTGAATGCTGGCAGAGAGAGGAAAAGCTGTTTTGCTGTAGTTTGTGGACAGCCACTCTGCAAATATTTCAGGCTTAATTCTTATAAAGCCAGGCCTGCACAGACATGTTCATGAATAAGAACAAGTGTCCAAGGCCCTTATCTGATTGCTGAGCACCAAAAGAGTCCCACCACACACAGTAAAAGAGAATTATCTGCAGCAAATTGTATGAAATGAGACTGCTACCTGGTGCTCTGGGTAAGAGGGTTTGTTTAGAACAAAGGGTACTCACCCCAGCAACACCAGCAGAGGAGGAAAAGGTTCAAAAGTTGGTACCTGAAAATTGATACAATAAAGCCCACAGGAAACAGTTATTGGATGATCAGCTCTACCAGGTGTAAGGCTGCACTTTTACATCTCTATAATTACCTTACATTCAAAAATCAATGGAAAAGCAGCATGGGATTGGTAAAGCCTAACAATCCTGCAGTGGTGAGAAACTATTTTCCATGAGACACAATTGCATCATTTCATCTTGAGGCAGAAATACAACCTCATGTGTCATTAATTTGGGGCAAACACACAAAGTTTTCTTGTGCTTTCAAGCTTGTGTTATGCCTTTTAGTTTGATGTATCAAAGTTCAGTGAATTTTCTGGCTCCTGATGAACTTTTGCACATGCCTATAGTTAAGACAGAGCTGTGGTTATATCCCTTGCAATAGCAAAGCCTCTTAACAATTCTCCTTTCTTCCTTAACCATGTCATAGTTAAGAAGAGCAAAGTAAAAGTCAGAATTCCAGGTATTTGCAAGGTTTCCTCAATAGTCTTTCATTTCTATTTGGGTTGAAACTTCATGTATTCTGAATAATGGAAACAATGTTCAAAGTGTACTTTTCCCCTCCAGCATTATCCTTGCTTAATGGTCCTTGTGAATTTGTGCATTAATTCCACATAAAGGTCTCCTTTAGGTTGAGGGGGGAAAAAAAAAGAAAAAGAAATATGTTTTAACATTTAAAGCAAAGCTAAATAATACTGCACTGCTGGGCAACTTTCAAAGCCACATTAAAAGAGGATCACAGGGAACAAGAGGCATCTGCTACAAAAACACTACATGGCTTCTTCTCTGTGCTCCATGATTTTGTTAAGATTCTCTTTTAATCCAGCCATTTACAGTGACATTCTCAGCAACATGAAATCAGGCTTTTTTGTCTGGATTAAGTGCTATTTCCTCCTCTAATTGACAGAGCAGGTTTGGTGAATCTTGACCCTTCCAACAGTAGAAGATGGCTTACGTGGAACTGTTAGGAAAGTGTTAAGAATTATTGGAGAAAGCATATGAAGAATGTCTGCTTCCCTGGGGGATCCCAGCTGTGGCAGGACCTCTGCCTGTGGCATGTGTGGGGCAGAGGGACACAGGTTTTCAGGAAATGCTGACTGAAAACATTGCAAAACATCACAGGCTAGAGTTTAATGCTGTTAACACTTAAATCACAGACTCACAGAATGTTAGGAGTTGGAAGGGACCTCCAGAGATCATCAAGCCCAACCCCCTTGCCAAAGCAGCATCACCCAGGGCAGGTCACACAGGAACACATGTGGGTGGGCTTGGAATGTCTCCAGAGAAGGAGACTCCACCACCTCTCAGGGCAGCCTTCACAGTGGAAAAGTTTTTCATTATGTTCGTGTGGAACCTCTTCTGCTCAGCTTGTCCCCATTGCCCCTTGTCCTGTCATTGGACATCACTCTGCAGAGCCTGGCTCCCTCCTCCTGACACTGCCCTGCACATCTTTATGAACATGAATGTGGTCACCTCTCAGGCTCCTCCAGACATAACTTTGAGCACATGACATTGGCCTAATTTGCACTGCACCAAGGTACCACACAGTCAGAGCTTCATCCCTGCTCTCTTGTTCTGAGGCATGAAGTTTGTCCCAGCCTCCATGCACCAGGCAGGACAGACAGCAAGAGTCAAGGGCAGTTTCTTGTTCACCTAGCTCTGAAAAACTATGGAGGTCTGTGGATTGGTGAGCATCTGGCCCCTAATGCTGAATAAAGTAGCCCAAGGTTTAAGAGGAGGCTCCTCGCAGGACTGGAAGGCAGCACTGGAAGTCTCTAAATGCTTTTTAGGTTTGCTACCCTGAAGTGAGTTAGAGGGTAGGGTTTGCTCCTTTAAAACCTGTCAAAATCTATTTCTAGATATTGTTCTCCAGAGCCTGGAAGCTACTAGGAAACCTAAACTTAGACTTAATTCTGCTGGCTTCTCTGTGTGCATGCACGTGTATGCATGTGCTTAATACACATTAAATTTTAAATAGATTGCTTTTAACTAATCACATCAAGTGGCATTTGTGCAATGTAAATATTTGCTTTGTTCCTTCAACACTCTTTCAATTACACTGAAAATTTCAGAGAAATAAAATTACAGCAGGCCTAATATTAAAAGGGAGGGAGGGAGGCTAGAAACTAAGCTTCAAAGGGAATTCTGCACTTTGATTTTACTTTGCATATTCCAAACGCTCACATTTTGCTACAGATGTCAAACCAGGAGATAGGAAATAAAGCAGGTTCCTTTAAGATTAAAAAAAAAAAAAAAACAAATAACCAAACCTAAACCCCAACATTTTAAATTATCAAACCAAACCATATTCTAAGTGTGACAGAAGTAAATGACATATTATTAGTTCTTCCCTGAACCTCACTGAACCATCTCTTTCCATCCTAGCAGGGGTCTGTCAGCCACACAGCTCCTTGCCAAAAAAAAAAAAAAACAAACCACCAAACCAGAAAGAATGGCAGCATTCCCCATCTGCTGATGAGTCCAATCTAAGGGAAGACAAAACACTGATTTTATTTAACTCTGTTCCAATTACTGTCAGGCGATACAAACAGACATCATGACACACAGCCAGGTTTATTCATGTGCCCAGCAAGCCAGGCCAGGCATAATAAGGAGATTACACACTCCCTTTGGAGTATAGGCAACTTGGAATGGCTTTTATTAAAACTTCAAGCATGGGAAATATTGGGTAGTGGATTTAGGTATCACACAATCAAAAATATGTTTGGCTCACAAACACAACACATGGCAGCCTCAGTGAATGAGGGTGACTATTATTACAGCATAACAGGGCTGCCTTTCTCTGCTTGCCAAAAAAATACAGCTTGGAATAGCACAGAGCACATGGCACTTCCAACTTAGAAGAGAGGCTGGCAAGAGCTCCACAGAGTATGAAGGAAAGAATAAAAAAAAAAAAAAAAAAAGAAGCTCTGTAAAGTATCTGTCCCCTTGAAAGACAGCTCCTCATAAACCACCACCAGTCTCTGCACTGAAGTGACCTTGGAAGAGTGAGGGCTCTTAACACCAAGAAATGGGACAGAAGGAGCAACAGTAGGGCTCTGCTTGATTTCTGGGGTTCTCCTGCTTCTTGCTGGCATTAACGTCTCCACTGGGCACAGCCAGAGACCCAGGGAGCCTGCTCAGGGCAAAGAGACTGCTGATGTGCTGAGAGCCTGTGCTACCACACCAACCAGTTCTGCTCCATCATTTCCCTCCGTCTCTATTTGTACCCATCTGTTGTGTTCTTTCTGTGAAGTACTTTGGGCTGGACCATCTGCCTACCCTGAGGTTGCATTGGTAACCTACAATATGGCCCTGATTCACAGGTAGGATCCCAAGATGCAGCCTACATAACAACTAAGGATACAGAAGGCACAGTTACAGTCCCAGGCTTTCCCTGTTTAATAGTCACCCACCTCAGATGTTTACAATTTGCACTAACCTGGCCAGTTCCAGCAGAAAATTACCTTGTGTAAAAGTGGTCTTGCTTGTTTATAAAAATCTTAAGGTGCACCTGGATGTGACAGCTGCTGTGGGAGGAAACATCAATTAAAAACAAACAAGCAAACAAACAGACCTACAAAATAAAGGGGGTTGATGTTTTTTGACCTGGGTCAGTGAGAGCTCTAACTTGTTTTGACATGTTGGCAATCTGTGCCATGGACCCAGGAACAAACAAGGGCAGGAGGCTCTCAGCCACTAAAAGAGAAAGAAATAATAATAAAAAGCATTTCTGATGTGATGTTGACTGAATTTACCTCAAAGGAACCTTATGTGGCTGAGGAGGATGTGATGCCTGGAAATTCCACAGCAAAGTTCTCTTTGGGGTCCAATGAAATGGATTAAAAATGCTGAGATACAGGCAGCTACCACTCCCCTTTCACCAAACATTCCTAACTTGCACTGCTTGTACTTTCCTCAGTCTGCTCATGCTTTTTATTTACAGCCCTCTGTCCTGTGTCTGTGTATCAAGATGTGCAACAACCTCTTTTTTTGCAGTCAGCAGCTGAATAGCATCTTCACTATGAATGATAGGTGAATGCTGACACATTTAACCCAGGCAATAAGTAGTCCACAAGGTAGCAGGATCAGACTTTAAGGGTGGCTGCATCTGGAGCACAACAAAGGTCAAACTGCATTTTCTTAACTCAGCCAGAGGGTGTTCAGCCAGAACCCAGCCCTCACAGACTGTGGCCAGTCAGGGAACCTGCCCCTTTTTTTGGTCACCAATAGCCAAAGGCAGAGCAGTGTTTTCATCTATAGACCTCACTGTGCGTTGCAAAGGTGGGCATGAAGCCTAAGGAAAAGAGGTAGAGGTTGGACAAATTATCTGAGGCCAAAGATGAAGCTGAGAGGCATAGTGAGGCTTGCTGAAAGTCCTGGAGCTCTGACTACAGGAATATCCTTTCTCCTTACACACAAATACCTGCAGTCCCATTGAGAGGGCAAAGTGACTGCCTTTGACACATGAACACAGCAGCAGCTCTTAGCTGTTTTTCTCAGCCTGCTTTCTCAGCCTGCAAGATGGGTGTGAGCTGTGGAATATCTGCTTGCTATGATTCTATGCTGATCTTCTCAGTGAATATCATGGTATAGAGTAGAATTTCATTCAAAAAAGCTACCGACAGTGGAAATTTGTAACAACAAGGAGTTTATTTTATCAACTATCATGGAATCACAGAGAATTAACCAGGTTGGAAAAGACCTCAGAGATCATCAAGTCCAACCTATTACCTAATACCTAACACCTCCTGACAACTAAACCACAGCTCCAAGTGCCACATCCAAGCTTTTTTTGAATACCTCCAGGGATGGTGACTCCACCACCTCTCTGGGCAGCACATCCCACTGGCCAATTACTCTTTCTGTGAAGAACTTTCTCCTCACCCCGAGCCTAAACTTGCCCTGGTGCAGCTTGAGACTCTGTCCTCTTCTTCTGTTGCTGGTTGCCTGGGAGAAGAGACCAACCCCCACTTGGCTACAACCTCCTTTCAGGTAGTTGTAGAGAGCAATAGGCACCCACAGTCCTAGGCAGGTTGTGAGGTCTTTGGGATTTGGCTTTGTGCTCTGTAAAAAAAAAAAAAAAAAGAAAAAGAAAAAAGAATTAATACTATGCCAAAACATAGGCTGCAGCCAGGAGAAATCAGAACTTGGTGTCCCCTGGGTGCTTTGGGCATTTCTGTTTCAGCTGGAGGATATTTATATTTCTCAAATGTGCACTGGAAATGAGATGTGAAATATCCTGAAAGATCTGGTAGGCTTAAGAGCATTAAATTTCCAGAAAAAGGAATTTCACCCTAACTTTTCATTCTCAGGAATTATCTTTCCAAGCAGCTAAGTAATGACTGCATCTGATTACAATTCAATTTAATAAAAACCCTGCAGAATACCCACACGTACTTGGAACAGAAAAGGGAAATGCAGTTAGATCTGAAATTCTCCATTCATTCAGAACACAATGCTGCTGAAACCTGGGCAGAAATGTCTCTCACCAGTGCTCACAAGATGGTGTTGTAATTGATGCCAAAAATTCAGCAGCTTTATCAGATGCAGTTTTTTTTCCTACTGACAAAGTATTCCACGGAGCTGTATTTCAATTCTGATTCCATATGCCACTTCCATCTCTGATCAGAGCTTGAGCACACACACAGACAGAAATTATAGCTCACCTCAATGGACCAATAAAAAAAGGATCATTTCTTTTTACATATCAACATTTATTAGTCTCAATCATTTCAGAAACAGAATCATTATAGCTCTTTTTTTTTTTACTGAGGACAGCTACTCCCACGTACACTCCTCTTGGGGGTTCCTGTGTACAGATGCTCTTTTTCCTTTTGTTTCTGAGGGTGGCATGTTGTCCCACAGCAAAATCTGCCATCATACATAAGCAACAGAAAAATTAATTTAAAAGGATTGCTTGGTTGTTCGGTTGGTTGGTTTTGGTTGGTTTTGTTTTGTTTTGTTATTCCTATTCCCAACACACTGGCTTTTTAATTATTATTTCCCTCTCTCTCCCCCATATAAATGAAACTTCAACTAAAAAGTCAAAGGCAAGGCAAGATTCAAATTGGAAGGAAAGATTTGGTTGACCATTCTGAACTCTTTATTTCACAGGCCTTTCAGTTGGGGCCAGCTGTGCTTAACCAGAGCACAGCTCCCAGCTGGCTGTGGCATGTATTCCAGAAGCATACAAGGTCCTGGTGGGAAACCATCAGGACTTAGATTAATCTTGGTATTCAGAATCACTGATCATATCTCTTTGATTTATACTCTCTGAGAATCTTCCCAAAGTCATTGATCCTTCCTTCTTATTGAAAACCCAAGACAGATAGGATGTTGTTTGTTTTCAAGGACACTTTCACAAATCCCTCAATACTGGAACACAACCAGAAAATAAAAACAAGGCAACTTTATTGATTTACACATTACAATAACATCTGCTTGTTGTGCATGTGCAGTCTTCCATGAGTGATAATTGGACTTTAAAAGAGAATCTAATACTGAACCTGTAAGTATTACCCATCAATTCTCCTCTCTGTTTTCATGGCAGCCACAAAAGCTCTGAGATCACAATGCCTAATTAGTGTAGAACGATGTAAAACTCCCTGCCTGGCCAGAAACACTTGGAGCAAACAGCAACTGAGCTTCTTGGTAACTGCAGATCAGTGAAATCAAACCTGGGATCCTTGTGTGTCTGGATACAGAACTGGAAGGTGGACATTTGCATGATTTCTGCAATGTGTAAAACTTCTTACTGAAAATCTTGCCCTCACTGAAGACATTTGGACCATTTCTATTACTTCCATTAAGCCATTTGATAATTTTCTCCTTGAAGATCAGTTTAAGTTAGACCCTAATTTACAGGAGATGATCTCTGTTCATCTTTACACTTCAGTAAAAGTCCCTGACGGCTTAAAAAAACCCAAACCAAACACCTCAACACCCCCATCCCCCAATTTAAAGTTAATCTTCAGCCAGCAGGAAGAAAATCAAGACAGGGTTGCTGAAACCTCCTCTCCAACAAAGTAAGGAAATATGACCAAAGAACGAAACTATGTCAAGATTGTGTGTCTGGACTTTGGTTTCCCTGTGAAGGTTACCAGAGAGCATGGCAGAGACAGATGATCTCTGCTGGCTCCACACTCCCTAATAGCTTTTGTCACTGACTTAAGTCACTCAGAAGCAAGAGCAGTGCTGTCAAATGCAAGTTTACTTACTGCTGAACTCAGCCAACAAATTGCTTGTTCCTGACAGATGTTTCTGTTTAAAACCATGAGGAACCTTATGGATCATTCCACCTCAACAGTCTCAAGAGCCAGCCCTGCAACTCCAAGAGCCAGAAATTTGCCAAGAACAAATGAAAAACCTAATTAGATCAACAGACAAAATTTGGAGCAAGATTAGAGGATCTGACATGACAATGGGATTAGAGTATTAACAAGGCATAACAAGGTTTGGCTATTTATCATTTCACAATCAGTTTTCACAGTACAAGAAGGAAGCACAGGCAAATCAGCATGAAAAAAGCAGACATGAGACTATCCTTGTTACAGTTTAGTGTGTGCTCTCTTTTGATGCCAGACTCTACAGAACCAAGCAGTCTGTTCTGGGGAGCAAACCCACTGCAACAGCAGAAGGAAATAAGAATTGGAGGCATAACAATGGAAATAAAAAGAACAAAAAATCCTTACAGCCTGATACTGGTCCTTGCAGGTGGGCAAAAATGCTAAGAGATAAATAAATAATAGCAAACAACAGTTTGGGGCTATCCACATGGAAAAGCTAGTGCAGACAAACATCTGGATGGGTTTTGCCATGACATTGTCCTTTCTAAATTCACCTCTGTTCCAATAAAGTATAAACATACTTTAAAAATAAAACTGAAAAAAAACCCAAACCCCATCCAACAACCCAAAATAAACCATTGTTGCTTCCCCCTCTGGTTGCCTGTGGGACTGGGGTGGGGGCCAAGTCAAATGAACCTCAACTTTATACCAAACTAGGAAGCAGCAAAGACAGCAGAGCTGAACACCACGCAGATTGACTGCATGAACCAAACCCCGTTTCCAGCCGCTGGCTGCCTTCAGACAGCTCCCAAGGGATGCTTTGCTCTGACTACTGACAGGTAACAAGAGGTCTGGGCAGTATTTAGGTCAACCAGAAAATAAGCTTGGCCCTCAGCAGTCCTTTAGTCCTATTTCTGTTCAGACACCCTGCACCTTCACCTTCTGTTCCCATACCTAGGAAGCCAAGCATGGAAACAAACTAAGTAATCAACAATCCTCAGTGGAAGGAGTCTCTGTGCACTGCTTACTGCCTCTTGTATCCAAGCCAAAGCTACTTGAGCCTGCCTAAAGGAAGCTCCTTTTCTCCAAATGTTCTCTCCCTGCTCATCGGGAGGATGGAGATGCAAGCTATGCACTGCATGCTTCACACACAGCAAAGCAACCTGGTCCCATCCCAGTATAAACTTTAGTGACTTTAGTAAAAAAAGTTATCAGCAGCTCTTTTCTATTTCTAGCATCAGCCACAGAGGCCTGGTTAGATGTGACAATGCAGTTCTGTGAAGAAAGGGATAAAAGTCACAGAGCACTGCAGAAGAATTTTACAGTTGGTGACGTGGAACTTTGTCTCTACAGCACTTTCCTTACTTTACAGCAAGTAACAAAAAATACAACCCCACCCCCACGTGTGCCTCCTCAGTCTCAGCCTGATAGGTGACTTTTGCTTTGTATTTTAACTGGAAACTGACGTTTAGGGCAACTTTTTTGATCTAAACATGGACAGCATCTAGTAGAGTGGAAGGCTCAGTTCATGTCTGGAGGGGCTGCTTCCTAGCAATAAGCTCAAACCCATCACCACCAGAAGGTACCCCATGAGAGGCTTCCCCAGGCACAGGCTGTGCCACCAAGCCTGCCAACACAGCAGTGCTTCCCAAAATCTGCCCAGCTGACCCAGGAAGAGGCAGCAACCCCACCACACTTGTCATTCTCTGATTCAAGAAGCTTAAAAGAGATTACAGGAGTATTTACAGTTTATCACTAACCCAACTGCATCACCAAGCAAAGGAATTCAGTAATGACACGCTATAAAATACAAACATTTCTACAAACTTGTACTGTGTGGAATGTCTGTAATAGGAATTAAAAAAAAAAGGTTCACAGCAGAAGGAACTGCAACCTTGATTGCCTGGATTTAAAACCTTATTTCAGGTCATAACTGATGCCAGTTACTGAGGGCATGTGCTGCATCCAGGGTGTAACTATCCAGCAGGATGGCAATTTTAACACAGCAGCCAGCTTGGGAAAGGTTTGGGTTGGAGACAATACAAGTGGGACAGCCATGAAAGACAGACAAAAGATGAGGTTTTCCCCTCAAACTGCTTCATCACATCTTCAGCTTTAAATACATTGCTAGTTTCAATTAAAGATAAAGGACTTATGTTAACAGCTGTGTCAGTGTTGACAGCAATAAAAGGCTACATTGCAGCAGTGATGTAAGTACACTTACTCTTAAGTGCACTGTTTAATCCTTCCATACATGCTTTGAAAAAGAATTCCTCTTTGTCAAATTAAGGATGGCTTTTTGATGCAATTAGCTTTTTGCCTGGAGCTCTGGTGGTCCTGATATGAAAGGAATCTAGATAGAGATCAGTTCTGCTTTAAGTTCTGCATTTACAAAAAAGGAATAGATAAAAAAAAAAAAAAACAACCCAACAAATCCTCCCTCTCTAGCTCATCTTCTCATAAATCCTATTAACAAGAGATATTCTGAGATAATTACAAGGCACCAGCAATCTTTCCTTTCCTCAGTGATTTTTCATACTGTCCATCATCATGACAATGGTGTAAGCACCCCTGCCAGTGCTAGTACCTCTAAATACTATTTTATTTTGTCTATTGCCTTCCAGATAAATACTGCTGGTTTGGTTGGTTGGTTTTGTTTGGTTTGGGATTTTGTTTGTTTGGGTTTTGTGGTTTTGTTTTGGTGTGGTGGTTTTCTTTGGGGGTTTGGGGTTTTGTTTTGGTGTGGTTGTTTTCTTTGGGGGTTTGGGGTTTTGTTTTGGTGTGGTTGTTTTCTGTGTTTATTTTGTTGTTTGTTTGGTTGGTTTTCGTTTGTCTGTTTTAAGGAAACACACACATAAAATGATCTGGAGAGAAGAGGGAACATATGGGAAAGGAGTACTAACAGATTTGTTAAAAGACATGATCTCCAAGCCTGTAGGAACAGAAACATTTCAACAGGACAACATAAGCACCTGAGATACCAAAGAGCAGGTTTTCCTGTGGGATAAGGTCCGTGTGGCTTCCCCAGTGTTTGAAAAAGGCAGAGCCCACACTACCACCTTCCCTTGAGGAGTGGGTTAGCAGGAGGGTCTTTTCCTGCCTGCCCACTGGTAGGAACCTGATAGTTTTAACCCCACTCCTGCTCTGCTGCATTTGGTGGAAACTGACCAATGGATTCAAAACAGCCAGCAGGGAGAGCAGACACCTCCACTGTCACACACCTGACACTGGCACAGTGTTCTCATCTCATCAGGAAGGCCAGCAAAAAAACCCAGTCAGAGGGATTAGGCCAAGGATGCCCCAGACAGAATTTTCCGGATGCTTTGGTTCTCTACAGAAAGACCAAGTTGTGTGTCAGCTGCTGCACAGAAATGGTGCTGAGTCCTTCTGCAGGACTCACCAACCCAACCATTTACACAGGCTCCAGATCACATCTCCTACACTTCAGAACTCTGCATTCAGAGAATTTTGGCATTTGAAGCCTGCAAACCCACTTTACATCTCCTGTAGCAGGAGGTGAGGCAGACCATTAGCATCTGTAAAACGTTCCTCACCTTCAAGCATAAACAGTTACAGCAGTAAACAAAACAAAACTAAGCTAACATGTGCAGCTAATAAAAACTTCTATGGTGCTAAAACATTCCCACAGCAGAGCCATGAATTTTAATTCAATTCAAATTTCTTTTCTCTTGCTGAGAAGACCACGACAAGTGTCTCACAGCAATGCAGTTGCAGGGCTGCAGGTCTTTGTCTCCCCTGCCCTTGCCCTCTGCATCCTGAGGACCTCCACCGCTCGGCAGCTGAGCTTCTTTTGATGCACAGCACACAAATAGCTTCATCATAAAAAAAAAAACACAAACATAAAGAAGTCTTTTTATAATCATTGTGACTCATGAGGGCAAAACCTGCTAAGAAAGGCTTCTCCAGTTAACAGCTTAAACGTGACAATTTTAGCAGCCCCATATTGTACTCAGTATGGTTCAGTTTCCCCCCTTAGATGTGTCTCTGATCCTAGGTAGGCAAAGCAGCTCATTTGTCCTAATTCTGAGCTGGTGCATGCTAGTCTCCTTCAATCTCAATTAGCTAGCAGGAAATTTATTTAGAAAGCTGACAGGAACTATTTGGGGGATTAATGATCACTGATTTATGAATATTGAGTAGCATTTCAATAATCCAAGCAGAGTAATCACTTGTAGCTGAAGCCAGTTCTCCCGACCATTATAGTCTGTAGCAATCACTCAAAGGCAGTTAAATGATTCTGATTTATGACCTTAACCTACAGGGCCCAGTACATTTGCTCTATCAGTGTGTAAATTCCAAAAACGCAATTCCCTGCACCTCCAGAGAGCCAATTTAAGTCAACATTATGCATGAGCTGAGCATGCTTGAATTCTCAGATCTCTTATTTCACTCATTAAATTTGCACTGAACATCTTGCAATTAAAATTTCATATAGATTTCTTTCTTATGATTGACATTTGGCCTTGGCAAAATGGGTTTAAATTTTGTTTCTCTAAAGATTTAGAAGGAGATAGATTGATCTAGACATTGTTTTCTGCGAGATGATGATGATGATGGAGCACTAATGCTTTTATTAGCATTTTGAAAAGCCTCCCTGTTTGCTGGAAGACTGTCTGTCAGTGATAAGTGAAAGCAATTCAGTAACCAAAGCTAAAGCTGCAGCCAGCACAGCAGCATCAAACGTGTTGCTGCACACTCTTCATGTGACCCTTCCCTGGTTTTAGGCCAACATCTTTAACTGGGGTGGAACAAATTGGGCCTTCCAGTACAAACTAATATGTGCTCTTCTGCAATGAATAAACAGCAGTTCTATTCTGTGACGTTGAAAATAAGCCCAGGACAACTAAAAAGTGCAAAAAGTGATTGCTGGTCCTGATCTGAAATGGTGAGCTGTTTGGATTAACTCAAACACAAGATCTGTGGTGCTAAATTCAGATGAGTCATTCGTTCTTATCTCATGTTCCACCCCTCAGGCAACGGTTCAAAAGGTGAACAGTCATATCCTTCAGTGACCCCACGTTCTTACTCTTTACAGCAAACCTTCTATGCAGTAGAAGTATCTGATCACACAGAGACAGTCCATGCATCACCTGGGGACAAACACCAAGACTGAGTGAGGGAAGAAGGAGAATTTATGCCTCGATTCACCAGTGGCTTAAGAGGACTGTAATGTGAAGAGATCATGGACAGAAACTACTTCACAGACCAGCTCAAGGTAATACAAAGTCTTCTTGTAGAGATGCAGCTCATAGCACAGTGACACATCTGTTTCACACAGGACTTGGGGCATGATGTCCATAATAAATAACCACATACAGACAAACTACTCATATTTTTGTACCTTAGCCAAGAAATGTTCCAAAAACCTAAGGAAGCATCCCCTGGTCTGGAGAATCATCACTACACATTCACAGAATCCACTTAGATCCACTGGTGGAAGTGATGGAAGCTGGAGATAATATTTTAAGTGCTGTTTCCAACCTGCTGGCCAACAGCCTGTTGACATGTCAAGAGGGGTACCTAGACACACACAGCTGAAGCAGAATCCAGATGCTTGCATACTGAACATGCAAGTGATAAGAGAAGCTTCCCTCCTGCCCACACCATAGGAACATTCAAGACACTGCAGATTGCTGCCCAGGCACAAGGATGAATGCTTATAACCTACGTATATATCACTTCCAGTCTGCCCACTTTCATCCCATCCACCTGAGCACAGTATTTCACAGAATCACAGAAACATTCAGGTTGGAAAAGCCCCTCAGGATCACCAAGTCCAACCATTAACCCTATTCTACAAAGGTCACCCCTAAACCATATCCCCAAGCACCACATCCAAACCACCTTGAAACACAGCCAGGCTTGGTGACTCCACCACCTCCCTGGGCAGCACATTCCAATGCCTGACCACTCTTGCTGTGAAAAATTTTTTCCTAATGTCCAGTCTAAAACTACCCAGTCGTAGCTTGAGGCCACTCCCTCTTGTTCTATCACTAATTACCTGTGAGAAGAGACCAGCACCAGCAAATCATAAGCAAAGGAACTAAGATAAAAATTGTCTCCCTATGGGAAGAGATCAATAATGTACCTAAATTCCATTATGTAGCTCAAGGAAAAATTCAGTGTACTAGCCCTGGAGAATATCAATCTTGCAGCTGTAGCCAAGGCATTTTTTGACTGCAGAACAGTCAAGTCTTTACAGTCAGAGCATAATTACACTAACACACAGGTATTTTAATATCATCTCTCCAAAATGAGATTTTGTTTCCATGTCCAGTCAATAATTCTGTCTCATCACAGTGATGAATAGAGCTTAGTGAATATAATTTGTTATGAATAATTTATTCACTGCATTTCACCTTTCATCTCTCTTTGAACGTTTTGTGCAAGCCTGGAATGGATTCGTTCCACAAAACTACGCACAAATAACTCATGCTTGCAGACTGCCTGCTGAGAGGTCACTGGAAATATTCAAAGTGATTTGCCACTTGGTTACATTTACAAGGTGTTATACCTGCTCTGTCAGTGCTTGGGCTCAGTTCAGCCAAGCTGCACTTCCAGTTGTTCAGAGAACCTCAGCTCAAGTTCAGGCTCAGATACTTGAGTTCAGAATGTACATTACCTATCATCTAGGCATTAACACAGAATCACAGAATGATAGGGGTTGGAAGGGACCTCTGGAGATCTCTGGAGATCTCTGTGTGGCCAGCAGGTCAAGGGAGGTGATTCTCCCCCTCTACTTCACAGAGAGAGTGGTTGGCCATTGGAATGGGCTGCCCAGAGAGGTGGTGGAGTCACCATCCCTGGAGGTGTTCAAGAGGGGATTGGACGTGGCACTTGGTGCCATGGTTTAGATAGGCATGAGGTGTAGGGTGACAGGTTGGACTCGATGATCCTTGAGGTCTCTTCCAACCTTCTTGATTCTATGATTCTATGATACTCTGCTCTGGTAAGACCCCACCTGGAGTACTGCATCCAGTTCTGGAGTCCCTGTTACAAGAGGGATATGGACATGCTGCAAGGTGTCCAGAGAAGGGCCACCAGGATGATCAGAGGGCTGGAGCACCTCTCCTATGAGGACAGACTGAAAGAGTTGGGGCTGTTCAGTCTGGAGAAGAGAAGGCTCTGAGGTGACCTTCTTGTGGCCTTCCAGTATCTGAAGGAGACTGCAAGAAAGCTGGGGAGGGACTTTTTAGGGTATCATGTACTGATAGGACTGGGGGGAATGGAATAAAGCTGGAAATGGGGAGATTCAGAGTGGACTTGAGGAGGAAGTTCTTCCCCATGAGAGTGATGAGAGCCTGGAATGGGTTGTCCAGGGATGTGGTTGAGGTCTTATCCCTGGAGGTTTTTGCAGCCAGGCTGGATGAGGCTCTGGCCAGCCTGATGTAGTGTAAGGTGTCCCTGCCCATGGCAGGGGGGTTGGAACTGGCTGATCCTTGTGGTCCCTTCCAACCCTGACTGATTCTATGATTCTATGATCTTATCCAACCCCTCTGCCAGAGTAGATTCACCTAAAGCAGGTAGCACAGGGCTGTGTCCAGGTGGGCTTTGAATGATCTCTTCCATTTCAGGATCCAGCTGCTCTAAGTGCTGTCTAAAAACTGACCACAAGAACTGAGGGGCTCGGTGGGCAAGAGAGTAGGAGTCACCACCAGACTGTTTCACAGCTATGAAATGAGGAAATTTAGACAGAAAACAAGAATTGCTTCAACAAGTTCAGACAGAGAGAATCTGCAGAGGGGAGAAAACACCAGCTTACAAATCCTCACAACCATACAAGGGTGTAAAGCTGTGTGAAAATCTCCTAAGGTGTGCTAGTTGAAAGAGCTGGGAATTTTCCTGAATAAAACTAAGGATTTCTGTCTGTTCCTGTGCAAAACAGTTTCTTGTCATTTTCTGCATCAAAAAGTGGTATTTTCCAGTCCAAGCTCTGAAAGAATTGTTACATTTAGAGCTGGATAGAGCCAGTGAAAACAAAAGCAAAGAACTGTCTCAATCATTTTGGTTTGCATCAGTGTAACAAACCATTACAGGATGGGACTAGTAGTTCAAAACCCACTTTTCTCCCAGAGGCAGCTCACTCCTTCCCAGCCTCCTAGAAAATAAAACAGCCATCACTACAGTGCAGAGTTTGAGGTAAGATGAGCAGTATTGTCTAGACAGAACACTGAACCCACAGGACAACTCCCCAAGTAGAGAGTCTCCTGTAGGCAATTTCTCTCTCCAAACCAAATCCATTTAATACCAGACTGCATCACCAGAAAATACTTTGGCCCAGATCAGTGCGTTGGAACCCCAAGTTCCAAATGCATTACCAAATTTAATCCTTCACACATCTCCTTCTGCAAAAATTTAGTTGCATTTCCATTTCTTGCCCCTGCCCAAGAGAAAGACATTGAAATCTCTTTCTCATGCCATAGAAACATTTGTACAAGTCTGTGCTTGAGCTGGCTAAGCACACAGGCATGGGAAGAGGCAAAGACTCAGAAGGTAGCTAACTTTGCAATCCAAAAAGGAAAAACATCAGATTGGGATGTGACTTCTCAGTGAAAGACTCTATGAAATGAGAGGTTAATCACTGGTACAGACAGCTAGAGAAGTTGTGGAACCTTCATTTCTGCAGATAGCTGACACCTGACAGTGCAAAGTCCTGAACAATGCCATATAACCTTGAGGTTAGCCCTGCTTTGTGCAAGGGGGCTGGACTGGATCATCTCAAAAGCCTTTTCTGCCCCAAATTCCTTTACAATGCTACATGACCTCTTCACAAAGAGAGCTCAAACCATAACAAGCACAATACTAGCTCAGGAGAAGCAGAGGGTCCAAAATATCATATTCATGCAAATTGCACTTATGATCTGTTCTTGTTATTATCTGGCACTTCAGCCTGTCCATATTTTCTTTTTTTTTTTTTAATAGTAAAAAAAAAATCTAGGCAACATTCAGTATGCACAGAAGAGCAAAGCATTACTGCAAAACAGATGGTGCAACTGAATATTAAGCAACCTTGTATGAAGAACATGGCTTTTAAGAAGAACCCAATTTACAATTAATAGCTTATAGACTGTAAAACTGGCTAGCAAAATAAAATGCCTCTCAGCTTAGTTAGTGTCAGGGGATTCTGAAGGAGAAACTAGCCTCTAGTTTATGTAGTTGCTGGAGTCCAGTGTCCTCTCCAGCTGATGGAAAGTCATGCACCCAAGGTTTAGGCACTTAACATGAACTGGCAGTAAAAACTCTCTGTGCTCACCTCATTCCCAAGGCATTTTACTATTGCATCCCTGCTGCTTTGTGAAAAAGAGATGAGCCAGGTTTAAACAAATTAGTCTGCCATAATCAAAGCTTTCCATCCACAAGATCACATTCCTTTAAGACTGCAGCAGGCTAAATACACTCTTGAGGCTCAGAAGCCTGAAGAACCAATCCTGCTTCCTTGATATAGCAAGAATCAAAATATTGCTGACTTCAGCTCCCATCCTTTTCCAGACAGGCTTTAGTAATCCCTACAGCATTGCCTTTTAGAAACCTTCTTGTCCACATACAGTGTGGCATAGTCATGAATACCTTGCCTGGTATTGTAGAGAGGGAGAGTTACTGCAGCAACAGCAGCAAGCCAGACTTCATCACTTCTTAATGTGACTACTGGAAGAGAAACTATATCTGACAGTAGTCAGGTATAGTAAAATATTGAATGGTTCTATCCCATTCTAATTAGCTAAAACTCAAATCTAAACAATAGTACTGGGAATGCAGAGAGATGGCTGGCAATTTTCCAAAGGCATCCCAGAAAATACCCCTACAGACCCCTCACTGATTATACTCAAGGTTATGGATTCAAACCCAGCACAAGCCACAAGTGGTGGATGGCTCCTGGTACCTGGCTGCTGTGTGATACCACAGGTTGAGTGAATTGTCATTCTCACACCATGCCCCCAGATGGAAGGAACAACAAGTATTTGATGATCGTCTTAAGTAGTTTGATAAAGGGAACAAGTAGACTTTGGATTCAGTCTCAGAGGCAATAGTTTGAAGCAGCCCCACGGGAGTACAGTAGAAATGCAGATCATAGATTCATAGAATGGCTTGAGTTGCAAGGGACCTTAAAGATAATCTACTTCTAACCCCTCTGCTTTGGGCAGGGACACTTTCCACTGGATCAGGTTGTTCACAGCCTCATCCAACCTGGTCTTAAACACTTCCATGGATGAGGCATCCACAACTTCTCTGGGCAACCTGTTCCAGTGTCTCACCACTCTCACAGTAAAGCAACTTTTTTCAGTGGCTAGGGAGATTTCATTTCATCCTAGCAGCACTGGTCCAAGATGTCTCTAAAAAAATCAATGTGCTCTTTATTTCAAGGAAATAAAAAATAAAATACAAATCATTCCATGAATAAGCATATAACTTGAGCCTCTCTTCTGAACTGCCATGGATCCACCAGTTAAAAAGAGATGTAGTGAACATCCACCACAACATAAGTATCAGAAAGTTAATGTGCAGATACAGAATAACCACAGCCCATGGACTTTCAGCTGTGGTGCTGTTAAAAAAATCAGCAGATGCTCTTCAATTATGGTGTGACACACAGAGTGCCACTCACATGGGATATAACACACCTGTGAAGATTGCCTGGTTAATATAACAAGTCCCTCACTCTAGTTTTGCTATGATTTGATGGGGGAAGGCTTTTTTGGTTTGTTTGTATGGCTCCCACTTCTCCTTGCTACTACATGGCTTTAAACACTGCATAGATAGCCAACAAAATAGCATTTCATGCAGCTAGATGAAACATCCAGAGCATGGATACACAACTCCAGTAAATTATTTGGTCTGCCCTGTATAGTGTGGTAACATCTAACCCACAACTTGTTTTTGTATCACCATGAGTTGCTCTGGAAATATTAGGTAAGTTGGCTAAACAATTAATAGTTATTTAACTTATGGAAATGGAAGTCTTCAGAATTATGAGGCTCTATTTCATATCCATATTATAATAACAGCAAGATTTACAGAACTGACTATAGGATAAATCCTTAGCTCTGCATACTTGCATAATTACCCTTAAAAGTGAAATGTCATCAATGCTACAATATGGTCATAAGTAATTTAGCCACCTAATTAAAAGCTAGAGGTTAAAAGGAATTCATCTGCAGATAAAATTGCTCTTCACAGCAGCAAGACAAGCACGAGGACAGAGCTGCTTGCAGCTGGTGCACAAGGGATGTGCCTTTCCCATTGCTGGGTACAGAGTACAGCCAGAGAAAGCCTCAGACACTTTCAGTTTTACTACTTATTTGAACATACAAAACATCTGGGGTTTGTGTTTGTGTTTTTTTCCCCTACTCTGAGTTAAAAACCCACCAGCTGTTCTCCAAGGGCAGTCTCCAGTGCAGGAAATGTTAAACTCAGGAGCAGAACCAGAGAACTTGAGCTGTGCATATGGTGATAGCAGAAGCAAAAGGCATTCAGTAATTGTTTCTTTCTAGTGCTTCAGGTTGGTTGTTGGGTTTGTTTGGATTTATCTTTAGAAAGATGTAACATTTGCTTGTTGTCAGAGAGCCCCTGCTTGCAGTTCTGATTTCTGACTCAGTCTGGTACAGGAATGTTGTTTGACCTTAGAATTTCTGGAGGACTGGGAGGCTTTCCCCCCAGTGTTTGACAAAGTACTGCACAGATTTTTCAGTATGAGTACCTGGGTACTAGCAGTGTTGATGTGTCCTCTCCATAAAAGCCTGGAATTAATCACATCAGAAGGACTGAGCTTGTTGGGATGGAAATGGTAGGTAGGCAGATGGTGACAAGGGCTTTTGTCAGCACTATTAACAGCACAGCCCTTTGCTCCCTTTTGGTAGCTGGCTTGCACCTGTAGCATCAGTAAATCCCTCTTCATTTAGAAAGTCCTTCAGCTGAAGCAACAGTTTTGGATCCATAGGTTTGTTGGTTTCTTCTACAGATGGTTGTTTACATTGGATTGTTTGCATCAGCTCAAGAGTGTTTGTGACACACTTGCCATGTGTCAAGCTCCAGGCCAGCAGCTCTTAGGGCAACAGAGAAGAGGAATGCTGGTGGGGAGTCACCTGCTCACACAGCTGGAGGCTCTTCTTTGGTGAGTGGCAAAAAGGCTTTATTTGCAGGAGCTGTTTAGCATCATCCATGAATGCTAAATCCTATCCTTGGACAAGAAGAGAAAGAGGGGAAAAGAAGGAAATAGAAGGGGGAGCTGCTCGCATTGTTTCTGTGCCACTTCTGTTTGTCTTTTTTTTTTTTCTGCAAAGCTCGTAACTTGAGGTCATTTTGGGATTAATTGAAGTTAATATCTTTACTTCCAAGCAGCACCAGATCAAGCCAAATATACGTGCAGAGCAATTAAAGATTTGGCAAGGTAATGTGGATTGGCTTCCCCAGCAGCAGCTTTCTCCCTGTGCTGTTTCACTTGTTCAGGCCTTTGATGTGCTTCAGAGCATGACTAGCAGGGCCTGTGTTTGAAACAAAGGAGCATTTTAGCAGTGTAGTCTGCAGAGATTGACTGTTGTGCTAGAGTTAATATTTTTAACTGTCTGTAAAATTGGAAAGATTATGAATCTGCAGCTTGACTGGCTACTGGAGAGTTCTGTGGGTAATGAAGAAAATTGCAGGGGGCAAATTGAAAGATTTCTTTTTTCTTAATATTGTGTAGCATCAGTATTGCTTTAGTGCTAACAAAGATGAGGCCAATTTAGAATAAATCTTCAAAGCAACATGTGTGAATTTATCTGTCCAGTGCTCATTAGTGTTAATGGGAATCATGTGGCTGGAACTTTGCAAGTGTTTTGAAAGTGCTCTTTTTATGGTTACATTATAGACCCCCATGTTAGCTGTTTTGCTGTTGTTTTTATATTGCTCCATTTGTTTTCTTGACATTAAAAAAAAAAAACAAAACAAAAGCCAAATCAGTAAATTAATTAAAAACTCCACCACCCCCTCCAGTGTTAAATAGAGTAAAACACTAATTTTCTCCAGTAAATAAAATATTACTTGCAGGTAAATCAACTTGAGAGACATTGTGAATCCCTGCAGGTTTAAATCCCTGTAGTATACGACATGCTGCTTGTTGTGCACTAATTAAAGTGAGCTTAACTGATCCAGATATGCATGTTTGAATTTTGGTTTCACTGTACTGCTAGTCCCCAGGTGTGGTACATGTTCTATAGCTCTCTTTAATCTCTGGAGAATCTGTAGAGAAGCAGACAGACATAAATAAAAAAGGAACTTATAAGTAAGACAGTAGCAGCCATACAAGTGCACCCCTCACAGATGAAAATGCAAATTGTTGGAAGTTTGGTCTTAATTTCTGTTTTGATTGTTGTCCTATTAGAGTATAAGAATAGGCATACACATTATTATGGAAAGCAAGAGGGTTTTTTTTTCCCCTCCCCCACTTGAAATCTGGAGAAATTAGTAACAAATTCATAAAATCATTTGAGTCACAAGAATAATAAAATGTTTTCAGTCTGGCCTTGGATGAAATGCTCTGGTTTCTAGGTGAAGGCTACCACACTGTAGCAGTCTGGTCCTGAAGGACTACACTTTGTGGAAGGACTGGGGCAGTTTGTGGAGAGCTGCAGCCTGTAGGAAGGACTCAGGCTGGAGAAGTTTGTGGAGGACTGTCTCCTGTGGGAGGAACCTCATGCTGGAGCAGGAGAAGAGCATGTGGAGTCCTCCTCATGAGGAGGAAGGAGTGGCAGAGACAATGTGTGATGAACTGACTGCAACTGGCACTGAGAAATTGGGAGTGGAGTTGAGCCCAGGAAGAAGGAATGTATGGGTAAAGATGTCTAAGATTATTTCTTATTATTCTACTCTGCTTTGATTGGTAATAAATTAGTTTCCCCAAGTTGAGTCCATTTTGCACATGACAGTAATTGCTGAGTGATCTCCCTGTCCTTATCTAGACCCATGAGCTTTTCATTCTATTTTACTGTCCAGCTGAGGAGAGGAGTCACACAGCAGTTTTGGGAAGCACCTAATGTCCAGCCAGGGTCAACCCATCACAAATAAAAAAACCCAAACTTTAATCTTGAGTTTGTTTAATGGGAATGATACTGCAAATTGGGCTATTCTTTTCCTCAGCTTGGTTTCTGAACCTTCAGGTGCAGGTGGTTTGAGAGAAATGCCAGATATTGTCAGGTCTGGCAAACTGAAAAGCCTCTATTCCACTGTCTCCAGTAAAAGGCAAATAGTTCAGTCTTCTTTGCAGCAGGCTGGCAAAATCCAAAATCCAAAAGTCATCAGGTGGTGGCCTCAGGCTCTCTCAGCTCAGTTGGCGAGGGCTTTGGCAGGCACTTTGTGCTATCTGTGTTGTCCTCAGGGACAAGCCATGTGTTTTTGCTTTGTTTTGCTTTTCCTCAGACTGAAGCAAGCTTGCAGGCCATGATTTAGCCATGAGTCTTGCAAGGGAGCCAAAATGGGACAGCATTTTCCCCTCTGTACAAAACATGTGAGTGCTAATCACCCATTGCCACAGAAGGAGCAATGCTCTTGAAGCTCTTGAGAGGCAGGTAAGGAGCAGTGCTGGGTTTCCCAGCTGGACTTACATTTCCTTTCACCCTTCCAGTTATTTATAGCACACCAGGTTTTGACCAGTGAGAGATGGGAAAGATACAAACATGCCCACAGCATAAGCATGATTCTCAAGAGTTTTCAACAGGAGATGAAGGGGAAAAGATGGTAGGAAGCTGCTTCACAAGGGGGAGGTCAGGATGTAGATTTGTTTCTTTGCAGAGAGCTTCTGCCTTTGGCTTGTTGCTTAGATTACTGTGGCAGTGGCAGAAAGCTTTTTTTGGGAGGGGGTGGGGTGTTGATGAGTATGGTAAGAGGGTGGTTGTTCAAAGTTGTCACCGTGGAGGGAAGGAAAACATTGAGAAGCACTTGGTGTGAGCACTGCTGAGCTGGCAAGTGCTGTTAGAACAATGGCTGGCACCAAGCTTTGCTGCAGGAAACCACCTTTGGTGTATCAGCTTTCCATGGGCAGCTGCTGTTGCCAGATGAGAGAAATGGTCTATAACAGCAGAAAATCTGATTGATTTATTTAAAAAAGAAAAAAAGTACAATCTTGGGGAATTGCCAGGGTTAAATGTACTTAGCACTTTTGCTGGAAGGTGGAAATGTGACCTACAAGAGAGCAGTAGCAACATTGTAGGGAAAAGGCAAAAGAAATACAAAGGCTGCAGTTGCCAGGCTCTGTTTTGCATGCAGTTACAAACTGTAGTAGCAGCCCATGTGTATTGTGGATGATTGTGTGTTATGATTAAACACTCAGGTCTTGACTGGCAACAGCAAGTTCCCTCAGAAAAATATTTTGTGCAGCCTACACAGCAGTAAGCATCTTTACAAGAGTGGGAAACAAATCCTTTGGAAAGAGCTATTGGATCTCTCTTCCCTTGGAAAAACTACAAGCAAATTTTGTCCAGACTGTCAGATATGTCACACAGGTTTTGCTGCCAGCATGGTGGCCTGATCCAAAGCCTGTACAGAGCCTGTACAAAGCCTAATGCTTACAGTGGATTTTAGATTGCTGTGATGAGTAATCAGATTAGAGGGGAGACCTCCAAGTGTGCAGAAGAATCCTGTGTCTGAAGGAAGTGACTGATCTGAAGGACCAGAGAGCATCTGAATAGGGATCTTTTGGAGGTCAGTAAGAGGAGTCTTTGCAGAAAGATCAGATCAGAATGATAATGTGGCAGTATTGATTATTGCAGGTGAAAATAGTACTAAAACATGCAGTGAGTCAATCTTTCCAATATTAATACTGGAAATAATGTCTCTAACTGACAATTCATTTTTCTTGGCCACAAGCAGTATTATAAAACGACTCTGAGGTCCTGCTTTTAATCCCAAGTTAATTTATGTATGTGAGCAGTTCACAAAGACAATGGCTTATGTTAGATCTGAGTGTAGGTGTTTGTATGACCTAACAACACACCACCTGTAGGAGAGGAAGAATTTAAAATAACATCCCTGCTTCTCTCAAAGATGAGGCAGTTTTTTCGTTATGGCCACTAGAAGCAAGCTGGAGTCCAGTTTGTGAATTGAAACAGAACTGCAGCAATGGTTCAGCTGGTGTAGGACCTTTTATTTCCTAGTAGATTGTATTTCTTTAAAACTTAAATGACTATTATCTGTGGAAAACCCCCTCTGTTTCTTACCTTACCTGAAGCAGTGTCCTTGCTTGAAATAGTCTTCAATGTTTGCCTGAGGGGCTGTTGATGAAAACTATGTTGTGACTTTGTCTTAAGGCAAACTAAACAAAAAGGCATCAAAGGTTGGAAAGCATTGCTATGGTTACCTTATTTAAAGGTGATTGTTAATAAAGGAGAGAAAACTGGAAGTGAGAGAGGCAGTAACTGCCAAAGCCTACAAAAGGTTAGACTAGTACTCCTTATCAAAACTTGCTGTGATCCTAGTTCAAGTTTTCCTCATTAAATACCTGCTCTAAGGATGCCATCTCGACTTGAAGGATCTATCTTGGTGATATTAAACTTCCCAAGAAGTGCAGCTTTTAAAAAAAGGACATAATTCATGTTTTGAATTCCTGGCCTAAGGGGTCTGGATGGAGTCCACTTAAGCTTTAGAGTGGGAACTTTTCTCCCTGCTTTAGTATTTTGAAAAGAGAGGCAATTGGTTTTAAAATGTTGCAGTGTGCCTTTTAAACCACACACATCCTGATTTTGCTTCCTGGTCTTTATCATGGCCCGTTACATATTCATGTGAGACCAGAACCTTAGAAGCAAGGAATCTGAGCTTGAGCTGCTAGCATGATTTAAAACCTAAGCTTAAATATTTCATTTGAAGCCATCTAGCATCTAACTTCCAATCCCTGGTTACAATACTGGCTTTTTTTTTTTTTTTTTTTTTTTTTTTTTTTTTTTTTTTTTTTTTAATCACAGTGATAGGACAAGGAACAATGGATTCAAACTTGAACAGAGAAGATTTCACCTCAACATGAGGAGAAACTTCTTTACAGTGAGGGTGACAGAGCACTGGAACAGGCTGCCCAGGGGGGTTGTGGAGTCTCCTTCTCTGGAGACTTTCCAAACCCATGTGGATGGGTTCCTGTGCAGACTACCCTAAGTGATCCTGCTCTGGCAGGGGGGTTGGACCTGATGATCTCTGGAGGTCCCTTCCAACCTCTGATATACTGTGAGACTGTGAGACTGTGATCATAGAATCATAGAATTGTTAGGGTTGGAAGGGACCTCAAGGATCATCCAGTTCCAACCCTCCTGCCATGGGCAGGAACACCTCACACTAGATCAGGTTGCTCAGAGCCACATCCAGCCTGTTCTTGGAAACCTCCAGGGATGGGGCTTCTACCACCTGCCTGGGCAACCTATTCCAGTGTCTCAAATGGAGAGAGCTGCATAGTGGCATGGGTTGTGGTGACAGCAACTGCCTTTGCCTATGCAAAGCCTCTGGTTCAAATCTGCATCAAATAGTTTCTAGTTACTTCCTTTTTGAGTTCAGAGGAACTAGACCAAAGCTGACTGGTGGCCTCCATTTATGCAAAGAGGACTTGTTTACTTTGAAAATATGGGTTCACTGAATAGCAGCTTTCACATTAGCCTACTTTATAACTTAAAAGAGATGTTTTTCAATTACAATGAAAAGATATTACATACTAAAGGTTACAGAAATATGTTCTTTAAAAATTAAGTTAAATTAGATGCGACATTTCCTCTTCTAATATTGATGTTGCAGCTGAGAGTTAAGCTATAAAAGAAGTCAATTAAATTCTCTGCAGCTTTGCTGCAAAAACTCAAATTTAAGCTGCACAATAAAGCAATCATATTAATGCTAGCAGTTTCAGACCACTCATTTCTAGAGCTAAACTGGTGCAAAAAAATCAGCCTGAGCCCACATCTGTCTGATTAACAAATCCTAAGATGTCAGAACTTAAAGATGAACACTCACAGGTTCAGTCTTGTTCCAGGTTCCTGACACTGGAAGACTCTGAAGGACTGTGGAGGAAACTGGAGTGTCTTTGGTATTATAAATGAGCATGTTACATGTGCTGTGCCCCTGTGCCACAAGGTCTCTCCAGTGAATCACAAATGCTTCCTGCTAGTGGTGGTATCTTGTCTCTGAACTAACCCACACTGGTGCAGCCAGGAGTCTTTAGATTTGGTTGTTCAGTGAGCAATTCCTCCAGTTTTAAACATTTCCAGGCAAGAAAGATTGCTGAAGACTATTTTTTAAGAATTGTTTTGTTTAAACACAGATTTTGATTGGATTCCAAGCTTTTGGATGTAGGTCCTTGGGATTTTGAAAGCTAGCCCCCCAACCATGCAGGGAAGTGGAACAGTTGAAGTAATAGATCTCTAGCTCACCATATTGATTAGATTAGCAGTAAGAGAAGTGTAGGAGCAGAGGAGGATTTGGCAATCTTTTGGGGGCAGAGGAGCCCTTTCAAGGCTGTAGCTAAAACAAGTTATCTGACTGGAGAGCACAAATTCAATGGAACTTGATTCCCCTCTGTGGTTTAAGGGATTTAAGAAGCTTCCTATCACTCCTATGCTTTGCAGATACCTGTAGGAGAGGTGTTGCAGTGTTGCTGTAGGTTGGATTGATGTAGCAGAATATAATCTTAATAGTTTGTCCATTTGCAAAATGGTAAGGGAAGCTCTTCTATCTGAGTACAAGGTTGGATGAAACAAAACTGGAAGGCTCTTGGGCTTTGTGGTAATGGGAGCCAGAAGACCTTTGAAGATAAACCCACAGGAGAGCAAAATGTTTTAGCTGGGTTCTCCCCAGCTGTTACTGCCAGTCTTAACTCTAAAGCTCATCAGTAATCCTGATTCTTGGAGTTTGCTCAGGAACTGCATTTTTATAGCTTAATCTTTACCACTTGATTGTTTAATAAAAAATGTTAAAGTATTGTACTGAAGGTTACCCTGCTTGGAATTGGTTAGCAACTGCAGAGACTGTGTCTCTTTTTGTAAGTACATGTTGGATATCTCCTGTGTCCTCTGCACTTCCTCCCATGACAATGTTTTGTAAGCAATCCTTGTATCACCTCTGCAGTAGCCAAGACCTATATTTTTAGCTTCACACTGTGCAGACCTAGGAGGAAGAGGAAGTATTCCTTGTCCTAAAGAATTTAAACTCTCAGAAAAATGGCTGTGAAATGGAAAAGTGGTGTTAATTTCAAGCTCCATTAGAAGCAAAAGGATAGATATTTATATCCTTCTTCTGTGCTACAGTTTGGACTATTTGATGTGTTTGTTTTAGGGTGGTCCTTTAATATTGGAATAAGGAGTGATTTGGAGGTTAAAAATAAGGAAATGGGGAGTCAGTGCTTGTTAAATAAGTGTTAACAGGAATCTTACATTGGATTCTTTTGAAAAATTAATTTCCTATTGCTATAGTGCCAACAATATCTTTGAGGGATGGTCCTCCCTCCTCTGGACACTTTGTGATCAAAATGAGTAGGTTGTGGCAACTCTGTTATGCTGATGGCTACCTTACTTGGTTACTCCTACCCCTGCCTTGATCAAAAGGGTGTGTGTGGAGCAGGAGAGAAGCAGGAGCTGGCCTGGTGTGAAGGGGAGTGATGGGGTGTGTGGTGCAGCACACTTGACAAAGTGTCTCCCTCCCATTGAGCCAGCAGCCTGAGGAAGAGTTACTGCCTGATGGATAAATAAACACACCTCTGAGGGTTTGCTGAGTGCAGAGCACACCCCTCTGTCAGAGCCTGAAGGAGCTGCTGCCATGATCTCTCTGGTTGGGAGCCTGGGGTCCCAGCAATGCCTCCCACCTCCCGCGGTGTCACAGCACCTGCTGCTTCAGTGCTTCTGACTACACTGAGCTCCTGGCACCACATACTTCTGTTTAAATTTTAAACCCCATTTCTAATAGGATGTTTGGTTTCTATAATGTTTGTCTGCCTGGGAGCTTGACTTCTGTCGTGTTTGTGTTGAATGCAGCTCTGATTCCTCTTCTAGCAGGTTTCTGAGTTCCATCATGAGTGAGCTGAGAAGGAGTATTTGAGAATGGTGCTAAGCTGGGTTTTACTGCTCTGTGCTGTGTTGAAAACCAGCTGTGCAGTGAAGAACAGGACTGTTCCTGATGAGAGTCTATGAGTTGAAATGCAAACATTTAACAGGTCTGTGCTATCTGACCTGTAATGTGAACTGAAGGGGTTTTACCCTAGGGCCACCCAAGCACTACCCTTAAGTGTTGTAATTGTAGTGTGTCTTGGGTAGCTAGCCTGCTGTTTCCAGCAGAGTCTGTAGAAGCAGAGGATTTGGTTCCAGTGAAACTAGCATTTAGCAAAGCTGAAAGTTAATCTGATCCTATTTGTAGCTGGCATTTCTATAAATCATTTGGACAACTCTTGTGCAAGGCCATCTCTTTATTCCATTTTAATCCAGTGCCTCCCCTAACATAATCCTGATCCATACCTGCTGTCTCCTGCTGTTAGTGCATGACAGTGTTTAATCCTAATGATGGCCCTGACACATCCCATAAATATACAAGGCAGATCAAGCATAGAGAGCTGTTACCATGAATATCTGGACTGGCAGAGTGGCATCAACCAACAGCAGAAGAGGTGAGGTGTTCACCCAGAGAAAAGGAAATGCGTTTTAAACTTGCACTGTGGAGAGCAATAGACCAAGAAAGTAAACCAAATGCAGGGAAAAACAATAATTTATGTTATAGTGGAGAGGTATAATGCAAGTGTACACAACCTTAATTTGAGCTTCCAAATAATAGGTTGAAACAAATCCTTTTTTTTTTTTTTGTCTTATGTAGAATCTAAAAATGCTAATACAGCTATATAAATGCAATAGTTCCTACTATAAAGGGGCTTATAAATAAAAGCATATTTAACCATAAAGTGTTTTGCAACTGTGAGTGAATGGGCTGATTTCCATTTGGTGTCTGAGGCAAAGAAAGGCACAAAGAAATGCACATACTGTTTTGGGGTGTGTTTCTGTCATGCCACAAGATATGAGCATGGACACTACAGGTAGTTCTCTTTTGGAGTCCCACTCTGTGAGCAATCACTGCAGAAAAGCCCAGTTTGATTTGAGAGGGACCAAGGTTGCTGTGAGGTGTTGACAGATTTGTGGCAGTGCCCTCTGGGCTCTGCTGGATGCAGTTTTAGGTCAAATCACAGCCAGTTCCCAAACTGGCTGTTAAAAACCACCTCCAGCAAGCTCTTGCTTTGTGCCCCTGGCATACTGCCAGGGACTCTCTAAACAGGCAGCATCTCTTCACATCACCTTTGCCACTCTGTATAGTGAGGTTCCAACCTGGAAGTGCCTCGTCCTGGAATGTGTTGATTACAAAAGGAGTGACCCTATGAAGTGCTTTGAGACTCTGATGCCATGGCATCACAGATCATTAGAGGTTGGAAGGGACCTCCAGTGATCATCAAGTCCAGCCTCATCCTGGTGTAGAAAATGAAGCTAAGGGCAGGAGGGTGGAGGGCTGTGACGTCTGCAGGTGGTTTAAGTGCAGCCAGTACTGGACACTTTGGAAGGGTCCAGCCCCTCATTTTATTTCCAATCTCTTGTTTTCTCATGTGTGAAATGGGGTAGTGATGTGATGCTTACCTCACTGAGAAAATGCTTAGGGTTCCATAGTCTTTTAGAGGACCTATATTTTTTCCTGGGAAATTGTAACTCAACCATGAAATGTCACCTTTTTTTTTTTTCCTGTTGCAAGCTTCAATCTCTTGTGCTTTACTCAACAGGAGTTGCTTCCCCGTGTAAAATAAACATCATTTAAAGTCACTTTGTCTTCTTGAATGTCAGTTAAACCTTACCATAGCAGTGTCACTGCAGCTCTAATGTTGTAAACCTGTAAGAATGGTGTTACATTTACATCTAGCTTTAAATTTTGCAACATACGGACACATGGCAGCTGTGTTTTCCAAGGAAAAAGAGCTATTGAGTTATTTTAAAGAAAAGAATGTTGCTAAGTTCTGATTTTATTTTATTTTATTATTTTATTATTTTATTTTATTATTTTATTTTATTATTTTATTTTATTATTTTATTTTATTTTATTATTTTATTTTATTATTTTATTTTATTTTATTATTTTATTTTATTATTTTATTTTATTTTATTATTTTATTTTATTTTATTTTATTATTTTATTTTATTATTTTATTTTAAAATATTATTTGGAGGCTGCTATATATGTGAGATGTAATATACCAATAGAGAGGATTTATTTTCCTGTCTCTTTGGTTTTTAACCTACCTGAGGATGTTCTGTGACACAGACAGTCATAATGGCACCAGGCATTATCGTCTACTCTGTTAATAATCCGTGAATTAAAGCATCCCCCAGCAAGCTCTTAGTGTGATGGATGGTATCAATGATGTGTGGTTAAAGGGTCCCCAAGCAGACCTTGACAGGCCAGACCAGAGCAGTTGGAAGGTCTGTTGTTGTCAATGAGCTGCTGACTACAGGGAGGGATCTGGAGGAAGGGAGGCAGAGGGAGGCTGCAAACAGCAGCTTAAGCTCTGCCAGTTGTTAGGGCTGTCTGGCACAGATGGAGAGCTGGCAAGAAAAGTGTGTGGTGCCTAGGATGAACCTAGCAGTAGGTCAGGAGGAACTGCAGAGGGGGATGAGGGTGCTGGTCAGAGTGCCAGGGATGAGGACTGGGAGACCAAAACACTTAGAATCCTCTTGATGAAGGAAAGCATAAGTCTCAACATTAAAAATAGATGCTTTTTATCTTGCATGTGATACAAAATCTCTTGTGATATGGTGGTGTTTTTTTATTACACTTTAGCAGCTCCAAGCAGTCTTGGATTAGGCCTGTATCACAACAGTAATACACAGGAGGCTATGTTTTGTCTTGCTATGACACCAGCTACTATTGTTTTTGATCTGCAGCCTCTGAAGAGGGATGCTGCATCTTCCTCGGAAGGTGTTATGAGTGCAGATTAGTTAGACAAGTGCTGGAGTGAATGCATAAGTAGTGATTTTGCATAATGAGCTATGTGAAATCCCAGTGGAGGTTGTTAAAACAGATAGACAGCCTGTGGTAAACAACAAGGAAGGTAGGCTTTGAAAACAGATGGCTTTGAAAACCTGGCAAATGACTGTTCCATACTTAAAAATCAGTTTTGTTAGTGGAAAATATCTTATTTAGAAAGAAAACTAAAAAAAGCTTAGCCTGCATATTTTCCTCAAGCTGAATGTGTTAATAAAGTTCTGTGGGTAACCACGTATCATCTGTCTTTCCTGCTCTACGTGGATGGAGGCAGCAGACTGAAGGTCCTGCAGCGATCCATTGGGCTTTGCCAGGCAGCTGCTTTCACCTGGCAGCTCTGCTGCCCTTCTTTAGCACTTTGTCTCTCTCTAGGGGTGGACTTTTCATTGGGGAAATTAATCTTGCAATCAAAGGGTTAATTTTGTCTTGAAAGGTGGAGTCTACAAAAAGGGGATATAGAAGAATATTCCTGCAAGTCAGAATGGGTGTGTAGAAATCTGTTGCCATCTGAGATACTACATAGCTAAGGTCAGAGCTGGCCAAAGGATGTTGTGATTCTGGTTTGGGCTTTTAAAAGATACCTGTTTGCCATAACTTTTATGCCTTTGGAGAATCATAGAATCATAGAATTGTTAGGGCTGGAAGGGACCTCAAGGATCATCCAGTTCCAACCCCCCTGCCATGGGCAGGGACTCCTCACACTACATCAGGTTGCTCAGAGCCACATCCAGCCTGGCCTTAAAAACCTCCACAGAGGAGGCTTCCACCACCTCCCTGGGCAATCTGTTCCAGTGTCTTGCCACCCTCATGGGGAAGCTGGCACCAACCTATGCTTTTTCTGGTCTGTTGTGAGTCCCATCAGCCTAGAACCTTCTGGAGTGAGCCAGCAGTGATACACAAAACTGTTTGTGGTGTAACCTGCCTGGGGCTTGACCTCTGTGCTCTCCTGCAGAATAGCTGCAACATACATTTGTGTGGTGTTAACTCAAGTCTAACAGTCACTGTGGCCTTTCCAGGGCCCAGCTTGGGGAGCTGGCTCTTGAGCACTGACACTGAAACACTCTGTTGCATGTTAAAGACCTTCCTCCATGGCCTGAACTGAGGATATGAGACTGTGTTAGGACAGAAATGCTTTTCATTCTTTTCCGGTCTAAGCTCTAATAGCTTTCCTGTGTAGGTGCAAGTTACTCTACAGCCTGTGGGCAAACACATTTGCATCTTATTTTGGTGGCTCCCTCAGAACCAGCCCTTGGATGCCCAGACCTCTGTGGACTCAACTGCAGGACAGTACAATTCCTTTTTGAAAGGTATCACAAATGCAAACAGGATCGTCAGTCTTCATGTTCTGGAAGACTTTTTTCATGCTGGAAAAAAGACAAGTTCATATGGTTTGGGGCCAAGGGATGGGTCATGCTATGTCCTGAGAAAAATCAGGGATGCAGGGGTGTGTCAAATACTTGCCTTTGCACACTGGTTCTGCCTCAGCTGATGTGGTGTGTGCAGCCAGCCAGAATGATAACCCCAAGAGCAGAGCTTCAGCTCCCGTGGTGGTGGTTCATGCTCTTAGATCCTGGGAGTCTGGGGGAAGAGGACAGCTGCTGTGCTCTGCTGTGCTGCTTCCCAGCTCATTAAAAATACATTGAAAATGGGATTGCACCTGAGAGATTGGCACAAACCATGCTTGGCCCTTGTTTAGTACATGGCTTGTGCCAATTTCCCAGGAGTGGGAGCCAAGTGATGCTCTAAATAATGGGAAGTGTCCATGTCCCCTGTGCCCCTTGGTTTGGAAGGCCAGTGCTGGGGGAAGAGGCTGGCACTGGCAGCTCAGCTGGGGCAGCTGTGGGAGGATGGGCTCTGCTTTCATTGTCATCAGATGGGAGAAATTGGTGTTTAGAAAGGGAGAGCAGGAAATTTTGGTCACTTCATCTTTCTCCTCAAAAATTAAACAAAATACTTGCTGAGTAGCTCATTTCTCAAGGTACCAAGGCTGTTGAGAATTTTTGCCATGATGATGTTGTTAATCAAACCCCACTGATTATAAACCTGGACATGTAGGCAAGAGGAGAAGCTGGATTCTTTGCAGTACTTTCCTTTTTTGATTAATTTCTTTGTGCCCTGTTTTAACATTTTTGAAATGCCAAAGTGAGGTTCTTTGTTATAATTTTACAAGGTTGTCAGCATTTAATTCTAGAAGTATTGGCTTTGCTTGAGAAAAAATGAAATGATTGACCTGGTGGTGTTTTTTGTTTTTCCTTGACTTTGCTTGGATTTGAACTTCTGTCTGTGTCTGCAGATGGAGATCACTGTGTGAGCAGAAGCTGAAAAGCCTGACAGGACAGGAAACTGCTTTTGTTTTCTGCTTGGAGAGAAACCTTTTTTACACAGAGGTTGATTAGAGGTCTGAGTTTCTGCTGCTTCTGTGATGATTTGTACTTTTTCTCTCCTAATGTGATTTTGTACCCATCACTGAGGCATTCCTAGAGCTCTGCCAGGCTCTGCAGGATGCTCAGCACATTAGGAAGAAGTTCTTTATTCTGAGGGTGGTGAAACACTGGAACAGGTTCCTCTGGCAGGTGGTGGAGGCTCCATCCTTGAAGACATTCTGTATCAGGCTTGATGGGACTCTGAGCAACCTGATCACCTGATATAGTTGGGAATGTCCCTGCTTACTTCAGGGGGGACTGGACTAGATGACCTCTAGAGGTCCCTTCCAACCCAATGTATTCTATGATTCTGTATTTAAAATCTCTTTTTTTTTTTTCCCCCCAGAGGCACCTGCTTTTCCTAAATTTTTGAGAGCAACACTCTGAGGCAAATTTTTCAAAAGCACTTTAGTTAATATTTACTGAGAGCTTTCAATTTTTGATTATTTCCCCATCTAAATAAGAATTGAACTATTCAAAAAAAAAAAAAATCCCACCAGAGTGTCTCAAAATCCATTCTTTTCTGTGCTGCAAAAAGGTTGTTACAAATGTCTGCCTGAGAGGTGTGAAGTTGTTGGAGAAGAAATGAGAAAGGGTCACTGCTGGCCTGTCTTTAACAGGTTAACAAAAAGTCAGACATCCCTGCCCTGAAATTCACCTGGTTTTGAACTTCAGGGAACCAGGATGTTTTCTGTCTGACACTGCACTAGCTCTGTGGTAATGCAAAGCAGGACAGCATTTCCCAGTTAGGATTCCTGTTAGGAATGTTTATTGCACATGGGGGCAGTAGCACACCATAAAGATGCTCGGGATGGTCCTGCTGGCTGGGTTGATTTATGGCTCTGCACAGTGCAGTGGGATATTTAGTATTCGCTGGCTGGCTGCATGTTTGACAGATATTGGCAAGAAGTATTAACTCACATCCAAGTCTGTCTGAAGTAATAAGTGATGAGCAAAGAGAAGTTGGTGTTTGCTGTCTCAAAACGATCTGTGAATCTTTATCCTTCAAAGTTTTTGATTCCTGCTTTGACAGGTAGCCACTTTCAGCTGTTTAAATGCTGCAGGTGCCATCAGAAGCCAAAAGTGAAAAGACCGCTCTTGAGAACAATGTGAAACCATTCTTCTTGTGCTATGGAATCAGCACTTGGATTAAATTGCCCTGTTTTGTCTAAGCTATGTTTTTTAAGGTCTTTTCAATGTATTTTCTGTGATACAGTTAGTGGAAAAGTTGCTCTGCTTATTTAAAGGGATAACCCAAGTGCTTAAGTGCTTTGCTGGATCCAGGCCAGAGCCAGCATCTTGCAGAGTAGGGCCCATGACAACTCATTTCAGCCCCAAATCTCAGTTTTCTCCACAAACCCCAGTAAACAAAGTCTCCTGATAGCCTGTGAGTACTGCAGCAGAGGCAGTGTCCCAGCTTTCCAGATGGCAAAGAGAGTGGTTAAATGACTTGCTCAAGGGAGCTGGGAGATGAGTGAGGCTGGGCAGATGTAAGAGGTGGACTCTGGGGATGATTTTGTTGGCTGCCTTTATTACATGTTTGTTATGTTTATGCTGCTGCCTGGGAGGTGTGACTGGGATGTAACTGCCTGAGTCTGTCTGTTCTGCAAGGTGTTCCCTGAGAGTGTACCTGGAGCTCTCAGGGGTGAAGGGGAGAGGCTGTGGTTGCTCCCTAATGGAGCAATTTGAATGACACCAACTTACTGCAAGAGTGAGTGGTGGGACTGCTGGAGGTGACCAGTTGCAGAATGGTGTGCTGGTGCTCTGGTGTACCCAGTTGACCCTGAGACTTGGTGTGTGAAAAGGAATAATGGAAAAAAGAATATAAGGAAGAAAAGTTGCAGAATGGTGCGCTGGTGCTCTGGTGTACCCAGTTACCCCTCACACTTGGTGTGTGAAAGGGAATAATGGAATAAAGAATACAAGGAAGAAAAGTTGCAGAATGGTGCGCTGGTGCTCTGGTGTACCCAGTTACCCCTCACACTTGGTGTGTGAAAGGGAATAATGGAATAAAGAATACAAGGAAGAAAAGTTGCAGAATGGTGCGCTGGTGCTCTGGTGTACCCAGTTGCCCCTCACACTTGGTATGTGAAAGGAAATGATGGAATAAAGAATATAAGGAAGAAAACAAACAAACAAAAATGCCAAGTAACTCTTTTGATCTGTGCATTTGCAATTTATTTAGTAAATCCTGTCAGGAACTCACCTGAGGCAATTATCCAGGGACTCTCTTGCTAGTGTTCCATCATAACACAGGGTATTATTTTAAGGTAATGCATTCTGTGTATTAATCATTGGTTGTTATTGACTTGGTGACACATTGCTGTTGGTGAAATGAACTGTGATATAATTAGGAGCAAATAATACCCAGGCATGCTGTGCTAATTATTTTTATGTGAACCCAATTCATTGCTAATATAAATAGCAATATTAATCACAGCAAGTATCAATATTTATGCAGCATGCTTCCATTTCAGTGCAGCTGCAGACGATGATGCTGGAGTGCACACGGAGGAAAGAGGCAGACGTGGGCTTGGTGTTTTGAAGCACACCACTATGCCTCATGCCCATTACATGGCACAAAGCAAACTCTTCTGTGGTTGTAGCAAAGAACTGGAAGGCATTTCTCCAGGCTGCTTTTCTGCAGAATCCTCAGGTCTTCAATCTAACAAACTGGCCTGCACCTAGAAGAGATTTGTATTTGTAACTGCTCATTTTTCCCTACTCCCAGTTCTAGCCCCATAGGCTGTTAGCATCTCTTGGCCTGTGACTCACACTGGAAGAGTGCTGTGTGTAGCAGGTATCCTGAGAGGATCTGCTGTAGGAGCAAGAAGCATGTTCTGCTCCATTTCCATGGAAATCTCTTTGAAGATGAAGCTAGTTTGGGTGAGTCAGTTTGGCTCTCCACTTCCCCATCTTTAAAAGACAGCTGCCATGCATGTAGGTGAGTATGGAAAATGTAAAACCTCAGCTGCCCCAGCTGGATCTTCATTCTGTAAAGGAAAGCCAGGAGAATCTGTGTTTGGGTACCAGTGTCTGAGCATGTAGATCCAGGTGCTTTGCTTCTTCCAGTGGCTCCATCCTTCCTATTACTTTATGGTATTCCCAGGATATTGCTTTTAATGTGTGTCACGGATGGTTTCTGGTTCAGCCTTACACTGATTGTACACCCACTCTGAAAACATCGGTGTTGGACTGAGCTGGTGAGTGGTGTGAGCAGAGCTGGCTGTGTGTGGCAGTGGCACTTGGAGCAGTCCTAGGGCTGGGAAAAGCAAAGCTGAAGATTGGCACGTGATCCTGACCCTGGGCAGGGATGTGCAGTACATGCTGCAGAGGTGCACTTAATAAATTAGACGATGATGTATGGCATAGTACATCACATTCTTGAAGGCAAGGCATATATACTCACCAGATAATGTGGGGCATGTGAGGTATTGAATATATCAAAGAAAGATTAATCTTTGTCTGGGAGTAACCCTGCACAGTTTCTGTCTAGCTGAACCAATGCTGTATAATTTAATTTAAAATGTGGAGGGCAGTGTGTGTGCTTCTGTATTTGGCCATGGGAGGAGTACAGAATCACAGAATTGTTAGGGTTGGAAGGGACCTCAAAGATCATCTAGTTCCAATTCCCTGCCATGGGCAGGGACACCTCACACTAAATCAGGTTGCTCAGAGCCACATCCAGCCTGGCCTTAAAAAACCTCCAGGGATGAGGCTTCTACCACCTGCCTGGGCAACCTCTGCCAGTGTCTCACCACCCTCATGGGGAAGAATTTGTTCCTAACGTCCAATCTGAATCTACCCATTTCTAGTTTTGCACCATTCCCCCTAGCCCTGTCACTACCTGACACCCTAAAAAGTCCCTCCCCAGCTTTCTGGTAGCCCCCTTAACCCTTGTCTGTGTTCTGTGTTAGAAGGTGTCAGGCTAGATATCTGTTGCTTTTTAATACAGAAAGATTTCCTTCCATTATTATGCAGAAGAAAATGTTCTCTTCACATCTAAGGCTCTTTGCCTGAAGGAGGACCTGTCCCTTATCAACAAAGGGACAGATGGGTGGAGTCCAGCAGGATGGCATTTAACAAGTCCAAGTGTAGGGTTCTGCACTTTGGCCACAACAACCCCATGCATCACTACAGGTTGGGGACAGAGTGGCTGGAGAGCAGCCAGGGAAAAAGGGACCTGGGAGTACTGGTGGAGAGCAGCCGGGGAGAAAGGGACCTGGGGGTGCTGGTTGACAGCAGCTGAACATGAGCCAGCAGTGTGCCCAGGTGGCCAAGAAGGCCAATGGCATCCTGGCCTGCATCAGAAGTAGTGTGGCCAGCAGGAGCAGGGAGGTCATTCTGCCCTTGCTCAGCACTGCTTAGACCACTCCTTGAGAACTGTGTCCAGTTCTGGGCTCCTCAGTTTAAGAAGGACATTGAGATACTTGAACATGTCCAGAGAATGGCAACGAGGCTGGGGAGAGGCCTTGAGCACAAGCCCTATGAGGAGAGGCTGAGGGAGCTGGGATTGTTTAGCCTGGAGAAGAAGAGGCTCAGGGGAGACCTCATTGCTGTCTACAACTACCTGAAGGGAGGTTGTAGCCAGGAGGGGTTTGGTCTCTTCTCCCAGGCAACCAGCAGCAGAACAAGAGGACACAGTCTCAAGCTGTGCCAGGGGAGGTTTAGGCTGGAGGTGAGGAGAAAGTTCTTCACAGAGAGAGTGGTTGGACATTGGAATGTGCTGCCCAGGGAGGTGGTGGAGTCACCATCCCTGGAGGTGTTCAAGAGGGGATTGGATGTGGCACTTGGTGCCATGGTTTAATTGTCAGGAGGTGTTAGGTATTAGATAATAGGTTGGACTTGATGATCTCTGAGGTCTTTTCCAATCTGGTTGATTTTGTGACTCTGTGATTCTGTGAAATGCTGCATAAACTTGAAGGAACTGAATGTCCTGCCCCAACAAGGCTTGCAGGAAAGTGACTAATTTCTCTCCAATCTACCCAAAGAAAGGAGTGGCTGCAGCTTGTGCTGTGCCAGCATTACACTCCTCCACACATCAACCAAAAATTCCAAGAATAGGAACTGACAGAGGGAATGTTGTGGTGGTGATTTGGCAAGTGTCTGCTTAAAAAATGGATATTTCTCTGTGAAGGTATCTGTGACTGGAAGGTTAGCCAAAAAATATCACCCCCTGGTTTACAGTTTGTGGTTAAGGAGAGACTGAGGGAGCTGGGGCTCTTTAGTTTGGAGAGGAGGAGATTAAGGACTTCATTAGTGTTTATAAAGACGTAAGGGGTGAGTGCCAAGAGGATGGAGCCAGGCTCTGCTTGGTGATGCCCAATGACAGCACAAGGGGCAATGGGTGGAAGTTGAGGCATAGGAAGTTTCATGGAAAGAGGAGGAAAACTTTTTTCACTGTGGGGGTGACAGAACACTGGAGCAGGCTGCCCAGGGGGGTTGTAGAGTCTCCATCTCTGGAGATATTCAAAACCTGCCTGGATGTGTTCCTGTGTGATCTGGTATAGGTGATCTTGCTCTGGCAGGGGGGGTGGACTGGATGATCTCTTGAGGCCCCTTCTAACCCCTGACATTCTGTGATTCTGTGTAGTTAAAACTGCTGCAACTGTTTTCACCTGAACAATTTGCATCTGCTTTATCAACATGAAAATATAAACCCTTGGTAGGATGTATGAAACGATGATTAATTTACAGCATTTATCTTGGTTTGCTAATCATTCTGTTTTCAGCTGATAATTTTATTTGTAATCTCCACAGTTAAACTGCCATAAAATATCATCATCACAAAGACATTCATGAGCAGTTGAAAGGATATGACACGTTGTAATTTAGGAATTAATGCACACATGAAAAAAAAAAAACCCACAAAGATTGAAGAGAAAGCTACTAATACATTGTACATTGTAGGAAAAACAAAGGAGAGGAAGAGAAAAAAAAAAAGATGTGCAAACCAGAAGATAAGCACATGAGCACTGCAGCTGTATCACTAAATGACAGTTTAAAGATATGGGAAATTCCATCCCACCATCTCTGAACAAAGAGTAACAAAGGGCAGGGAAATGTAACAAAATAAATTGAGTGCTGAGCATGAGTGGTACCAGCTGGAAAACATTCACAGTCCACGCCTGATTAAGCTCTGCCTTGCTCTCTCTGCTAATGTGTACAGCTACAACATGTCCCCCTTTTAATGAAACTCAGATGTAGCACTTCCACTGCTGAAGCACTGGGGAGCTCCAGGAAAGGACTGGGACCTGTGTTATCTGGTAGGGCAAAAGTGTGAGCAAGATGCTCTTTGCTTGCTGTGCTGGGGAGTCCCTAATTATAAGACACTGAAGTATAGTGTATATAGTATATACATGTATAGTGTATAGTATATATTGTATATATATATGTATATACTATATATATAGTATATAGTGAAATAAGACCTCTGAAGTCTGCAGTAGCCTCCAAAGTGCTCAGGATCTGCTGTTTTCTCAGGTTTCTAAGCCTGTCTGCACACCCAGATGAAGGATGGCTGTGGGCTTACCCTGATAGGTCTGGACTGAGCACCTTGCCAGGCATGCACAGGGCTCAGTGCTGGTGCCAGTGGTGGGGAACTCTGTGTTGCTTTCCTTCCATGAGTGCTTCTGACACTGTAGTTTAAATATAGGCTGGGCTTGTCTGTATAAGCTGCTGTCTGAGCTATGGGAATACCAGCAGATTCAGCCAGTTCCTCTTCTGTCCCAGGTATGGGAATGCCAGCAACATCAGCCAGTTCCTCTTCTGTCCAAGGTTTGGGAATACCAGCAGCATCAGCCAGTTCCTCTTCTGTCCCAGGTATGGGAATACCAGCAGCATCAGCCAGTTCCTCTTCTGTCCCAGGTATGGGAATACCAGCAGCATCAGCCAGTTCCTCTTCTGTCCCAGGTATGGGATCCAGCAGCATCAGCCAGTTCCTCTTCTGTCCCAGGTATGGGAATGCCAGCAGCATCAGCCAGTTCCTCTTCTGTCCCAGGTATGGGAATACCAGCAGCATCAGCCAGTTCCTCTTCTGTCCCAGGTATGGGAATACCAGCAGCATCAGCCAGTTCCTCTTCTGTCCCAGGTATGGGAATACCAGCAGCATCAGCCAGTTCCTCTTCTGTGGTGTCTGTCTTTGGGTAAAGTCACCACCAGCCAGCAGTGTCACAGGAAGGAGCAGATAGAAGAAATAAGTTCATGACATGGATTTTGGTACATTTAGCATGCCCTTAAGTTTGGGGTAAAGTTGGTTTGTTTAAGTCAGGCTACTTTATCTCCTGTGATGATTGGTCCCTCTGAACAGCACAGAGAGGATTATCTTGTTTAGATCTCTGTAACTGCATGAAGGACTAATTTAGAGCTATGTTTTCCTTGTCTTGAGTATTAATTGTGCAGCTCTACTTAGGTGCACTGGGAGAGATCCATTTCCTTCATGGCATAAGAGAGACATAAATTACATGAAATTAAGGAAGCTTTTTTCCACCTTGAGCAGACAACCCTTTGTTAGGTGTTTGTTCTGCAGAGAAAAGAGTCATTAATCTTATGCAATATAGTAGGGGGAACTCATGATTGGGGAATCAAGAGTTCAACCATGCTTTCTTTGAAGGATGTTTTCACAAGGCTCAGAATATCCCATGGTAAAAGTAGCCTTGAGCAACAAGCAGAGGAGTGGTAGAGGTAGCAGTAACTCTTTGGTTACTTTGAACTGTCTTGGGAAATTGCAATTTATACCTGTAAGAGAATGGGAAGAGTCCAAAGAATGGTGTGGTAATGAAATAGAGCCTGAATCTTGATGGGTTGTAGTGTTTAATGGGATCCTGACTTGCAAACAAACTCATTTCCTTTCACAAGACTGCTCATGGAAGTGCACGTCAGTATGGGTCACTGCTGTCACCCTGCTTTCATTCAAACATCCATTCTAAATAATAATGAACATCTAAGAACTAGCAGAGATATTTTTTAATTAGCTCAGTCCCTCAGGCACAGCTATATCTATCTTGTGTATCTTAAATTCCTCAGTTCTCTTATTTGCTCTTCTAGCATTGCCTTGGTAATACAAGTGCTGCCATTCCTGAAGGATTTGTGATTTAGCTGATTTAATACATGGATTTGAATGGAGAATACTCAATACATTTTTATTTCTGAGTATAATAATGGGCAAAATCAGTCACTTCTGATTTATTACATTTTCTGCAAGTGTGTTACCGATGATAGTACCTGGCCAGGTGACTGCTATGCCACAGACTCCTACCTGACTGAGCTGGTTATAGATAACTGCAAGATAAATAACTCTTGTGCATCATCAACTCTTGCGCTTCACCAGCTGCGCCTTCAGCAGGTTGCCTTCAGCAGGTTGCCTTCAGCAGGTTGCCTTCAGCAGGTTGCCTTCAGCAGGTTGCCTTCAGCAGGTTGCTTTCTGCAGGTTGCTTTCTGCAGGTTGCCTTCTGCAGGTTGCCTTCTGCAGGTTGCCTTCTGCAGGTTGCCTTCTGCAGGTTGCCTTCTGCAGGTTGCCTTCTGCAGGTTGCCTTCTGCAGGTTGCCTTCAGCCTTCTGCAGGTTTCCTTCTGTCTGAGTGGGGAGAGGCTGGATAAGAGAACACTTTTTTTTCTTCCCTGCCCACATCAAACTGCAAATGAATGATCCTCCTGCCTCTAGCTCTGTGCTCAGCATCTGAGCAAGTTCAGCCTCTCCACACCAAGCAGATTTTCAGCAAGGCAGTGTTGATCTTATGGGGTTACAGGACAGGGCAGGATCATCCCAATCTTTTGCAGGAAGCACACAGCCAGGAGCATGCAGTGCTGAATGGGAGAGGCAATGACTTTATTTCTTTTTATCATTGGGTGGTTGTTTGTTTTCTAGGACACAAAAAGCTTACCAGTAGCTTCTGGGCAGCTTTTCCATTTGTTTGTAATGTTCTCTCCATTGATGCTGCGTCGCAGTAATCAATAAAACTTGATTAAGGATAGTAGTGAAAAGCAGCAGTCTGCAACCTCATTAAATGTAAAAAGCCAGTGCAGAGCATGGTGACTGAAGTCGAATAATCAGGACTCAAAGGACAAATGTGTGGCTACAGAACAGAAGAAACTGAAGCTGATACTGTTAGGTTTTTTTGTCCAATAAGAAGGAAGCTGCCACTTTCATGGGCTGGATATGGAATTCCAGCTGGACAGGAGGATAAATCTGCATGAATAAGCATCTTGTTAAAGGTTTGTTTCCCTTCCAGATCAAATCAGAGGGGTTGATTTAGTATGACTGAGAAAACAAAATAATAAGTAAGGGAAGAAATTGGTTTTGTGGCTGAATGAAAGCTCTGGCTAAATTTACATCAGACCTTTTTTTTTTTTTATTGTCTTGAGTAGTTTTAAATATTCTATCCATTATTAAAAACAATTGACATCTTGGAGCAAAATAGCCTTAAAAATGGAAATAATGTTTATTTCCCTTGCTTGGGGTATCTTTTCAAGCAGCAGTGTGATGGAACAGGACATGAATGCCAAGTATTCTGTTCAAATTTGGATTCTTTCACTCCACAAAGGTCTATGTGCCACCAGCTCTGTTTGAAAGTCTGTGGTGGAAGGAAACGTGCAGCTTGATTTTTGGGAGTGATGAGATCTCCTTGCCTAAGTAAGGTGATAGAATCTTAAAAATTGTATTAGTGACTTGAAAAATAATGAACAACTGCTTCAATGCAGTGCTGGATTCTTTTGACAGGCCTTCTGCTTTCTTTGCTGTTAGAGTATTAATAGTTATTCTTCCATCTTTTCAGTACCACCAAGACTCTTCAGATAAATGGGAGAGTCCCATCTAAGCACTGGGAGCTGTAAAGCAACACTGGAAATCTCTAAGACAGGACAATTTCTCCTGGATTTTTTGGTGCTTGCTGGGAGCATTGGTGTCTGGGCAGAAGAGAACTGACATGCTCCAAACTCCTCCTGCTGTTGAAATACTTTAGACCCACATACCTTTGTCTCTGGGGTGTCCTGCCTCACAAGGTGGCTGTGATGGGATTAGAGGTTTGGTGAGTGCAAGAGCTTAGGATGGTCTGTAGGTAGGGAAGGCTGGCTGCATCCCAGCAGAGTTAAGACAGTCCTGGGATAGGGTTTTCTTTGCTGACATCCTCCAGCAGTTCTCTCTTACTGCTCTTCAGCTGCTGCATACTGGAGCTCACCCACTGCACAAGCATTAGGGACTTATACTTTCTAAGGCACTAATAAAAAGAGGTGGATTTTGGCTCTCAAATCCATTGTAGCATGAAGTAATGATCACATTTTAGAAAGTGAAACAAAATGTTAAAGGAGAGAGGTACCTGATGGAGAATAGCTTCCATGTTGGTTACTGTGTCAGTGTAATCTTGGCCTCATACTTTAACTTGCCCACTTAATTGAGGTTGTGTTTGGAGTTGTTTCTCTTTTTCTTTTCCTGCAAATGGAAAGTTAAATGCAATCTACTTTCTAGAAGCTGTGTTTAATTTTGACCATCCAGTGACATGCTCCAGGAATGAAAGCTATGCTTCCATTTAAAGGTCCTTTGTGTAATTTATAGATCCTATTTTCTTCCCTCATAAATCCCCACCCTACTTCCTAGGGAAGCAAAGTGTACATTAGCCACTCTCCCAGGAGACTTCCATACTGTGCATATAATAACTGTGAGATAATAACTCAGCCTAGCAGTGCTGAGTGCACTCAGCTTCCAGCTCTGTGCAGAATTGGGTCCTCAGCTTGACCCCAATATGAGCCAACCAGGGGCTATTTTTCTTCCAGGCAGTACAATTTTTGGCATGTAATTTTTTTTTTTTCCAAAGCACTGACTGGGGGGAGGGAGTGGGGGAGAGGAGGGGGCTGTGGATTTTCCTTTTGCTCTGTTTGTGTGTGCAAGCCTCTGACACGACTGGTTGTTTGAAGTGTCTTTAGGATGCTGTAGGGCAATCATATTTCTCAGTTAAAAACATCTTTTGAGTGAGTAAAAACTTTCCATGTGTGTGTTTGTAGTCCTAACAGAGCACAATGATGCAGCTGCTAACACACGCAGGAAGTCAGCTCGGTCAAGCTACTCCAGTGCTGCAATTTCTTCTCAGTCCTGTGGTTGGGGACCTTTTAGATTAAATTCATTAGTTCATGGGAGTTTTGAGATGTAACATAAGCCTCCAAAGGGGATCTTAAGCTTCGCTTTTTTATTAAAATGAAATCTTCCCTTGGCATTTCTTTAGGCACTTCTCCAGTGACAAATGAAAGGGACACTGGCTGAAGGATGTTCTGCTGCACTCTTAAATGCCAGCAATCCAATTAAAGGAATGTTTAACCTTTTGTAAATAAAGCTATGGCTCTGCACTGCCTTTTGGCTAAAGGGAAAAAAAAAAAAAAAAAAAGAAGAAGAAAATGCCCACACTAATTTATTATTGAGCTTCTTACCCAAGACTGATGTGTGTATTCACAATATAGTTCACAGCATTATAAGGCCAGGAGACTGTTAAAATTATTCTGTCCCAGAAGGTCAGCTGGCTGCAGATTCAGACCCTCTGCTTTCAAGGCAGCTCTGCTAAGTGAGATCCTTCTCAAAAGCTACCTCTCGAGTCTTTTGCAGTCTCTAGTCACAAAAGTCCTCATCCAGATGTTAGAATTATTTATTTATTTATTTATTTATTTATTTGATAATATACATTCCTACTTTTTGAATATGGTCTTTCTTAAAATGAAGATCATTTTCCAGGAGCAAATCAGTACATGTGGATTGGCATAGCCACGTGTGCAAACTCTGATGTACATTGGTCTAAGCCTCAGTCAAAAAAGCATTTTCAAAGCTGAGCATTGCTAAATCATGGAATCATAGAATGGCTTGAGTTGGAAAGGACTTTAATGATCATCTAGTTCCAACCCCCCTGCCATGGCCAGAGACATCTCCCTCTAGACCAGGTTGCTCAACACCTCATTTGGTCTGGTCTTCATACACTTCCAGGGGAGAAGCATCCACAGCTTCTCTGGGCAATTCTCTGGATATGAATTTTTTGCATCACCTCTAGAAAACGTGAACAGTGGAGAAAGTTGTGTTCCAATCTATCTCTATTGCCTCTTTTGCTGCTACTCAGAAATGTGATCTGTTGGGAAGTTCTGTCCAGGAAGATTTGGCAGAGACATCAGACTCAGCCTCATTCAGGTAGCAAACCTGATAAAGGTTTATATTGGGTATAGAAGAGAGGGGGGGAAAACATTGGAAGTTTTCCTGCTTTTCAGCATCCTGTAACTCTGTAGAGCCTTTAAGCAGAGATCTCTGTCATGGTAGGAACTTCCATGTAAATGCTGTAGTGGTAATGTTGCACTGAGACAAGATACCCAGGCAGAGGCTGTATCTTTTACCTGGCTGGCTGATATCCTGATGATGTGTAAGCCTCCTTGAACTCTGAAATGGAAGTGGCATGCTTCCAAAACAAATACAACTGGAGAGCACTCACACAGTGCAGATTTCAAGTCTGCTGCTTCTGTTTCAGATCTGAAAAGAAAAACCCATCTGTAAGGTTTCCAGCAGTAAGAATTGATTTAATCTAAGATATGGCCTCTGTATACCAATCCTGGCTTAACTTTTCTGGATGTATTTCTTGCTTTTCTCTTGTGGCATCCCTTAGAGAGACTGCTCTAGAAGCTCTGAGTACCTATGGTGCAACAGAAGTCATTTCCAGGGCATGAAGGACTTGGGCCACTTGCCCAAGGGTTGCACTTGCACAAGAGGGCAACAGGCAGGAGCTCAGAGCTGGAAGAGGAGCCTCAGAAGTTGGGAACAAACAACCAGTAGTGAGCATAGCTGGGTGCCAGCTGGCCTGGTAGCCCAGATAGTGGCTGGCAGCCTGTAGGGACTGGGGCAGGTTACATTACCTTGCAATTACCATTCCTCATAGTGTTTTTACATTTCTGCCTGCACATTTCATTTGGTCCAAACACTTAGCAAGCAAAGGCTGAAAAACACAAATATCCATTATACAGAGAGGGAAGTCCTTTCCTCAGCTAATGTATGTGCATTTGCTGGGTGGAAAAAGGTTAAATGGTAACGAGAAGGATTGGGCAGAAGTCCAGCAGTTTATAGCCTTACTGGGACAGTGCCTGAGTTCTGTGTTAACAGTTTTCCAAATTCCTTGTTCTTGAGGCCATAATATGAGTAATAATAACAGCATAAAGAAAGATGGGGAGCAGCAGAAATGCAGGCCAGCTCTGTGCATTACCAGCATGTCCAGACCAAGCTGATTATTGTTGTGTGGCCAACACTTGTGATTTTCCCAATTTTTTTTTTTTTTTTTTTTTTGTGATCTGACCCTGAGAAGTGTTTTGTGTCTGTGTGAATGAAAAAGGGTTTTCTCAGAGTAGGAGTTGCCTACGTAGTACTCTAACTATTTGGTGCCAGTTGAAAATCTCAGCCCAAAGGCAGGCCATGTCTCACCAGCTGCCAAGGTTAAGTAGTGAGGTGCTCTGGAGAACAACACTGAACAGAGCAATTGGTGCAGCCAAAGCCTTAAAAAGGCATAAATCTGTGAAGAGAGGTTTGCTGCCTTGTGTGATCTGTGGTTCAGAACTGGTTTGCTTTTGGTTCCCTGTCTCATCAGCAGTTAAAAAAGAATAAACAAAGATTTCAGTGGAACTGTATCACCCATTGGAAGGCAGTGAGTTTGCTTTCCTTTTGCAACAGTTCTCCAAATGGGGCTTGACTTTGAAGAACCACTGAGTCAAACTTAGAGCTGCAGTTTGTTAGCAGACAGATCAGAGAACACCTGGCTAGGTTCTTGCACTGTTTCACTCTTTTGGAGTCTGCACAAATGAGAATGGTTCTGCCTTTGCATAACCTTCTCAATCAATTTTTTAACCAAACTAACACCTACATTATCTCCAGCTTCTTGGGAGAACAACAGAGTAGGGATGTTCATGAAGAATATGTCAACCTTGATTCTTTTTCCAAAGGAAAATCACATCTTTTCAGGATTTGAGTGGTGAAAGTCACAAGGGGCTGTTCTGGTTGTGTTAAGACACTGCCACAGAGCTGCTGTGCCATCAGTGATGCTCTTGAGAGTCCCTAATGCCAATCTAGGAACTGTGTTACTCATCCTGGTGTGCTCCAGGCTGGGCTCCTGAGTGTCTGGAATTGATGGGAACACAGAGGTCTGTTGTCTGCATGTCTGCTACGTTTGTGACTTGCCAGCTGGCTTGTTCTTTTATGTTTGTATTGCTCCTGCTTGCAACTTGGCATGATGCTTTGGGGGGGGGGCTGGGTATGGGTTGTTGTTTTTTTTTTTTTTTTGCATTGTTTGAAGGGCTGATATATTTTTATTTCTGTGCAAGCTATGGAAAAAACTAAAGCTTCTTAAAAAAAAAAGAAAAGATTTTTTTTTAAATTAAAGCAATTCAGCTTTTTGAAACTGCATAATTGAAGAGCTCTGAAATAATTGGCTTATTATAGTGCACCCGTAAAAATGAATTTGCATCTCATTTATGAACTATTAGATTCCCTGTTACATGAGACTGATTGTTCTTAATGTGACTTGCATGTAATTTAGCATTCTTTACTCAAACACGTTGTAGCTAAACACTGGGGGAGGGAAGTTCATTCTGAAATCATGGCACTTGAACTTCGATTATGGAGCATTCACAACTGGATCCTGCACAGTGTGCTCTCAATGTGCTGTTTGTCTCTCTATTCCCATCCCAGCTCCACAATGTGCTGCAGAAGCCCAAGACAACCCAGCTGGAGATTTCCCTTACCTCTTCACCACAGTTAAGATCTGGTCAAGCTGCAGTGGGAGGTGTGATTGCTAAAGACAAACATGAGGTGTAGGTACCCACTGTAAGTCCCAGTGCCTTGGATATATTTTTGCAACCTGCGTTAGAGCCTTCCCTGTGAGAGTCACCCAGGTTCCTTAGCCCAAGGTGAGAGGGGCATTCCCACTTGCTGCAGGCATGCTGCCTGGTGCTCAGCTCACCTCTGGAGTCTGGGTGGCTCTTCCCCAGTGCTCAGCAGTGCTGCTCATTGTCAGACTCTGATCCAAAAGAGTCACTGTCTCAAACATTGTGTGAGGCAGAAGCCTTGCAGTTAGAACAAGCACATGCTCTGCAGTTAAGACAAGGAACAAGATGTGCCAGCTCAGGAGGGCTTGGAATGCATCAGAGGATGGATGGCTGTGCCCCCTTGCCAAGTTTGCTTGTCTTCCACTGAGATAAGGAAGCTTGCTGCATGCTGTGCAGGAGGTAATAACACACAGGGTCTCCATGCCCCCTGATTCAGCTGGTGGGAAGGTTTGAGGCTGCCCTTCCCCCTTGCATGTGCACACATTGGTGGAAACCATCTTCCAGTGCTTCCCATGTAAATTAGGGGATTTATCACAAAGCAAGACCCTTTTTGGCAAGGAATAAAAAGGACTTGAACCCACTGGCAACTGTGCACCCACCACTGAAGACCCAAGAAATGGACCAGGCAAGATGTCACTGGAACCCTGGGTGGTGATTCCTGTCTTTACCTACTCTTCCTTTCTCTCTCCCCCTTAATCTTAAATACATCATACATATATATACAGGCAGTTAACAAGTCTCTTTTTGTATGGACCTGAGGTCCAAGTCTCCTTAATTCACCACATCTGAGCCACTCCCTTGTCCCTCCTCCCTCTCCAATCAAGCAGGATGCGACCCCTGTGCTTGCAGTTTGTGCTTAGAGCAGTGCCAAGCTCAGTACCAGAGCCTTGCATCTGAGCTGACCTGTTTGGACTTTACAAAGAAGTTCTGCTGGTTGACAGCAGTTACATCAGAACAGCACTGAAATATTTTTTATTTCCTTTGCCTTTCCTCTTGATTGTAAATCCTCTTGGTGTTTCTCTCCAGTGCTACAGTAAATACAGCTGGATAGACCAACAGCCAGGGAAGCAGAAATTGTCCCTGCAGTCCCCTCTCTTAGACTAATTTATAACAGATTAAATCAGGGTTCAGATATGTGGATGTGCTGCGTTTTTAAAAGCTACCATTTTATGTAGGGAAATTACTCACTTTATACATTGGAGCAGATTAGAAATGTGTCAGTATCAATCCTGGGTGTTTCTGGGATGTCACAGGCTATTAAGGGAGCAATTACTCCCAGGGAGTGAAACCTTACTTTGGGGCTGAAGCCTCAGGAAGGACATGGTGCTGCAGGAGCAGGGGCTCTGCATCTCAGAGCTCAGGCAACAGCCCTGCACAGCTGCCCTGTTAACCTGTTTCTTCCTCTCCATCCTTTTGCTGTACATCAGATTTTGTTTCATTTAGGGGTGTTTTTCCACCAAGGAACATGCAAAAGGTTGTAATAAGGATTCAGAGTTCAGGGGTTAAGCAGAACTGATCTGTTAGCTTTTCCAAGAGTGGTGCTGTGCTGGCCAGGCTTTCGGAAGATAAATGTCTCAGACAAATCCATGTTGCTGTTCAGAGAGGCTCAGGTTGCTGCATAGCTGCTGCCAGGCAGCATGACTGTTGTGGAGTCACTGGTGTAGTGCAAGGAAGTTCTTTCTCTGGGGGGGGGGTGGGGTGGGGTGGGATGGTGGAAGTGTAGCTTTTCAAAGCAGATACTTGTTTGCAAATGTCTGGGTTTAATTCCCAGATAAACATCTTTTCAGTCTGTTTCCATGTCAGAAGGTGGATTCGAGGCAGGGTTTAAAAAAGATTTCTTCCAGCTTTCACCAGTTGGCAATTGAAAGCACCCCAGATGAAACATTTTAATTCTCTGCTTTGGCTTCAATTCATGGTTTTGAGGAAAGACACAAGTCAAGACCTTAAGATCCAGTCCCTTTCTTCCCTCTTTTTTTTTTGTTTGTGTTTTTTTTTTTCATGCCTGTCTTTTCTGAGGAAAGCTGCATTTCTCCCTCCAGAACTGAAGGTTACAAAACCATTACAATTGTGCCTCACCATAGCAAGCTGCAAGTGCCTGAGGGTTCACTCTTCTGGTTCATTCACAAGTATGGGTGGATTTGAGGCATCTTCTCTCTCACAGCAGTGCCTTGAAGTGGAGGGAGCAAGGAGGTGGGAAAAGGTTTGCCCTGATGCAGCAGAGAAACCGTGTGGCTTTGCAGATGTCCACCAGCAGGAACAGGGAAGTCATTGTGCTCCTGTACTCAGCACTGGTTAGGCTGCACCTCAAGTACTGTGTCCAGTTCTGGGCCCCTCAATTTAAGAAGGACATTGAGATACTTGAACGTGTCCAGAGAATGGCAACAAGGCTGGGGAGAGGCCTTGAGCACAAGCCCTATGAGGAGAGGCTGAGGGAGCTGGGACTGTTTAGCCTGGAGAAGAGGAGGCTCAGGGGAGACCTCATTGCTGTCTACAACTACCTGAAGGGAGGTTGTAGCCAGGAGGGGGTTGGTCTCTTCTCCCAGGCAACCAGCACCAGAACAAGAGGACACAGTCTCAAGCTGCACCAGGGGAGGTTTAGGCTGGAGGTGAGGAGAAAGTTCTTCATGGAGAGAGTTGTCAGATGTTGGAATGTGCTGCCCAGGGAGGTGGTGGAGTCACCATCCCTGGAGGTGTTCAAGAGGGGATTGGACGTGGCACTCGGTGCCATGGTTTAGTGCTCATGAGGTCTTGGGTGACAGGTTGGACTTTGATGATCCTTGAGGTCTTTTCCAACCTTAGTGATTCTGTGATGTTGTGTGGGATCCCTGCGGTGAGCCGAGAACTGCTTCTCCTGCACTCACACCTAGCTCCTGTCTCTTGGAAGCAACCTTGTTACTTGTTTGCAAATAGTGCTGTTTGTTTTCCAAAGCATGTGTTTAAAGGACACACCGTGATTAGTAATAAACTGAGTTAAAAGGGCAAAAGCTGGAAACAGAGAGAGAGAGCACAGAGGGAAATTCCTGTACCTGTTTCCCTGCTCATCTCTCACCACTGTGTGTGTTTTTCCTCTGCTGCAGATCACCACAGACACAATGCTAATGAGCTGTGCAGGGGGTCGGGTTTGCAGGCTACAGGAAAGAACTGGCATGTCTTGCTAATTTGATTTTAATATCTGTGCCATGCCATTGTTTGGCCTAGAAATTAGATTGCTTTTTACTAATATAATTGGCTAATTAAAACATCTTCTTCTGTAGGAGATGGGGAAGATACCCACAGTCCTTAAGTGACTTGGAACATAATAAAATAAACATGAGCCAGTTCCTAATCCAACAAGAGCTCATTTAGTGCACAATGGAAGGAGTATCCTCAACACAGTTTTCTTAATAAACTTTTCCCATAATTTAGGGTCCAGTCTTCCACCTTGGAACTGGAGATAGAAAAACTTCAATTTTGAAGACCCAGCCCTCTAGGTATCACCACAGATGTCCTAACAGGTAGTTAGCTATTACCAGTTCCATACATAAGCAGTGTTCTATATAGTTACTCACCTGGGGCTAATTGTAAAGATATAAAGCAACAGAAAGAGCAAAGTTGCACCAAAACATAGTCCTTCTGTCCTAGCAACTCAAACATACCTGCTTTTGCAGTCTGAAATTACTGTTTTGATATTTCTTTCCTTCCTTCCTTCCCTGCTACCGCGTGTCACCTGGTCTGAGTCCCTGAAAAGAAAGTCATGCAGGGCAGGGGCACTGGTTTCCTCTTTCCCTCTGCTTGGAGAGGATACAGGGTAGACAGGTGAGGAAGGGGCAAATGTTATCTCTTCCATGATAGTAAAGTTGGAGCAGCAGGGGAAGTAATGTCCCATAAACATCTCATCTTCTTGTAACAATTGCAGCCTCCTTCCCCTGAGATGTCATTGGATTCCACCTTAACACATTATCCTTCAGACAGCACTCAAGGAGAAGTCCTATCCTAGACAATCTATCTTTGAGCCTGAAAAGACTTTGAGGGACTTATGCTAATCACATTTAATTTGTATGTACAAATGCTTCTAACTAAATGTAGGCTTCCCTTAGTATCTTCAATTAAACACTCTGGATGTACTCCAAAGTTACAAATTCCTTCAGTGAGCCAGTAGGGAATGATAATGAATTATTGCTAATATAGCCATAAAGCTTTTATTTGCATAAGTAATATGAAGCTAATGTGTGGATAAAATTAAACCTTAAAATGAAATATTATTAAAACAAAACTGTTAATGAATTTGGACACCTTACAGAGCAGGTGTATTTGGCAGCTGGCTGGAACAGATAACCCTAATAGAAGTCTGGTTGAATCAGAATCAATATTGAACATTGCCTAACACATTGATGATAGTTTAGCAAGTTATATGTTCTCATCTTCTTCCTTCTGATGTGCCTCATCATTGTTAGCTTTCAGTCAGAACTAAACCAAAAGAAGGTGTCATAATCACAGAATTACTGGTAAGAAGAAGGACCAAATCTGTGGAGTATTTTACTCTCTTCTTTACTCCTACAATTAGATATGCTTGAGAGAAGATGCTCTGAACTCTGACTAGTGTGGAAGAAAAGTTGAAGACTGAAAGTCACATTCTGAGTAGGTGATGGGCATGTGTGCTGCTTATACCAGTACTGCTCTTGTTATTATATTGAGGTTGTTATTATCAAGGCTGGGCTGACTAATCATTTTTCATCCTTTCATAGTGAAGAAGTCTTTCCTCCATCCATTGTGAATAATCTGAGCTGCAACAGTTCAGGGGAATAACTCCAGACTAGAATCACCTTAAGCCCAGAGCAGTATAAGATGAAGGAACTTTGAACTACTGAATTCTGCCTCTATCAATAAGGTATAGAAAGATACAGGGTGCAGTGTTGTGTTTTTTATTTTCTTTCTTCCACTAGTGGACATGCAGCAGAATCTAAGTGACATCTCCCTGTTGGCATATGGCATTAAACAATTTTCTTAAGTTATCTTCCTGACAAAAAAAAGTGCCAAGTGATTGCTGGACTCACCTCCACTTCACTCCTGTACAAGTCATGCTGCTATTACACGCATGACTTATTTGCACAGGCAAATCTATATATACAGCTGCTCCAGTGCAGAAAGGTTCAGCTGAGTCCCACTGCTGGGTTCTTGTGCTGCCCTTGTCCTGTAAAGCAATGTACACCAAGCTGCACACATCCACCCCTGGGTGTTTTACCAAGATATCCCAAGCCTGCTCACTTCTGGGGCTGGACATGGACCATATTGTGAGTGCCCACATTTTCTGCCACCACTGAGATAAGATGGAGTCACTGACAGTTTGGACCAGCAGAGAAAGGAACATTTTCAAGGCTGGAGGTTTCATTATCTTTACTGAGAAACGAATTCATTTTCCCTTTTGTGCAGGAGGATTCTGTACTTCACCTTTTTGCAGAGGCCAAAACTCTGACCCCTGGAAAGATGAAAGCTGTCAGCTCTCAGCTGGTGTTTCATCCCAAGTGGAAGGGGCTGTGTTGACTGTAACTATCTAAGAATTTGTCCCTAGCTGTGCTCTCTCAGAGCAGGGGATTCAGAAACAACCTGGCAAAGTTGTTGCATTTCTGTGGGGCTTGTGTAGCTGACCTACATACACAGCTTTGAAAATCCCAGTTCTTAGGAACTAAGGTTGAATTCAGTGGTGCTTTATGATGCAAAAAGCACTTTAGATTTTCCTTCCCACCTCCCCCCTCCTCCCCCTATATTCTATATGATAGTTTTGGTGAAAAAATGTAGGAGATATTTTCCCCAGGGTTTCGTTTCAGTTACTTGGGCTGTTTCTCACACAGAATGAAATTCTTTCTGCACTGAGGACAGACTGTGAAGCTAAAACCAAGCTGGATCAGGACAGTATAACAAATCAAACTGGCTAGCTTGTCATTTACAATGTGACTCTTGGATGTGTGATAACCTTATTGCTGTGGGGTACAGGAGTGTTTTGTGCTCAGAAGAAGACACTGATACCTGGGACACCAAGTGCTGCCTACCATTTTGCACATATACCTATTTTCACCTAATTTTTTACAGGGAACTTGGCCAACTTACAGGTCACAGCTTTTTCTTGTTCATAATGCAGCTGTCTCCTAACTCAGTGATTAAGGGGGAAAGCAACAGGATGATGCTGCCCGTGTTCATTGTAATGAACTTCCTGCAAGACTAAATGCAAACTTGGTCTTTCCACCACAGAGGAGACTGCAGAGTTTGCAGGGGGGTTAACGATTTTGGGGAGAGCAGTACCTTGTATCCCCACCTACTCCAGGCTCATTCATTAAATTGTGCCAACTGAAAGGTTTCCAGTGTGGGCATCTGTCTTTGGCAGAGCTCCATATGCCACGGCTATGTCGGGTGGTGGGCAGTGAGGCTCAGATGGTGCTGGGTCAACATGTGAGCTAAATCCTTTGGTGTGAGGGGAAAGGAGCTGAAAGAGGCTGCTGACACTGGCACTGCCTCTTCCTCTGGCACCCTTGAGGCTGGCTTGGGCACAGCCTGTGTGGCAGTAGGATGCACACAGGGACTTCTCCCAGCTTGCCTCATGAGCTCCCTAGAAAGTTGTACAATGTGTCTTGCCTGGTTTATGCTCTTAATGCAACCAGGTCATGAAGCTGTGCACTCTGAATTACCAAGCTATTTGATTTTGATATGCTTGTGTCTAAGTATAAACAACTCATTCTGTTCCCTGGTGACTGTGAATCAACAGGGAGCAATGGGAATAAGCCCTGAATTTGTTGGACAGGAGACATGTCTAATGCTTGCACTGAAACACACCTGTGCTTGCTTTCCCCAGAGGAACATTTGGTGTTCAGAGTGTGCAAGTCCTAAACAGATGAAGAGGGGGATGCTCCTCAGATCTCTGATTCAGCAACAGCTGAGAGGATTTAAATTGTGCTTTTGATAAACACATAAGCACAGGCTGTGCTTCTGCTCATAACTTGGATGTCAGGTTTCAGCCTTGTGCACTTGGAACTGCTGACTTATTAAACCTGGGGAACTGGGCTTGAGAATGGAAACAGCAAGTCTGTGAACCTTAATTAGAGGAGCAGCACCAGCCACAGCCTGCCTTTTCACACACAAGAATTCAACCCAGGGAGGGTGAGCATGGGAGAAACAATTTGTCATGAATGATATCAGTTGTGAATGTAAACTTCTTTCACAGTGGCCACTGGTCTGAGTCATCCTGAGAAAAATTATTGAACTCAGTGGGGGCAGTGTCAGCACCAGGAGAGCAACCTAAACCCTGTGATTAATCTTTTGTTTTGTACCCTGTTTCAAGAGCCAGGTTCAACAGCTCGATGGAAACACACCTGTTGTGCTGTGCTCTTATTAAAGAAGCTTGGGGAGATTTGACAGTGGTGTTAAAACACTAAATCACAAATGGATGATGCTCAGATGTGAGTTTACTCAGTTCTGCTTTCAGTCACCACTGCGCCTCAGCTTTAGAAGAATTTGAATACTGAAATGTAAATCATCAGTTTGAAAAGCTCAGAAGACAAGGCCAACGTTTCATCAATTTATGTTTGTCCCAAATGGCCTCTGCAGCCAAGAGTGTGCTTGAAACTCTGGATTATAGGCATAAAAAGATGAAGAGAGTTGTCATGATTTGCTGCAAAAGAGGGCTAAGATTTGGGGAGCAAGATGAAAGCCAGCTACAGCCTGAGCAGTTTTCTTCTCTAGGGTTCTTCAAAGGAGTGCAGTGGCAAAATCAAAAGAGATGGCAAGGATATGTTTTGTATTACTGTACAAAAGCAAACAGATGGTTTACTTTTCCTCCTCTTCTAAATGTGTAGCTACTACAGCCTCATTATATCTCTTGGAATGCTTTCAGACCTCAATTTAGTTTGTAAAACTGGGTTGATTGAATAATAGGTATATCACAATTTCAAATCAATTAGAAATATTGCTCACCAGAGGAGCTGATGGCTTACTTGAATGTCAATAATAAAACTGTATAAGCCATCAATTACTTTGGACTATTTAACATTATTACATCTCACTGCAGCAGGGACAGTTCTGCTGGTATTAGTTGGCAGGAGCTGCTAGAGATGGGGCAGGCTCATTTCTGGCCAGATGCAGAATAGCTTTGGAGGGAGCTTTGTTTCTTGGTGCTTGGGTGAGTGACTCTCTCTCATCAGCTGGTTCTAAACTCTTTATCTTTTTCCACCTCCCTGCCCACTTGGTGCTAGAATGAGGACAGATGAAAGGTGCTTCCTTTTGACTTCAGTAAGGTGCCTTCAGTGCATTCTCATTGCTTTATTTTTCCTCCTTTTTTTTTCCTTTGGTATTTGTTATTAACTGAGTATGTTATTTTTTCTTCTGCATCAAAAAAATAGGAGCTATGGATAGATGAGATCCTTGGGTTTTTTTGCTAACTGTAACAAGATGTTCAGCCCAGAATGATTGCTTGTAACCTGATTTGTCTCTCATAATCAGGTGCTTCATACAAGTTTTCCTGAGGGAACAAAATTATCCCTGAGAATCTAATTTTTCAGAGAAGGGGATAGAATAAGGGGATAGAAGTGGGTTTTAAAAACCCATGTGAAATACAGAGTTATCAGTATCCTTCCTGGAGCACTGCTGGTTTTTTATCATTTAATCTGTCATTATTCCAACCATGATTGTTTCCTTGCCCCACTGGGTCCCCTGACACAAAAGCACTTGCTTAAACCTGTTTCTGTTTGATGAAGCAGCACTTCTCCAGCTAACTCTCAGGGAAATTAGGTGACCTGAGATGTGTCTACACAAGGTGCTGCCATTTCTACTAGGCCATAAGAGTGCTTTGGGAATGTGTTCTATCTTCCTTATTAATCATAAAATACAATCATAACAGAGAGCCATGCAAAACAAAACAAAACAAAAGGAGTTATTGCTCAACAGGAGCACACACACAGTTACTACACTGTGTGACAGGTTGTGTTCTAGGCATATTTGGAAACCTCTGATTTGGCAGCTGCCCTGTGGAGGTTTGAGCTGTAGCCTCCTGGATCTTTAATTGCAGTGCTGGAGTCAGTTTAGGTGTAGTTGCATGAGAAAATTTGCACACAGATAAATAAATATTGTCTTTCTGTCCTCCAGTGGGATCTGAAATAGACCAAGGTATGTGAACTGGGCTGAGCTTTGCACTGAGATCTGAATGGGGATAGTGTACTGAGGACATCCCTCAGCTGCCAGCCCCCCTGTTGCTGGAACAGGAGGTTCAGGTAACCCTGAACCAGTTTCAAGGGTTTTTGCATTGTATATTTTCTTCCAGTGGCAGCTACTCAAGTTGTGGAGCACAGATATTTAATGCAGAGGAAGGGGAGAAGTTCCTTCAGCCCCTTTAAGGAACCTTCTCCTCTCAACAACAGCAGGAGGAGCAGCACTGAAATATGTGACCTAATCCATCATGGGACCAAATCTTCCATTAGAGGGCTACACTTGGCTTCAAGATCCCAAGTCTTGAGATAGGTCTTGCCTGTGGGTGCCTGGGAGACTCTGAAGTGTCCCAAGGTCCTGGTGTGGAGGTGATTGCTCTGTTTAGCTCCACAGAGTCCTCCCAGGCCAGATGGAGGGATGTTGAATTGCATTGAATGGTACTTTGTGCCGCAGTCATGTGCATGGATATGAGAGCTTAAAGGTAAGCTGCCTTGGTGGATTAATGCATGTCTCCTGCTGAACATCTTCCAGGGCCTCCTACATTTTCAGTCACAGCAAATCCAGTCCTTCAGAACAGACCAAGAGCAGAGGGGCTCAGCTACCTCTTCCATTTCTCCATTGGTTTGTTTAGGGCTGTAACAACACAGGGTGGGGTAACTCACACTAGGCACAGTGTGAGTAACCAAAATCATGGCCTCTGGCCCCAGACTAAAACTGAGAACAGTATTTGTGTTAACTACAGAATTTAAGGAGCAGTGATAGCTTTGAGTGACCCTCATCAGTCTTAGATCACAAGAAGCTGGGTTTGGCTAGGGCAGAAAGCGATTCCTGGCTTGGGTTTGCCAGCCACTTCTTCTCCCACTGAGCTGCAGTCAGTGAGGTCAGCCTGGGTCACTGCCCAGGTTTTTGGGATGTTTAGTGGTGGTTTTATTTTTTTTAATTGTTGTTTTGTTTTCTTCTGTTTTAATTTGCTTCTTTTGGCATTGATCTCTGGAAGAGAGTAAAAATATTTATTCAGAATAGGCAGGGTGACAGATATCTCTTGTATGAAGAACTACTTGATGAGCTATTGGTTTTGAGTGCCTTTCCTATTCATTGAGCTAATTAGCTCTACAAATCTTGCTGTCAACCAGTCATATAGCCACTTATTTATTTTCCCATGTGCAGAGTTTCTACTTTGCTGCGTAGATGCAGAGCTATAAAACCAAATGCACCAAAAATTGCCTCTTGGTTGGATACAAATGGCAACAAAATACGTTTGGAATTATTATTACATGTGCCATTAATTTTTATTTGAACTGTCTTATGAAAATGCCAAGCTGCCTGCTTTGTTTTTCAGTGCTGCGCTCCTGCAAATGCAACAAAGTTGTTACCTTTTTCTCTTCTTCTAATGCTGCTTTACTTTCTTCACTGAGAGAGCATGAAAATTACTGTACCTAAGTCAGGGCTTACCACATGGGTACCTGGAATCTCCTTGCTGTCACCCACTACAACATCTCTTTAAAGTTATTGCTTGGTGTTAATCTCCTCTTGTGGTTTCTCTCCTTTTGCAAACTTTGCATTTTTGGCAGCCTTTTTAACATCCTAGTTAAGTGTTTAAGGCAATTAAAGCATTTCAAGCTCATGAAAATGCAGCCTGTGAGACTGGCCTGGGCTGTGTTTAGTGACAGTGAGGCAGGTTGTTCCTGGCAGTGGTGGTGCAGAGGGCATTCTCATGAAATAGATCTAGAAAATGTACTCTGTGGGAAACAAAAGTAGGAATGATGCGATTCCTGGCACAAGTGTCTCTTGTGATTTGATTGCTGTGGAATTTCTGATTTGGGATAGTGTCTCCAGAATGGAGACTCAGACTCAGCAGCATTTGTCAGCAGCCAGTGCTGCTCTTGCAGAATGATGAAGTGTGGCCTAGGATGTGTGTGATCACCCCGTGAAACGTGGCCAGATGTTTTAGAGCTGCATATTTGCCTACAAAAGTTGCCAGTAGTCCCTGGAATGTGTGCAGTGTAGTGGCCAACTGGAACTGTAATGCCTGTTGGGAAGGGATTTTTCATTTTGTAACCTGATGTTGTTAAAGTCATCACGGCCAAGATTCTTCCTCAACGTGTGCAGCATCCTCTGCTCATCTCCATGCAGTTCATGGAGATGTTTGCCAGCTGCAAAGCCACACCATCAGTGGGCTGGGCTGTAATGGGCCACAGGGCATTCATTCCAGTTCTCAAGTCAGGCATAGGTTTGTTGGTTTGTGGGTTTTTTTTGTTTGTTTTTTTTTGTGTTTCTTTTTTGTTTTGGTTTGGTTTGTTTTTTTTTTTTTTGTGGTTTTTTTTGTTTTGGCTTGTGGGGTTTTTGTTTTGGCTTGTGGGGTTTTTGTTTTGGCTTGTGGGGGTTTTTTGTTTTGGTTTGTGGGGTTTTTGTTTTGGTTTGTGTGGTTTTTTGTTTTGGTTTGTGTGGTTTTTTGTTTTGGCTTGTGGGTTTTTTTGTTTTAGCTTGTGGTTTTTTGTTTTAGCTTGTGGTTTTTTGTTTTGGCTTGTGGGATTTTGGTTTTGGTTTGTGGGGATTTTTTTTGTTTGGTTTGTGTGTGGGTTTTTAGGTTTGGTTTGTGTGGTTTTTTTGTTTGATTTGTGGGGATTTTGGTTTGTGGGGGTTTTTTTGTTTGTTTTGTGTGTTTTTTTGGTTTGGTTTGTGGGTTTTTTGGTTTGGTTTTGTGTGTTTTTTTTGGTTTGGTTTGTGTGGTTTTTGGTTTGTGGTTTTTTTTTTTTTTTGTTTTGTGTGTTTTTTTAGTTTGGTTTGTGGGGGGTTTTTTGGTTTGCTTTGTGTGGGGTTTTTTTTTGGTTTGTGTGTTTGGTTTGGTGGTTGGTTTTTTTTTTTTCATGTTGGTGTTTTCCTGTATCCACTCCCCCCTGATACAAAACCCACCAGCACACCTCATTTTGGAAGCAGATGTAATGGAATTGTGTAGGATCTGCCTACAAGCACAATTAAACTGCATTTGAAAGAGAGCATTTACAGGGTTTTTAGCTTCCCACCAAAGAAAGCCCAGTTCAAATGAAGCACAGGGGGTGTGTGCAGCCAGAGGCAATGAGTGGTGAAAGCAAAGCTATAAAATGGAAAACTGCTAAACAGAACTGCACTAATTAGCTCCAGAGTGCTCTTATTTGACTATTAGAAATGTGTGTCCCATTTTGATCTGTGAACTTCAAAAAGGTTGTTGGCAAATTGGAAAGGATTTGGGAAAGGGTTACAGGAAAGATTTGAAAATCGTGCCATCTAAAGAGAGACTTAGGCTCTTAATCTCTTCATCTTGTTTGAAAAGAAGAATAAAAGATTACTCGAGGAAGAGATCTGTGATAATAACAATCCTTTAATCTGGAGTTGGAAAGCACCAGAGCAATGCTGGGCAGCTGTGGCTAGACATGGTTCAGTCACGCAGTTTTGACTGGGGGTGTAATTGAACACCTGAGCAGCTTCAGAGTGTTGGGTGTTGTGTGTGGTCAAGAATGAATCCTCACAGCTGTAAAACAAGTTCTCTGTTTTCTGTCAGAGTTTCTGCAAGGCAGGGAGTGTGTCTCTTCAGATTGTTCTTTACCATATATACTTCTCAATAGATGAAATATTGTTTGTGTTAGGACTTTGAAAACGAGAATATTGAGCCTTCATAAGTATTCACCAATGCATCTCTTTATAACATCCTAATTCAAAGGGTACAAGAGTCAAAGAGACTGGATCAGCATGTAAAACAAGTGGAGCTGTAAAACAAGTCACAGAATGACAGGGGTTGGAAGGGACCTCTGGAGGTCAAGTCCGAATCGCCCTCCAAAGCAGGGTCACCTAGGGCAGCTCACACAGGAACATGTCCAGGTGGGTTTTGAAAGCCTGCATAGAAAGAGACTCCACAAGCTCTCTGGGCAGCTTAGTTCTCTAAATACTCTAGCTCATGTTAGACAAGTCAGAAAATCATCATGGGACAAAGGCAGAAACCACTCTACCTAATTTTCAGGTGAAATTACCTAGCTACATTCCCAAACTTGTCTATTGGAACTGCCTCTGATAGCTGTGGAAGATACTCAGTCATCAAGATGATGGTGCTTGGTAAACTGGAAATTGTGAGGAAGGAGTTAGGTCTGTTTGGTGGTCGATTCTCTGTTGATTCTCCTGATGCACTACAAAATGTTGAGGTGAGATTAAAAGAAAAGTGATCCCTTCTGCACAGTGGCAGGACCTGTCTTTGGGGAGAGAAAAGTCTGTAGGTGATGTGAATACATTTAAACAAGCACCAACCCCATCAGTTACAACTCTTCCATGTTGAGTTCTACCCAAGAACTCTGATGAAGTGGGACCACATTGTGAAAGCTCTTGTTGCAGCCTGTGTGTGCAGACTTTTGGCAGTGGAGTTGATTGGGATGCTGGGGACAGGAAGAGTGTTTGGAACATTGGAAATGAGAGGCTTCAAGTTTCATAAGTCAGTGCTTGGCAGGTACTGGTTTATCCTGGACAAAGCCTCCTTTCTCTCTGTGCCATTTTTGTTACCATAATGCATTGTTTTCATTCTGTCTCCTCTTAATCTTCCTTTCATCAGCCAGACCTCATCCCACATCAGTTCTCTGCTCAGTGCACTTTCATTTGGGAAATCCTGTAAATGTGTAGGCTTACAGAGAAGCCTCAAGTTGCTTGCCAGTTGTGACTGAAACCAGACAGACTTGACTTCTGCTGGAGCAAACAGAAGACAGACTTGACTGTAATATTTAGGCTGTGCTCAGCTTGAGCTCAGGGACATTCAGAACTAGGTTATGACTTGGTCCTCCATTGGCCTGTTGACAGCAGGTCTGAAAGGATGCATCTGCATACAACTGGCCTTATTATGGGAGAAATCATAGAATTGTTAGGGTTGGAAGGGACCTCAAGGATCATCCAGTTCCAACTCCCTGCCATGGGCAAGGACACCTCACACTAGATCAGGTTGCTCAGAGCCACATCCAGCCTGGCCTTAAAAACCTCCAGGGATGAGGCTTCCACCACCTCCCTGCGCAACCTGTGCCAGTGTCTCACCACCCTCATGGTGAAAAACTTCTTCCTAACATTCAATCCATTTCTATTTTTTTTCCACCCCCCCTAGTCCTATCATTACCTGACACCCTAAAAAGTCCTTTCCCAGCCTTCTTGCAGGCCCCCTTCAGATACTGGGTGCCACAACCCCTCTTGGTCATCCTGAGGGCACAATACATTATTTTGATTTGCTTGCTTTCAGCATTGTAACAGTGTGAAAGCTGAAATCCCCCTCCCATACTGACAATACCCAGGCTAGCTCAGCCTGGAAGCAAATGCAAGCTGTATTTACAAGCAAAACTACAGTCTATGAGGAAATGCAATGAATATGCACAAATAGACACTACTCACAACATTGACAAATATGTACAATCAACAGAAAAACACAACCAAGCCCCCTTTGGGCCCCCCAAAAGAGAGGGGCCCTTGCTTCTTCCCCAAAGGGCCTCCCCTCCAGCCAGAAAGAATCCCCCCTGGCAGAAGGCAGAGAGTCAAGAAGCAAAGAGGCTGTTAGCTTCTCAAGGTCAGTGTGTGTGTTATCTTCAGCCAGAAAAGAAGAAGCAGGCACACAGAAGCCAAGCAAGCTAAGACTGAGAGACTTTGTTTTTAGTAGTACTTCTTAACCATGTCTATCTCTCCAATGGAAGTGTCATTATTTTGCTTTCTTGCACCCAATAGTGATTTATTTATGTTCTGTCACTTTCTCTGCTCAAACTTTGTGAAGAAAAATTAAAAAGACAGTCTTAAAACCATCACAAGCATCTAGTCCCCATCCTTGTTTCCCCTGAAGCTTTCCTTCAGAGAAGACATTGTTGTGGTACCAAAGCTCATCACAGCTTCTGGAGAGGAGAGAAATAAAACATCTCGTTGAGGTAAATGGAAAGATTTCTCTTGAGCTGTGTGGGCTCTTGATCAGAGAGGTTAATCAGAAAGGCATTGGGATGTATGTCTGTGGAATAGAAATGGGCTTTAAAGGCAAATGCATACTGCATCAGAATAAATGACAAGGTAATGTGATTTGGTAGAGTGGGTTTGTAACAGCTGAAGCTGGAGAGGTCTTTTTAATCCATGAGGTCTGCTCATTTGTTTTAGCAGTGAGTTTACAAAACCCACAGCAGAGCAGACTTGTACAAGATGTAACTTCATTTAAAGTGGTGCTTTAAACCCAAAGCTTTTCTCTGCACCCAGTTAGGAGGCAACAAAGCATTATGTTAAAATCCTCCATCCCTGATGAACGTTCCTCTGAGTGGCAAATCTCAGTGGTGTCATTTTTCAGATCTGTTTGATTATAAGTCACATTTGTGCCTCAGATTATAGGAAATTGAGTGTTCAGTTTTAGGCTTACAAGAGCTCTGTGAATTTTAATTCAACTTAGAGCATGTGCAATGTTTTCTTTAGTCCCCACACGTCGTTGCCAACTCGACAGAGTATATTTTCAGTACAATTTTGAAACTTTTCTTTGCTATTCTGTCTTGGCAGTACTAGAAGTGCTTTTCCCTATCAGCAACAGTGCATGAATGCTGAGAACTCACCAGAGAACTGTGTTGTGTGGTGAGAGATTCTACCTCAAAGAAGCCAGTTATCACCATAACTGGTGACTGTCTTTAGAAAGTTACTACAGTAAAATTAAGAATTAGTCATCTTTGATGCAGAATTTAAGTCTCAGGCTAGAGAAATTTTCACATCCCAAAGTATCTGAATAAAAGGAGAATACTGGAAAGAGTTATGAGAGAACACAGTCCTCCCATGCACTTACAGCACTTAAAATCTTTGAATCTGTTTCTCCATCCTGCAGTCAGATGCTGTTAGGGAAGAAATGACTGATTTCAAACTATAGTTTCTAAAGTGATTCATTTGCAGGCAGGTCCACCTGGCAGGATACAGGTGAGGTACTTATCTTCATGTGTCCCTAGGCAGTATCACGTCACTAGGGGCACCCAGCTGTAGCCCTGAACTGCAAACATTTCAAGAACAGTCAGAAGGATCAGAAAGGAGATTTGTCTGGAAAACAAACAAATGATGTTCTATTTGTAACAGTGGGTTTACATTTCTGTTGTATTCTCATAGTAATTTACAATAGCCTTGAGAAGAGAAGGGTATCTTCTCAATGCCTGTAAATATCTCAGGGGTGAGCATCCAGATAGAATCATAGAATCAGTCAGGGTTGGAAGGGACCACAAGGATCAGCCAGTTCCAACACCCTGCCATGGGCAGGGACACCACACACTAGATCAGGCTGGCCAGAGCCTCATCCAGCCTGGCCTTACCTCCAGAGATGGGACCTCAACCACATCCCTGGACAACCCATTCCAGGCTCTCACCACTCTCATGGTGAAGAGCTTCTTCCTCACGTCCAGCCTGAATCTCCCCACTTCCAGCTTTATTCCATTCCCCCTAGTCCTGTCACTACCTGATAGCCTAAAAAGTCCCTCCCCAGCTTTCTTGTAGGCTCCCTTCAGATATTGAAGGTGCCAGGCTCTTTTTGATGGTGCAGAGTGATAGGACAAGGAACAGTGGGTACACACTAGAACACAGGAGGCTCCACCTCAACATGAGGAGACACTTCTTCTTTATGGGAAGGCTGATGGAGCACTTGGAACAGGCTGCCCAGAGAGCTTGTGGAATCTCCTTTTCTGCAGACTTTCAAAACCCAGCTGGATGCATTCCTGTTTGACCTGCCCTGGGTGATCCTGCTTTGGCAGGGGGGCTAGACTCAATGATCTCTGGAGGACCCTTCCAACCCCTAACATTCAGTGATTCTGTGATGCACCACCTTGATGCTGCCTCCATGCCTGGCATTCCTGCTCTTTCACCCACATGTGAGTGAGTGCTTGAAAGCTGATGTGGTTCTCTTCCCAAACACTGCCAGAGCTCTGCAAGCACACCTCTTGCAGGCTTTAAATATAGTCACAAACTGAAGCAACATTTTATGATGTTTAGCAGAAAAACTCATACTGAGGAAAGCTGAAGCCATTTTTTATGTTGATAGTCATCATTTAGCATTTAGCAGCTCTAATAAAATTTGGGGAAGCAACCAATGTTCTCAGTGAAACAGCAGTACAAATCTCCCTGGAACTTTATTGCTGTGCTGGTTAACTCTGCAGGAGGAGGTGGGCAGAGCCTCTGGGAGGGCTGCACTCAATCCTTTATTTATCAGGAGAGGGTGAAAAAAAAATAAAAAAGAGCCTAGTAAAGTTTTTAGTAATCTTGGCTTGAAGGGTAATTTTCTTGTCAACTCTATAATTAATGCACCATATATTACAGTAGCCCATTGTTATTCCAGAATGCTGGGATACATTTCAAACTGAATAGCTGTTTAACAAAACACTTGGCAGATTTATTACCCTTAGGTGATTCTGTCAGTCAGCATTTTCACTTGTTTAGCCTGAAGTAGGCAGAATCAATTTTGGTATCTATTCTGTGAAGTGCAGAGCTGTGTACACTGAACCACACACACATATGCACAACCCCCTGGAAAATCAGGACTTGTGTTAGGTCTTCATCTGTAGCAATGGAACGAGAATTATCCTTGCAAGACCCTTGGTTTTCCCTCCTGCAGAGTCAAGACATCATCTGCCACTTCCAATATCTACAAAGAGGTATTTGGGAGTCATTTTCAGGTAAGGTCTTGAACATTGTGTTTGGTTTGTGGTTTTTTTCATGGGTGTTTTTTTTTTTTTTTTTTTGTGTTATTTTACAGAGCTCCTCTTTGGCAGTTTCAGAAAGTATGGTCCAGCAGTAACTGTGTGCAATGGAAATCCTTAAACAAGGAGACATCCTGTTTAAGACATTTGCTGCTCCCAGTTCTGCAAAAGAATTTAAGGTGTAACTGAATGTTGGAGGGATGTGGTAGGCTTAGAACTTCTTCCCCCCCCCAAAAAAAAAAGGTTGGTTTAAGTTTGTTGTTATAAGTTATTAAGATTTCAAGGATGGAAATGCATTAGTTTTATTTTTCAGTAGAAGGAGATAGAGGATGCAGGTAGAAGCTGCATACAGCCCAGGTATGAAGATACAGAAAAAAATGTGGAAGGTAAGAAATAAAACATGTTTGTTGCAAGTTTGAAGCAGCAAAGCATCACCTAACCCTGTTCTGAGGTTTTTCACTGTTGAGACAGCCTAATTTCCCACTCCTTTTAAGCACTCTGTGAAATCTTCTTGGATTTGTTTTTAATTTAAAATGAAAAAGAAATGCTTTCAGTATATCCAGTTTTTTCCTCATTGCTACCTTTCTGTCATATTCCTTTGCTTCTGTGCTTTCTAATATTTTTTTTTTCTCTCTAGTTTTGAAATGTATGAACTGCCAGAGCTGTAATTTTGTTCCTGTCTCACAATAGGTGTCTTTGCTAGAGGCTGAAAAGTCAGCAAAGAGTAAAGGCAGGAATGGAGGGGGGGGGGGGAGAGTCCTATTTCCTACACCTGACCTTAAATGATCTTCTCTTAATAGGTTTAAAGGGAAGGATTTATAATTTAAAAATATCAACAAGTAATTCCTTCTTCAAGTATTCAAATGATTTTAATATGCTTTGGTTTTGCTTATAACTACAAGAGAAAAAGAGAAAAAGATGTGTTCATTGCATGGCCTAGCCCAGAGAGGAGGAAGAGCATTTGAAGTGATAAAATTCTGGATAAAAAAAAAAAAAAACAAACACAAAACTTCAGTGAGCTTAAAAAAAAAAATAAATTCCCACAAGTTGGGCACCCAGGTACTGCACCTGCTGAACTGCCTGCAAGATCAAATTCACTCATCAGAGAAGCCAAGGGGCATTAAGTAGGGCAGGTATGTCACTGAGAGATTGTTCTGATGTCAATCATTGTCACCTCTAACCCCAGCTGGTGGCAATCCATCTGCACTTGTCAGCCTGGATGGTGGTTAGAGTCACTCGTGCATTAAGCTGGCACAGTAGTCCACTGTGAATCTGACAGCAGTACCAGCCCTTCCCAGGGGGAGAGGCTTCTCAAATATGACTAATTTAGAGAGCTTTAATTAAAGACCAGTACATACATATGCATATGAAACAGTGACTGGTGGACAGGTTCCTTGGGAGTTGGAGAGAGGGTAAGAAGGAGGGACTGGGAGATTTATTCTCCCTCTCTCGCACCTGGTGCTCCCTCTCACTCTTCTCAAATCCCCACAGATAGCTCAAGGCCCCAGGGTGGTGAGCTGAGGGCACTGTGGGTTGTGACACAGCAAGCCAGGATAACATCAGCTCTTCCAGAGTAACAAAAGATAGGGAGGTTTGGGGATCAATGAGAGCTCTGAGCGTTTCCTCCTCCTAATTGATGTCAGACCTTGCCATGCTGTTGCTGGTGTTAACAAAGGTGCCCTGGGAAATCATTATAATAACTCCCCAGAAAACAATGATTTGTTCTCAGGTTACACTGAGCAATTGTGTTCTCCTCTGTAACTTGTAGCAAGACAAAAACCAGCCAGCAGTGCTGCCTGCAAGGCAGCTGGGCTGCTCTTGTGTTCCAGGCAGGGTACTCTGTCTGGTGAGGCAGTTCCTAACCTTAACAGGGAGTTTTTAGCACTGTGGTTTTCAAAGCAGCTTTGGATATGTAGAGGTCCCTTCCAATCCAGTGCATTCAGTGACTCTATGTGGAGCACTGTGCAGAGATGTTAGGCAGTGATGTTCTCCCAGTGCTCAATGAGTGCATGGTGAAGGAACAGCTGAAGCACATCCCTCTTTAGGAGCAGAAAATATCAGGGACAGGGAGTTCATGGCTGGCTAACCACACATAAGCACAGTTGCCAGAACCCAAAATGAGCCTGAGTAGTGCCACAAAAGTAAGGGTTGTGTTTGCCAGCCTCTTTTAAAACCAGTAGATATATTGATCTAAATCTTTACCCACGAGAAGCAAACCCACTTTGTGTTTATTCAGTTGGAATTGCATAAGTCAATAAGCATTAAGTTGTTTCCCAGCTCCAGAGAATTAAGATTTATTTTTGTGTTGCAAATATATGTGAATGTGAACTAGAAAAAAAAACTTCCATTGGGTTCACTCAGCAGATTAAAGCCTTTTACATGTATTTTATTCTTTATCTCCATACCTCCAGGCATCCATGAGCCATCCTGAAGTACAAAATGACAGCCAGAAGCAAGGAAATCAAATCTCAGCCCCACATTTGCTCTCTGATTATTTCCATGCAGGTGCATGGGAAGTGAGGTCTTCTCTGCTCCTTCTCCTTAAAGAAGGTTTTTCATATTCCACAAGCACTGCCTTTGCTGCAGTGTTGTCTGACTTATTTTCATAATTCATAATTATCTTGGTTCTTAAAATTTTCGACATACATTTTAAAGGCATGATCCAATCTTGCCTGATTGCCACCGCATTGTGTTTGAAGTAATTACCATTCATTTGGCTTTTGAGGCTGTTGAATGAATTTTCCACATGAGATTCCTTAATTTGTACATATTTTATTGCTATAAAATAGGTATTGGCAAGCTGCCTAAACTCCAGCACAGGCCTTTAATTCCTATCCCTACGTGATGAAACAAATTAAGTGTGAACGGGGAGGCATGAGACAAACTCCTTCGAATGTGTTCTGTTGGCAGTTCAAAACTTTCCCTACCCGGGTGCAAAGGCACAGGTAAGACTGAGGTGGCTTAGCTCCGCACTAGAGCCAAAACTGGTTAGTTTTCATACAAGGATAATGTTCTTTTAGAGGATAAAAGCTCTCCCTCTTTCTACCCTTGAGCTATTATCATACTGTACTCTGCTTGAGGAGGTTATTAGTGGTTTTGTGCTGGCTTCCTGCATACTAAGGAAAACCTCCAAGAAAATGAATCCCTGTCCTGTACATCTATTCTCTCCTGGCTGAGCAGCCCTGCCCTGCTAGCTAGATTTTAGAAGTGTGGAGGAGCCTGAGGGTTCTAAAGCAGCCAAGAGATGGTGGAGGTGAAACAAGAAGGAAACGTCACCTTTTGTCCCCTCTTCCTTGGGGACACAGTGAAAGATGGTGGGGGGCTTCCTTGAACATTGGGCTCCTCTCATAGATTCACGGAAAGGTTTGGGTTGGAAGGGACTTTAGAGATCTATTAGTTCCAACTCCCTGCCATGGGCAGGGTGACCTTCCACAGGAGGTAAAATAACCTATGCCTCATGTGGGATTTTGCTTTTGTTTCTCAGTTGCTGACAGGCAGAATGCCTCTCTGTTGCTTGCATCCCCAGAGCAAGCTGGGCAGTGGCTGGCTCCTGTGCTGCTGCACTGTGCTGTGTTCCATGCACTGAGACATGCAGCTTCTTGTACCTGCAAACCAGAATAAATAAAAAAAAACCCAAGGTCATGCAGCACAGAAAGAAGCACCACCATCAGATTGTCAAGCTAACCATAATACTCCCAGGACCCCTGTTCTCTATGATCTTCCCATCTGGGAATATTCATATTCCCTTTGATGATCCTTGACTGAGACTGAGAACCCCCAGAGAGGAAAAATTCTCTGTTTTATTGTGGCAGTACATAACTTAATTTTAAGGCAGATCACAGGTTCCTGTCTGGCATTTCTACCTTTCAACTCTTGCAAGTTTTTCAGCAAACAGGGAAGGAAAGGGAAAAAGACAAAGCCACCATGTTAAATGTTAATGTGCTTTTTCTTCTCCCTCTGGAGGTAGATCTCAATAAAATGTGCAACAGTTTTAAATCTTGTTTCAATACATTTTTATGTGAAAATATATGAAGAATAGTCTGAAAGGACAAAAGGAAATTCTCATTTGTCCTTTAGGCAAGGCTTTTAAAGTGTTCATACATAAAATATGATTGAGAGATACCAGGGGCACTTCAACTGGAGACAAAAACAAGGTTAAAAAATTGTTCTAGATTATCCTAAAAGTAGAAGTTTCATTCCTAGTTGTTTTTTTTTTTTTGTGTGCGTGTGAAAAAACTTTCTAAATAAAGTAGTGCAGGATACAACCGAGCTGCTGACTGCCAACTTAACTCAATTGAAGACAGAATTCAATGATTGCAGTGCTAGCTATGAAATATGGAATCATAGAATTGTCAGGGTTGGAAGGGACCCCAAGGATCACCTAGTTCCATGGGCAGGGACACCTCACATTAGAATCAGGTTGCTCATGTACCTATCCATGGTGTTCATGGGATTGTGACTTGTTGGGGACCTTCTGAAAAGCAGACAAATGTACTAATCAGGTAAGCTTACACCTTAGCTGTAAATTCTTAGCAACAACCTCTCTTTACAGTTGGGTTTCATCACATGAAAACCAAAGGAGCAGCCCTGGATTTAGATTGTAGTGAACTGATCTATAAAGGTATGGCTTCCTGCCCTGCTTGGGGAAGTGTTTTGTGTTTCTGGAAGCAGCAACGCTCCATCAGAGGGGGCTGCAGTGAAGAAAACAGCACAGGTAAGCTTTGGAGTCTGCATTGACAAAGAGAAAATTACCTTACCATTGGTGTTTCAGGTGGTTCCTACCTCTGTGGATATGGTTTTGCTCTCTGGGAAGCATCTCTTGCTGTTCCATTGCTGCTCTCGAGATCTGGCCAGTGAAGTGCAGAGGTAATACTTTGATTTGTGCCTCTACTTGGGTGGAAGAGGAATAATCTCCTTCTGTCTCATGCCATCTACATAAAGGGCTTGCATTTTAGCTCACACAATCTCTAACCTAACTGTGGCTTCCATGCCTCAGGTTGGCTGTTTCCTGCAGTGGAAGCTAAGGGGAAATTTCAGGCAGGGTGATGGATCAGAGAACCTCAAAAAATGTTAATTTCTACTTCCCTGCTATGTTGCTTTCCCCTGACTCATCCAGCTGTGTGAGAGTGAGCCTCTGAAGCTGCTAACACAAGCAGAAGATGCCTGTAAGTAAAAGGGATGAAATATTGAAATCCCTTCAGGTAATGCAAAATCTCTCAGCTTTGTGTGTCTCTGTCTTTCCTCTCTGTGCAGATCTGCATGGCCCCTCCTGGGGGTAAAACCATCCCAGCCTGGGGTAGCACTGGCTGGCAGTGAGAAGATGTTTTGCATGTGCCTCTTCAACACTGATGTTGATACAGTGCATCTGTAGCAAGGTTTATTTTGTTTGAGGAATTAAGCTAAGGACTTTATAGGCTTCAGAGGGATTGAGGAAACACCTGTAGCTACCCAGCCAACCTGCTCTCCACACCACCAGCTCTGAACTCAGTGCTGCAGGCTGCAGTTCACTGCCAGGTTGGATGAAACAACAAATTGCTGGCTAAAGAAACTCCTCTTTAGAAGTCTCCCCTGACCTTACATTCCTACATGGGTAACACCATATATGCCCAGGTTCCTTATTTAGATTTTCCTCTGAACAACTTTTATCCTCTTGTCACGGAGGCATCATCCTTTTTGCTGTGTAGCTGTAGCTGTTTATTTTGACATCTTATCTTTTTTTTATTTTTTATTTTTTTCCCCTTTGAATTTTATTGTTTGCAATCCAAACTGACCTTTTTACTACATAACCACTTGAAAAAGAGATGTCCTGCTCACATAAGCAATGCCTCAAGAGAAGGGCAGTCCTGCATAATTTCCTGTCCTCTCACAGAAAAGCCTTCATATTGGAAAACTGGGGAATATTACTTTCTGGCCCTGCACACTCTCCTGGGTAGAAAGGTCCTGAAACACAATTTATTGTAAAACACACAGTGGTTACAGAGCTAGCACAGTCAATGATATTCCTTTTATTACCACTCAGATGAGAACACAAAATGACATTGGAAAGCAGTGAACTCACCAGAAGGGCAGAGAAAGCCATTAAATTCAACACGCATCATATTTCATAATCAGAATCCTGCAGTCAGAGCTGACACCACTGAATGAGTTTGTTGCAGTCATGATAATATAAAACCTGCTGCATCTGCTTCCCTTGGCACTTTTCTTTGTAGACCCTTGCAGTGTACGGGCTATTAATCATCAGTAGCCAGGGACACTGCAGACCAATGCACTTTGTATTGCATAAATTGAAAATGCATCACTATTAGAGAGAAAACTGCCTTCTGTACATCTCTATTTAGATAAGCAGTTTCCTAAAGGGCTGCCATGCTATTATGGCTAACCACTTAATTGGAGTTCTTTCCACAGCCTAGTAATTGGGGTTGGGGGGAGGGTAGTGCAATCCCTTTTGTAGTGTGTATGAAAACAAGGCAGGGAGAGTGTTCCTTCTCTTACCTAGGAAGCCTGACAGGGCTGGAGGTGAGAAAATGCAGTCAAATACAGTGTGTCATTTAACCTCACTAAATTAACTCCACAAATGAGAGGGCTGAGAGTACCTGTGGGTGGAAGAGGGATGTTTGTAACCTGTGTGTAAATGAATTTTGTCAGCAGCTGATTGGTGTTGCCAGAGAAGGGGTGTTGCCTTGCCTCCCAGCAGCTCTGCTCACAGAAGAGGGTAAGCTAAGGTTTAGGAGGATAAAAAAGTTGTAGTGGTACTGTAAGAAAAGGCAACTGCAAGCGGAGCACCCAGAATTGCTGGTTTTATGGGGAACCCATTTATTGACTAAAGGGGGGAGAAAGGAGAGCCAGGCTCTAGCCCACAATCCCAGGTTTTTGTTTGTACATTAAGACACAGGAGTGGTGCCCTGCACCTGAACTGGGTAAGGCTGGCTAAGCTATCTGATTGACACTGACTTTCTTCTCAGTGAGGCACCAGTTCCCAAGCCCTGATGGAAGTGACAGAGATAGGAGAGGCCTCTTCAAGCAGAAAGGAAAGTGGGGCATGGCAAAGTCATTGCCAGAATTACACACCATGCCATCTTCTTGTAAGTCCTACCAGTTTGTGCCTTTTCACTCTGGCATATGGTCCTGTTGTCCTACCCTAAATCCAGGCTGCTGTTGTCCTACCCCTACCCTCCCAGTCTGCTCCTGTGTGCTGTGGCACTGCTCTGTGTGGCTGACTTGAAACCAGTTTTTGCTGTACTCCATCTCAGCTGAATTAGCTCTCAGATTTGGCTCAGGGACTGTTTGTGTATGCAACAGTGGTGCCCCAAAGGGAGCCAGGAATAAGGGCTGCACTTTACTCCAATATGTAGAACTCAGTGTTAAACTCTGATCACTGGGTCAGTGGCAGGTATATAGGGAAGGAGAGGTCTAACAGGAGTTCTGAAGGAGAACAGTGTCTTTATGAGGGGCCACAGTTCACTCCTGTGAAGATTGAACTTCAAAGAAATCTGAAATTAGATCTGCTCAGTTAAAAAAAAAAAAAGAAAAACTACACACCAAAACAATTAAAAACCTTCAGAGGTTGGCTAATTGCCTTTGTCCTGCAGTTCAGTGACAACTTCATTTAATTCCAGGTGAACTGTTACAACCAACTCTGATTGTTGGCTATGTTGCAAAGCAGTCAACTGATTCATGATAAGCACACTGCCATCTGAAACTGGAGGCAACAAAGATGATGTTCTATTTTTTCAAGGCATTCTGTGGTTTCATGTGATGTAATCAGGGAAGGAGAAAAACTGTATCCTCCTCACTGAAGGACCAGAGCAGGACTGATAAGCAGTTTGATTCTGGAACTGGTGTCTGTGTCTGACACTTGAACATTAAGGCTATCTATAAAAAGAAATGCAGAAATGGGTTTAGGGAAATTCTGGATGGTCTCTGCTGCCTATCAGAAAGGGCTCTGAAGCCTTGAGGAGTACCATATCTGATTTTTGAAAGGTAAGTAGTTACAATAAAAGCAGCAATGCTATCTGCTCAGGGTGTTGCTGCAGCTTAGTACTGATTTCTACAAAATTACCTACTCAGAAACATTGAAAGTTGTTTTTTGGCTTTCTTTCAAAACCCCCAACCAAACTAAATCCCTAAATCCACACTCTTATGTTTAAAGCCTCCAATGCTTAAAGTTTAGCTTTGAGTACAGGTTGTTTTGCAAAAAAAAAAAAAACAAAAACATCAAGGCATGGCAACATCTTGTGGAAAGAAATAAATTATGCAGAGGTTCCCTAAATAATTCAACAGACAGAGTAAACAAAAATTATGACTTCTTACAAAACACCCTCAGCTTGCTAGCATTTTGTTCCTGTGGTAACAGACACGGGTTCTGTGTGTTGAGGCTTTAATTTCAATCACACAGTATCCTGCCCTTGGTCAGATCAGTGCTGCAGATGCAGAGTCCTGTCTTGAAAGCGCTGTCAAATGTCATGGTAGCATCCTTCCAACTTTCTTCTGTAAGCTGAATTAGCTGTGTGCTTATAACCTGGTCTTTACTGCAAAACTATTATTTTATTATAAAACAAAGTATCCTAGTAACTGCCATGGCTTTGAAATCAAGATCTCATCATATTTCTTAGTTAATGTTATCAGTGTGGGGAGAGGTTAAAATAGGTAACACAGTTCAGCTGACCAGAAGACCACCAAACCATAGCATGGAGACCACCACAGTTTTCTTGTCTGCATTCTCATTTCTTTAGATGAATTTCTGTTAGTCAGCACTGCCTTTTATTAATGCTTTGGTTTCACTTGGGATGTCCCAGCCCCTAGTTTGATGTGCTGATAGGTTTTTATCAATATAATTTTATTTTTTAAGTGGCTTTGACATACTGCCCTTGCTATACATAAAGCTATGTTTGCTATCAACTTCAGCTCCTCCTTCCCTTGGAAGAGCTACTCTTGAGAAGGTAAATTCAAGTCAGAAAGAAACATTTCCAAAGCACAGGAAGTTTTCATTGTTATTGTCTGTAATTATTTTTGTCTTTCAGTACTGGCACTGGGAAATTCAGAATCACACACTCTGCTGTAAGACTTTGCAACAAGTAGAATAAGATACTGCAGCAAAGTCAGGTTCTACATTTATTTGGCCCTCAGAGAGATGTTGGAAGTAAGATCAGAAGTAAATGAGGCCTCACTGATTTACTATACAGTGCCTCAAATATGTTAACTAGTTAGTGTGATTTATGTGTCTCCTTCCTCACACACACCCTCCATAAAAGAAAATCTAATCAGGATTTAAAGTTCTGCTGTGTTCATTGCTTCCATTCTGGTAAATTGTTTCAGTTTCTTATTATATGTGAAAGAAAAGCCAAGCAAAGCAAATTACACCAAAATATTTCAATTAAAGCTCTATTTGCCCCATAATGCAGTGCTGCAGGATTCTGTACCTTGTTTTTCATACTGTTAGCAACATTTCAGATTGAGACTCTGGCTGCAGTAACTACTGCCTACCAAGGGCTGATACTGTTCAGAGAGAATGGGTAGGAACATTTGTTTTCATAATTTGGGAACACAGAAAAATGAGCTGAGGAGTCCAACAGTGGGTCAGTGCCTGAGTCAGGAGTAGAAATCAGCTTGCCTTGCTCATTCCAAGTGCTGAAACACTTGGCTCCTTTCCAGCTGTACAATGAGCTTTATTTCTCTGGGATGAAAGCCTCCTGCAGCATCCTTCAAGATGAACCACAGCAGAGAAAGGTACCCACTGCTAGTGGTGCTGCAGAGAGGGAAGAGTGGACAACACAGCAAATAATTTTCTTAAGATCCTTCAGAAGACTTCATTTTTCTTGCTTTTCCATTGTTATATCATATTCATTTTTTTGGATTTTTTTCTTGCTTTTCCATCTTTATATCATATTCATTTGTTTAGATTTTTTTCTTGCTGTTCCACCTTAATATCATATTCATTTGTTTGGATTATTTTTTTTGTGTGTGTGTGCATCTGTTTTGGGTTGGATCACAGGACGTCAGGGGTTGGAAGGGACTCAAAGAGGTCATTGAGTCCAAGTCCTCCTGCCACAGCAGGACCATACAATCTAGCTCAGGTCACAGAGGAATGCATCCAAATGGGCCTTGAAAATCTGCAGAGAAGGAGACTCCACAACCTCTCTGGGCAGCCTGTTCCAGTGCTCTGTGACCCTTAGAGTAAAATATTTCCCCCTTGTGTTGAAGTGGAACCTCCTGTGCTGCAGCTTACATCCATTGCTCCTTGTCCTATCACAGGGAGCAAGTGAGCAGAGCCTGTCCCCTCCCTCCTGCCACCCAGCCCTCAGATTATAAACATTGATTAAATCCCCTCCAAGTCTTCTCTTTTCCAGACTAAAAAGCCCCAGGTCCCTCAGCCTCTCCTCATAAGGTTTGTTTGCTTTCTTGAATGTGCAGAGTAACAGCAAATGAGTCCACTAGCCTTGGAGAGCAGGGCTGGAAGAGCCTTATTGCCTGGGGAGAGCCAGCACACCAAGGAAGAAGCCAGCACAGTCAGGCTAGATGTCTGCCCCAGCCATGGCTACTCTGTAGACTTAGAAGGAAGGTGAGAACCTTGCCTCCCAGGTATGATTGATTTACAGTGTGCTGAGAGCTGTACAGTTTGTCTAACACCATTTAGCTGCCCACAGGGACACATAGTGCAGTTCTACACGTGGTGGAGCTGCACATGGATTTGGCTTCAATCTCTGTGTTGGAGTAAATGGAAGAATGACTCCAGAGTACCCCTGCCCTCTTTAAGAGGGGGTTGGTCAGCTTGAGCCTCATTCTGCTCAGCAGGCAGCAAGAGCAGAATGTGCTGTTAGTGCTCTGTTTGATACTGGCACCAGCCTGGTGTTTTACACCCCAGAGGGATGTCAGTGGATTACCCAGCAAAATCATCACTGTTGGGCTGCCTGCTGACAGCATATTTCAGGGTTTATGTTCTGGGAATCCTTCCTTGTACTGACACTGGGCCTTCTGATTTAGCACAGTTCCCCAGCTTAAAGGGACACCAAGTTCCTCGCAGACTTTAACTGTGCATCCCACTGGCTTCCTGAAGGGAGATGGGAATGACAGCTAGCTTGGTTTGGCAGTAGCCTGGTATTTTCACCATGGGGAAAACACAGCTTTAAAATCACCTGGTTATTTTTGTGAAACAACATGTTCAAAGCTGATTCCTTACTTCTGGAAGCTGCTGCAGCTGAAAGTGTAGCTGGTTAAAGACTTACAGGTACAGGGTCATAGAATCATAGAATCCACCAGGTTGGAAGAGACCTCCAAGATCATCCAGTCCAACCAATCACCCAGCCCTAAGCAATCAACTAGACCATGGCACTGAGTGCCTCATCCAGTCTTGACTCTGTGTTTCTATGAAACAAACCCGAAACACCCAAACAATAAAAATCTTCCACCACAGTGTTAAACTATTTTATCAAGTCAAAAGAAATGTCTTAAGACTTAAATTTCTGAAAAAAAAAAAAAACCAAAACCAAAAACTTTGGTTGATCAAAAGCAGATTCCTCCCTCTGTGTATGCATCAGTGATTGATTCATTTATATTTTTTTTACTAGCTATATTTGGAAAAAATCATTACCAGAAGCTTCCTTGCTGGTAAAGGAGCTCAGTAGAACAGAAGGAGGACAGGGAATCAGAGGAAACACTGTAGGGATACAAAATGAAAGAGATGGAAGATGCTCCAGTGGAAGAACAAGAGGTGAAACCTTCCCCATTTCCCTGCTTTGCTGTAGGGCAGTTTTCCATGCAGCAAGCACAGGAGTTCACTTCCATACTGCCTTCTTGAGTGGTCCCCTGCTGGTCCTAGAGGAAGAGACAAACATGTTTTTAAGGTTAGTTATGAACTCTGCCCACACAATGTGAATACATCCTGGCTCTTCCACCCAGGAGAGTTCTTTGATAGTACACCAGGTAGCTGTTCACTGTTCAGCTGTGGACTGGAATGTCACCACAGGCTATGGTGAGTGTGTAAACTGTAAACACAGCATGCTGCTAGTCGTGAGTAGTTTGCACCAAAACAACCAACCAACCAACCAACAACAACAAAAAGGGAAAGTTTTGTGGCTGCAGGGACCTTGGAGAGCACAAAAGCCAAATGCTGGGCAACGTGGATGTGGTCAGCCCTTTCCAACTGATGCTGATCTAGTGTGAGGTGTCCCTGCCCATGGCAGGGGGGTTGGAACTAGATGATCCTTGTGGTCCCTTCCAACCCTGACTGATTCTGTGGTTCTGTGATTCAGATGTGAGGCCCCAGTTTTCTCCCTGGTTCTCCATGGAGTGTCTGTAGCAATTCTAGGTGAGGTGACTATGCTCATTGGAGAAAACTCCCAGCATGTGAGAGGCAGAGTATTTTGTATTCCTAATGCAGCTGTTTACACTGTGTTTTTTCTGGGGCTTCCTCAGCTATTTCTCTACTGGGCTTTACTTAAGCTCTTAAAAGATCCCTCTTCAAAGTTACAAGGCTCTTAAAGTGACAGTAAAACAAAGACTTCATATCACAGTTTAATATTTCAATTAGAGTACAGAGTAATAATTTGCATTAATTGTAGCCTATTAGTTGCAAATGACAACATTTTGTTTTGTTGTACTTAAAGATTTTATTAGTAGCAGACACTTTTAGTTAGTGTTTGTTGCCCCAAGAGCTTTAGAGGAACTGATTTTCTGTCAGAAAAGATTGGAATCAATTGCATTCCTCCCTTCCAGATAGTGCTAAAACATTTATTTAAAGGTTTATATGCTCACCCTGCCTTATCTGTATTCCAAGTCACTTGTCCAATGAAATAAAATTCATTCATGCCTTCCTTCACTGTGTTATTGACAAAGTGTAAGCTCTATGTGACTGGAAGCCAGAATTCTGTCTTTTGGGAATACCTCTCTCTAAACTTGTCTGAAAGAATTATTTTATTGCATTTTTCATGCCAGTTCAAGTATGTTTGAATGGTAAATCCTAGAAGCTGGGCTGTCTGTGACCATATCAGCCTTTTGAATTAGCAGCATGCACAACATGATAGAAGTATTTGATTTGCAAGGAGGAGTATGGGTGCTACATATTTTTTTCTAAAGTATTTAGGTTTTGCACATAATAAACTGCTTGTCACTTGGTTGTACAAATCAAAGACTAGGTCAAGTCGGTTTCCTAAATGCCTGGTGTTCTGCTGATGGAGAGTTTGCCATCACTGTATGTTTATTTAGCCCATTCTCTATGAAGGGGCTGTGTCTGGAGAGCAAGTGCTGAAAACTATGTCTGCTGCATTTTGTTTGGGGAAAATTAGAGCATCAGCAGCTGCTTTGCTCATCCATGCAGCCAGCACTACATGAGTAACATTCAGCTGTCTGTCAGGGGCATAATAAAAAAAGCTGTTATGATCTAGGTGGTTCCTCTTGTACAAAGGATGGAGCAGGTCATCACTGAAGCCAAGGAGAAGTGGAGGGAAAGGTAGAATTTAACAGTGCTGTGCTGATTTGAGCTTAGAATGTGTGAGGAGGAAGTAATAAGGTTAACTTTTCCTTTTGTCACTCAGCAAATTCAGAGAGCTGAGCCTGGAGAGCACAAGGTGCACACAGGCACGGGGGTATTACAGCACATCATTCCACTGCCTCAACCACAAACTAATTAAAAACCCTCTGATTCTCCCAAACCTCTTCCTCTCTGTTTTCATTTCCTCTCCAAGCAGGACTTCAGTTTAAATTTGACATCCTTTGGGGACTCCACAATGAATAAGACTATTTGAGTTGTTCTAGAGCTTTCTTTAAGCTTCCCTCAGAGCAACTATCCAAGTATTTAGCAATGTGCATGAACAGAGAATTAAAAGCTGGATATATCTGATTGAGTCCTCAAAAGTGAGGGCAGAGAGGGGGCCTGCAAAGAGGAATTAAAAATGATTCAATTTCTCATACTGAAGCTGCTGTACCTCTAATGCTGCTGTTGAGATGAGACAGCTTGGGGGAAGCAAGTTATGGGAGGAGGTCACCCAAACTTGAGGCTATCTTTGCAGCCAGTTAAGAAGGGACAGAACCCTGGTGCTGCATGTAGTGGGTGTGCAGGTGATGCAAGGACAAGAGGTTTGTTTTCTGTATGCTCTAACTTGTGGTCAGCCCTGGAGCTGTCAGGCATTTGGGCTGACATTTCTTTCTGCACCTAGTTCTGTTTTTAGGAGTATGTAGTGTTTTCTGGAATTGTCACTGAAGCACACATCAGTCTAACACAAGCTTTGGGCCTCAAGAGAAGAGCCTGTTTCTATCACAACCCTTCCTTATTGTGCTAATGGTGTTAATTAGAGTGCTAACAAGGTGGTGGTGTCCAACCTACAGCTGTTGTCTGCCCATGGCTTATTTGCCTGTGGCCACTTGTGTCTGAACCCATGTCCTGGCTGTGACCACCCCTACCCAGTAGTAAATCCATCCATTTTAGGGCACCCATGCTTTTTCATTTCCCAAAGAACATGAACAGCACTGCAGGCTTTCACATCAGCCCAGAAAGCAACCCCAGCAGCAATACCTGTGGATTTTCTGCTGATACTCTTGTTTTCGTTCTGAGGTCATAAACACAGTCAGCTTTGTGACCACTTTTACTTTCTTTGTTGTGAGATGAAATGACAATTTGGGTAGGCTTATATAAGCTAAGTAATGCTGAGCAACTCTTACTTTTCAGATTCTAGGTCTGGGCATTCAAGGAAGCTTTCCAAAGAGTCTATTATAGATTAGTGAACCTGCTGCAGTCTTGAGTTGTTCTGGGCATAAAAAACCCCAACCCTCCCACACACTGAAACACCAGACAGATAAAGCCTTCTAGTTGCTGAACCCTACACCAAATGCAAGCCACTGCTCTAACATAAACCAGACCTGAAGCAGGTGTTTGAGGACCCTTCACCTTCCTTTCCTCCTTTCAGAAAAAGTCCCTACTTCTAGAAAGGTTTTTATTTAGTCACAGAAATTCTTCTGTGTTCTAGGGAATTGTTGACAACTCTAACACTGAAGGTTCTTGTTGATTTTGAGCATGAGGCTGGAGGATATGTGCTCTCTTCCCTTAGCCAGGACATTTTAGTAACATAGCCCCATGAGAGTTTGCCATGTGGAAATGTAAGCTGGAGAATTTGGTCATCTCCAGTTCCTTTCATTGGGAACCCTTCCAGGAAAGCTTTCCAGGCTTCATAAAGACAAATGTAAAATTGAAGCTCAGCAGGCCCAGTTGGGAATGCTCAGCCACATGCAAACCCGCAAACCCCCAGCTCCCAACCCAGGATTAGCAGATGCCTGCATATTTCTTTAGTCACTTCTCATGTTGGACAGTTCCCTGCTCCTCCCAGAGCAGGGAGCTGGAGCATAAGTACTTGGCTAATAAATTGGCCTCTGTCTCAGTTAAGCAATGTCTACCTGAAGGGAGGTTGTAGCCAGGAGGGGGTTGGGCTCTTCTCCCAGGCAACCAGCACCAGAACAAGAGGACACAGTCTCAGGCTGTGCCAGGGGAGGTTTAGGCTGGAGGTGAGGAGAAAGTTCTTCATGGAGAAAGTTGTTAGATGTTGGAATGTGCTGCTCAGGGAGGTGGTGGAGTCACCATCCCTGGAGGTGTTCAAAAGGGGATTGGACGTGGCACTTGGTGCCATGGTTTAGTGCTCATGAGGTCTTGGGTGACAGGTTAGATTTTGATGATCCCTGAGGTCTTTTCCAAACTTATTGATTCTGTGACACTGTGATTCTTCCTTTGGTGCCCATAAACTTCCTGAGGTGATCCTGGTCTATCACCAGGCATCCTTGGCTTAGTC